>NW_021940508.1:903605-1251641 GCF_001715985.3 Manacus vitellinus | reverse complement strand
GCGAGGGGCAGAGTCCTCCTACGTGTCTGTCCGTGTCTGGCTCTGCGTGTCTGGGTCTGGCCGTGAGTGTCCTTGCCGCCTGTCTATCGGTGACCGCCCGCCCAGTGTCCTTGCGGCGCCCGGAGGTCGAGAGCAGGTGACAGGGCCTCATTGCCGAGGAGCCTCCCCTCGACAGCCGCCCTTCTCCGAGATTTGCACCTCACTGTCCTGTTCTCTACCCTGTAGCCTTTCCTCTTTACCCCCTCCTCCAAATACGTTACCTTTTTATGGGGGTGCATAGCTGTTTCTTCACTCATCTCCTAAAAATAATGCTGGAAATATCGTTTTGGTGGCTCATTGTTGTTTGTTTCTTTAATGCAGAGGTGTGTGTTAAAAGGCCAGTACATGACCTATCGTGCAGTCGAAGATGCATGCATATGTTTCCTGCTGTGCATCTCACAGGACTTAGACTTCTGTAAGACTCCCTTCAGGCAGTGAGAAATAAAGTAGTTCAATGCCATTAACTGTGATTTGGAGGGTTTACTTTTCAGTGCTACTCGGGTCTCTACACAAGTTAGTTTCAGTAATTTTATTTAAATCTGTGGGGGTCTTTATACATGTATGTATGTGTGTGTGTATATATAAACACAGAGAAAGCTATATATGCACACATAGAGAAAAAAAAAGTATAACCATATTATTTTTTGACATTTTTGTGCTCTCGTCCCATTAATTCCTTCTAGCTTCTCCTTTTTAAAATGGCACTTATTTTATGGCATTGAAAGTTAGGTCTCAGTCTCCTAAATATGCTCTCGAATCTGTGAGTATGAATTTTGTAATTCCTCTATGCTAATGCAGAAACTTGCTGTTTGTGTTGGACTGCCTGTTTCTGCCCATCTCTGTGGTTTTGACAGAACTGCTGCCTGTGCCATGTGGTAAATTGGGTCAGTCAAGTGATTCAGTTAAAAATAATTTTGTTTGTTTGTTTTAAAGTTTTACCACTCTGTGTTGAAGTAGTTATTTCAGAAAAGATAGTAGGGTGTAGCAGGGGTGGGTATGAACAGCATGGAAATGTGAGGTAGGAACTCCTAAGTAGGGATTTCTTTTTTGAAACAGTACCTTAGGTTCCTTCCCTGTCACAGAGGGAGTAGAAGAATTAGTGTCCCTCAGTGCTTTTAGGAAGAAGGATGTTGAAAATACTCCAGGCCTGAGAGGGACTGGAACTTATGCTTCACATTCCATAGGAGAGTGGCCTTATCATGAATCAGGGGGTTTCTTGGAGAAGCGGGAGAGAACAACATTATGAGTTTGTCTTACTTCAAGTTTTACACAGCTTTGCAGTCACTGCTTATTGGAAGAGGGAGAATAAAGTTTTCTGTGGATTGAGAAAAAACTATTTCACAGTTTTGGCACTATGAAGGAATGGTGGCGGCTGTCAGTCATTGCATAATTTTTGTAAAGTAATTATTTTCTTGATTAAGTAGACGTGAAACTTAACATCTTTCCTCTTGTCCATTACTGTTTTGTATGAAAAGAATTCTCAACCAGCCTCTGTAGTCTCCCTCCTTGGGAGTGAGAATCAGCGTACATAATTACAGAAAAGGATTTAGTGCTCTACATTATAAATTCAAGATGTCTTCCTTTACTCACAGTGAGGTAATAAAATTAGATGGAAGTGCATGGGAGAAAGCACAAGCTTTTGTGCTTTGTCTTACTTCTTGTAAGCCAGCGTTGGGTTTGTTTTCCTTTGTTAGATACCATAACCTTTCTTAGGGAGCATGTAATCGCTTGTATTTTACCAGAAATCTAGATAAATTTCAGTGTACAAATAGATGCCTCAAAGTTTGGCAGTTTATAAGTCCCATTTACAGCTTTAGTGTCTCACATCTCCCAACCTCACACAGTTGAATCTTACTCTACAAACTACTTATTTTCCAGTTATAATGATCAGCAAGTGTCCAAAAGCTAGTGGTTTGCAGCATATCTTGCAATTGGATATATGGATCCTGAAATACTGGTTTCCTTTCAGAAAAGTATTTTGACAGATACACTTTGGTACAAGTAGCTTCTTTGTTTCAGAGTATATTTAAAGTATTTGTCTGTCTAATTTATTATTGGAGTAATCTATGTATTTGTCAAACTGTAGAAAGAATGTACTATACCAGTATGCTAGATGTAAGTCTTAAAGAAAATAAAGTAAATGAAGGCATTAGAATTACTAACAATAAAAATGGTTGCTGTTCTTAGGACACGACTGAAGAAGATGCTGGAATTGTCAACTGTGAGGGCATTTGAATGATTCTTACATCGCTTCAACAGTTTGCTTTTGTTTACTTAGATTCAGAGTAAGGTTTGGTTGGTAAAACTTTGTTAAGTTACAGTTGCATGTTATTTGCCTAAATTAGGTTATGAGGGGAATATAGCTTATTGTTTGAACATTGTAGGATTAAATTTTAAACCTTCAAGATATAGTTTTATTTGCAGTGGGTTTTTTTTTTCTGATTTTTGCATGTGAAACTTCTCATACTTCTCCAGTTTTCAGAACTTCAATTAAATAATAATATATCTTCCCTCTGATTTTGAAAAGAATTCCCAAGATCACTTTTCAAGAGTTACAAGAGAAATTCCATTCTGATATTCATGAGCAATATTTGGTTCTTAGAAATTTTATGACATCTTCTAATACTGATTTTTCAGTACGTGTTTAAGCACTTTAACATATGCATGCCCAAGCTGCCTGCTGATCATAAACTGGTGACTGGTAACACAACGTGGGAATAAGTGTTCGGTCCAAAGTTAAGAGAATGTGCAGCAACATTCCTTGTATTTTTATGAAGTTCTGAGTGCCTGTTTTAAATCAGTTGTGCAGTGGTTACTGAGCCCCTCATTTTATCTGGTGGTGAGCCAAGTAGACATCAGCACCTGGCTTGAGCTCATTCAGAAAGCAGAAGTGCATCCTTAGCTTAAGTCACATTTTTAAACTTTCATGTTCTAAGATCTGTCAAGGTTTCAGGAGCTTGCAATTATGTTGAACACGCTCTCTGGAGTTTGATCTAAAAACTGCAGTGTTGTATTAGAAAATACAGACAGGTGAAGCTGGGAAAAGAAACTTCAAACAAATTTCTGCTGTCCTGGGAATCAGATGTTTCTTTCAAAACCACCAGTATGTCAGAGAAGCCCTTTATATCACAATATAAAGCCCTTTATATCTGCAGTCAGAATATGGAGATCTTAATTTCTGTTCCAGAAGCAGAATATTTTGTGTGTGCAGGTGTAATACCTGACAACATGCTCTCTACGTTTCATGATAATGGATTTTTCATGTCATTTTTCAGATGGTTCTCTGAAATGTGTTACCTTCCTCTTGTAATTCTGTTTAAAGACTCTGAGTATAATAGCAAATGTTTTATTAGTTTATCATAAATAGATACCTGAGGTTATGAAAGCAAGTAATTATGGACACTTATGTAGTACAAAGCCTGTTATTCAATTCATACTCAAGAAACTGAGGAAACCTGGAATGCCATATAAGTCTCAGTTTTCAGTTAATGTCTATTTAAGCAAGCTACCCCTGCAGTAAAAAAAGAGGAAGACATTTTTGTGGCAAAATAAAGGACTTATAAAACATAGCAAAAAATGTAATTTTTTATCTTGTCCTTTCCTGAAAAGTAGAGACAATGTTTATTAACATTTAAAAAAAAATTACTTCAAGATAATTATCTTACTCTTTCGTGTTATTGTTTGGTTTGTTTTTTTTTTTCCTTTCCTCAAATAATGTTGAGGTTTTTGTTGCATATCCTTACCAAGTCATGCATTAAAACAGAGCTTAGTAGACTTTCCAGAGCTAGATCTGCGTAGTACAGAGAGCTCTATGAAGATGAACAAACCTCTCACTGAACCTGGTTAATAGAAGCACAATTTGGCCAGTGTTAGTGCTAGCCAGTGTGAGATGTTTGTCAAGTTTGGAATAAGTAGCATGTTGCAGCAGTTGTATTACTTATTACTTCATCCACCTGTAATGCGTGTCTCTTACTTACATTATTCCACACAGTATATGAGAGTGTGTGTGGTGATGTTAGGTTCAGAAGTTTCACATCAGAAGTTTCAGTTTTCATTAATAAAAACCATAGTTCTGTAGAATTGAATGTTGTTAAAATTATTTCCAGTGAGACGTATCATCTGCATAGAGTGCTTGGAATAAAATTTGAAGATAACACCAGGTGAAGAAGTTTTTTGCAGTCTTGCTTTTGCTGTGTAAGTGGTGTTTATAGATAGTTTCATTTTGGTTATTCACAGGGGAAAAAGACCTTTTAAAATACATATTTGGCTGGAATTTTACCATTTTATCTTGAATGTCTGTTTTGTTTTTAATATATATCAGAGAAGCTACAGTGAATCACACTAGCTTACAACACAATAGCACAACTGAAATCTGGAATGAAATCCCAGGGTGTTTTTTGGACATGGAATTGTGGTGAAATGGAGAGTTGGAGCAGGCTCAAGATGAAAGATGTGGAGAGACAAATGGACATAGACAAGCGGAGAAAAAGATGAAATACACTGCAGTTTGTACACTTAACAGGCATCAGTTTACAAAACAAGACTCCAGGCAGCACTGAGTGTTTGTCTGATCTTATAGACACCCTCAAGCAGTGGTTTGGGAGTAGGTGTTTTGTATGTCTAAGTGTTTAATTCATTTAAAATCCATTCCCTTTGACTCTGTCCACATGGTTCAAATAGTTATTTTGTGGTAAAGAGAGAGTCTAGGAGCCAAATCTTGCATGTTCACAGTGGCTGAAAGCAGTGTCATTGGTTGTGTATTGCAGTCACAGGTCCTTTGATGACAACCTGGTGTCTGGCTATTGTGAAGAAAGGCCCTCTTTCCCTATCAATTTTGCATACTTTGAGGGAGAGAAGGGGATATTTCTGACAAGTAGGATGATTTGAGCCCTCTTGCAGTCCTTTATGTAGGATCTCAAAGTTGCTAATCTACCATGACTTGAATAGTTGCAACAGGACAACATACTGTCTTATTCTGGGCTTTTGTGTTGTTCATGGATATTCACTGTTATTAGGATGTCAGAGTGACTCTGGTGAACTGGAATGGTGTCTTAGCTATCTTAGATTTCCTGCTTTTACCTTCTCTGTTTGGCATTATAGGAAGCGGGGTGTAGGAGTGCTCCTTTGAAATAGAAAAAACAAGCTTTGGAAGGCCCCCATGAAGTCACAAGAATGTTGGATGTAATGGAATGTGGGAGCAATAGGATGTTGCTGTCAATGTGAATTCTGTCACAATGAAAAAGTGAAATACTATGTATCGTACTTTAGTAGTGAGCTCAGATCAAGATCATTCTAGTTCTTAAAGCTGTGTGGGATTCCTGTAGTGTTTGTGAAAGTTGAAGTACTTTCAGTATTGGTCTCTGTGTTGAAGAGGACAGGTGGAAAGCTGTGCAAGTAAGAGGGGCAGAAAGGGAAAAGGATGGGACAGCCGAAGATTGAGAATGGGGGCAAGGAAGAGGTGCATTGTTCTGGAGATTGCCGTTTTTCTAATGTAATTATAGAGAAGTAAGTGGAGCAGGCATCATGACAGCAAGATGTTCCTGATAAAGCTTCTTAAATTGCTGTTAGTTACTGGACATATAACTTTGAGTGCCTTATTTTAATTACATTCAGTTCCTTTACTTTTGGGATTAGAAACCTGAAGAGGGAGGAGTTACGGTTTTCAGCAAGTGAAGGTTTAACAGAGACAAACAGACAGATATTTAAGGTATATTTGTGTTGAAAGATAACAAGCAATGGGCTTGCTTCTCCACTAAAACAGCTGTAAGTTCTTCTAACCAGCTCTGCGGCAACTAGTCATTGTGGGCTCAGAACTGTAGGTTGCTTACCTAAAGTTTGGCATACCTTTAAAAAGACATTATTACATGCGATAACAATTTTTTTCAAAAATATACTGATTTGAGAACCTAATAATCTTCATTCTCCTTTGAAGACTTGAAGGGGAGTGGAGATACAAATAAAACCCCAAAACAAAACAAAAACAAAAAACAAACAAAACCCCAAAAAAGCTATGGAGGGTAGTGGTGAAGTTTGTTGCCAATAGTATCCTAAAACAGAAGGACATAATACTTTCCTTCAGGGACTAAACTGTTTAAAATAGATTCTGATACTGCGTTTGAAAATGACACTTTGTTTTCAAGACAATCCACCAAACATTCTTTATGGAAAAGGCTTTCATGTTGGTATTTCCTGATGCCAAATATTTGATATCTTGAAGTTTGAGAAATATACTTGTAGAACTTGTTGCAGTGAGTTGAAGCACATTTTTTGTCGAATAAATAATTTAATAGTAAGATTGTGAAATGTCACGTGAATACATGGGGAAGGGGAATTCAAATACCAGCTGTCAATAGATAGAATTTCAAGTCTATGTTAGCAAAATAATAAAATTTGCTTTAGTGATGGAGGTTTAATATATACTGTTCAGCGGGTTTAACTCATCTGTATTTGATGAAAATTACTGTTTTAAGAGACTGAATTACTGAGAGGCTTATATAGTTAGCGGGGAAGCATGAACCTGCTCCCAAATAGTTTTTAAGAAAAAACAAGTTTAAAACAAAGTCTTATTTTATGCTAATAATTTCAGTAATTTGTATAATCCTTAAGAGCTTAACGTTTTATATGTTTTACCCATGTTTTTGTCCTCATGGCGATACACTGGATTTGGATAAGCTTTTAAAATTATTTTGTAAGCATTTCATTATGAACATGTTAAAAAGTATATCTCCAAACTGTCTTAAGATCACATCCTTTATTATTTGTCATAAAAGATACTGCTAAGCTAGCAAGAGGCAAGATGAACAGTTAACATTGCCTTCTTTATAATGTGTATTTCCATATTTCCTAAGAAATGAATGGTGTTATTTCTGCCTGACTTACAAAGTGTAGTTGTTCTCTCCTAGCAGTGTAACAGTGTATTTAGGTACCGTTTTGTCATTAGCCACTTCTTAACTGCGGTAGTTTCTGTGTGAATCTTCCCTTAACCCATGGATGATGTTGAGAAAGTAAATTAACTTTTGACTCAGTCAGACAGACTGTAGGCAGCTCCAGAATGTGTGTGGGCAAACAACTCTTGCAGCTGCTTATTTTTGGAGTATTAACATGAAAGATTTCATAAACAGGTCCTATTCAGGTTTTTTTAAAATCAGATTTCATGTATTTTTTATAAGATATTTGAAGACCTGTCTTTTATGAATTTATTCTATATGTGAATACTTCTGATAATGTTATTTGTAATAGGTCTATTGAAGCAATCTTCTACTAAATGTTAGCAATGCTATTTGTCTTGAAGTCCAGACTAAAATTTTGCTGCAGAGGATGGCTGTTTAATTTTTCATCTTTTCTGTATCTTTCAGTAGTTTCAAAGGAAAAAAACAAGAAAGCTCCTCATGCAGTAGCTCTGATTGTTCTGTCACGCACTCGAAGAGTATTTGTATGTGCTGTGTAACTTATAGGAAGGAAAATTCTGCAGCAGTGATGTTTTGTCATATGTCAGTGTTTGTGCCTACCAGAGAGAGAGAGAAATAATCTGAATGTTGTTGTCTGAACTGGAATTCAAGAATAACGTTTACATTTGAAACACCAGTGTTGCCTTAAGGGTTTACTCCACTTTAAAAAAGGGTGAGTAATACCAAGACTAGCAGTCTCCTTTCAGAGAGCTAACAGGTGCTTAGATAGTAAGAGTATTAAAAGAAAGAAAGAAAGAATAGTACTAGTGGAGGAGAGGATCAGTGTATAGGTAAGAATACAAGGGAACACACAAATAGCATAGCTAATGAGGTTATTTTAATTCTCAAAGGTGAGTTCTCAAAAATGCTTGTAAGATGTGTTTACATTAATAAATAATGGTAAATGGAAAGAAAAGTTATTATTGAAAAACAGGGCACTCAAGTTTCTTTGAAAGTAGACTTAATTTATGTAACTTGGTAGTTTCATTATATTACTCTTGTAACACAAAATAATTTGTCCTTCGACAATTTAAAAAATTGTTGTCCTAAGATTGCAGATGCAGATACACTATGCAAAAGAAAGGACTTTTTTTTTTTAGCTGGTGCCATGTAGTTGTTGCTTGCACTTGTATGTAGAGTAGAAGTTAAAGTTTTGGTGTGATAATTTTTTTTAAAACTTCTGTTGGAAGCGCTTACATGGGTTGCTTACATTTCAGCCAACTATTTGTTTTCATCTCAAGACAGATGTATATTGTACAAGGTATTTAACCACACTGGCACCCACAACTAAAAACCTGTGTAGTTAGTATGTTTTTAAAGTAAGATTTAAAATTAGTCATCTATAGACTACATAGAAATTAAGTCCTTTGCTTTGGTTGCAAAGTAATGAGGCTGAAAAACAAGTGCACCTTGCAATATTATATACACTGGGAAAAAAATCTGTATTTGATAGGAATTAATGTAGCAAAGTGTCAGGGAGCTGTCAGCAAAGTGTCAGCAAGGGCTGTCTGCTCCTGCAGGTAAGGCAAGCTGGGAGCTGAAGGTGACCACAGCAAGGACAGTGCCCTTACTAACGAGGATAAGAGCCAGAGCCAGGCCTGCAGGTGGGTGCACTAATGATGTCACTTAGGCAAGGGCTGAAGACCCGAGGTGAGCTTTTAAATGGAACTCCAGGGCCAAAGGCTGGGATCATGGAAGTCCGGTGTGAGGTCCTGGCCATTAACACCTATTAATGCCCTTAGGATCATGACGCATGGTCTGACAGAGTGTATCTTCAGGCTGCTAATGTTACAGCACTTGAAAACTCAAATTATGTTCTTGCATCTAAGGTGGCATGTAACTCTGGAGTCAAAAATGTATTGAAATATCATGGGGGTTGTTTCCCTCAAGGGTGTGTGAAAAGGAAGTTGGAAATATGTCAGCAAAAGAACAATGTGAACAGACTGGTCAAGTGATGTGATTAAGGTGTGTGGCATAATGGAGAGTAGCTAAGGTATGTGATAACTGCAGAATGGCAACGGTTCAAAGGGGAATTGAGGACAAAAGCCTGATGTCAGAAAGGAAGTTGAAGAGTAAGGTGGCTGAGACAAGGCAAAGTTCACAAATAAAGTGTGAAGTAAAATCATACACAATAATATTAGCTACATTTGTCCCATCCTCATCCAGAACAACTGGAGAGAGCATACAGTTCTGAAAAGTGACCCTCTGTATGTCGCATTCCATTTGTGAACAATTGACTGTCTCTAAGTGGCTTGTACTACAAACATAAATTAATATATATCTCTTAAAACAGTTTGTCATAGCTGCCCAACAGCTGAGGCCTACTAGCCAAACAGCTTATTTGACTTTTGTGAACCATTATAAACAAAGATGTAGTTTTCCGGTAACACTTTAAATGATTCTTTTTTGTACTGTAGTTTACAGCTCAAATGTTTGAAAGCATTAAATAAGAAAGAAGTTGCCTTTGTATATATGCCATATTTTACAGACTTTGTATTATTAGAATAAGAATTAATTAAACTTGTAAGTGCAGTCAAATGGAAAGGCTAAATCAGTAGGAAAGGATAGGGAGGAAATACAGGAGGACCATGCTATGCCAGAAATCAGTTGGCAAACACAGAGGAATCTTTACTTTTTTTTTTTTTGTTAATTTTACATGATTCAAAGGCTCTTTTTCAAAATGCACAAACTAAGACAGAGGTGGGTTGTGGAACATTAGTTTCATTCCTCACAGTTTTGAAATTAAACCCTTTGACTTCTGTTGTTCTTTTTTATAAAGAGCACATTTTTTAGTTTTGTCAAGTTATATGGATGCCTGAATGTGTATTTGTGGGGAGTTTGACATTTAGAAAGCACAAACAGAGCAAATGTGTCACCTGTGTATTTTATCTTTAATCCCTATATAACTTTTCTCTCTTCCTTTTAACTTTATTAGGCTTTCTAACTAGAGAATGTAAAATTCAGTCGATAGTTGATATGAGCTGTGCAACATTTCTAGCATTATTTGTCTTCTGACTGACTTGCCTGTAAGAGGCTTCTGGTTCTTGGGGAGCCTGCTGCTCTCAGGTTGTGAACTGAGGTTAATTCCTAATATTAGGTCTTCTGGTTTCGAGAGTAGCATGTAATGAAATGGTTTATCAGCAACTGTACAGATGGCAGTAGTTGAGAGCTCCTGTTACCTGAGAGCAGTTGGACAGCTTAGAAGTTATGTATTCTGTTGCTGTAAAAGTAGTACATCACATCTCCTTTCATAATGAGTTTTATGATTTCTACAAAAAAAACCCACTTAAATTATTTTGGGTAATTTTATTCTTAACACTTTAAGGCCCTCTCTCAAAAGCCCTCTCTCTTCTAGTCTGTTTGCTGTTATCTGTCAGAGGCCACTGGCATACTCGGAGTCAGGTGCATATGAGGGTCTAGGAGCATGACTTTTTCCAGATGTTTAGTTGTAAATAATGACTCAGTTTGTGTCCAAGCACATTGAGAAATGCTTTAATATCAGCCAGAGATTTGCAGAGAACTGTTTCAGGATGTGCAGCTGTCGCCACTGTGCTGACCTGAACCCAAGCTAGCTCTGTGAGTTTTTGCCTGAACCGTTCCTCAGCTCAAACTGTTTTCATTGTGTGAATGCTTATACTCAAAGGCATGGTGGAGACACCTGTATAACTCTGCAGGAGTAGGTTGAGCCTGCCTTTGTGTACTGTCTGCCTGATGTGGAGCCTTCTGAAGGGCTGGTCTTTGTTGTGTGCTCAGTGGTGTCTGCTCAGTTAACTGGCTACTCAAACGGGCCCTGTCTGAGCTGGGGACGGTGCGGACTTGGTACTAAGCTAACCTTTCTTATTACTTCTTGACTGCAAGAAAGGTGGTTAAATGAGGAAAACTGATGGTGGGCAACTCAAGTCATGTCTTAACAAAGCTGACTTGTGTCCTGGGGGCTTAACTGGAGTTCAGAAGTGGCTACAGTGCTCTGGTCCTGCGGTAGTTCTGGAAGAACCATGTCTGTCTTGGCGTTGTAGCAGTGGGTCAGCTGATACCTTGTTTGAATATAGATAGGTCAGTAGCATTTTCCCAACTGGGGGATAATTGAAGTAGAATCTAAAATAACTAAAATTTGATTGTTTGCTACATAATGAAGGATTTACTAGTTGAAAATTTAACTAATTTCAAAGAATCATAGAATATCCTGAGTTGGAAGAGACCCACAAGGACCACTGAGTCCAGCTCCTGGCCCTGCGCTGGACAACCCTAAGAATCCCACTATGTGCCTGAGGGCATTGTCCAAACACTTTTTGAACTCTGTCAGGCTTAGTGCTGTGACCACTTCCCTGGGGAACCTGTTCCAGTACCCAACCACCCTCTGGGTGGTCTGAACCTCCCCTGACACAGTGTCAGGCCATTCCCTCCGGTCCTATCACTGGTCACCATCTTCCCCTCACGAGGAAGTTGTAGACTGCAATGAGGTCACCCCTCAGTCTTCTCCAAGTGGAACAGCTGCTCCACATACAGCTTCCCCTCCAGACCCTTCATCATCCTTGTTGCCCTCCTTTGGACGCTCTCTAGTAGCTTAATGTCTTTTTTATATTGTGGTGCCCAAAACTGCACACAGTATTCAAGGTGAGGCTGCACCAGTGCAGAGCAGAGCAGGACAATCCCCTCCCTCAACCGCTGTGCCTGATGCCCCCCAGGACACAGTTGGCCCTCGTGGCTGGCAGGGCACTGCTGACTCATATTCAACTTGCCATCGACCAGGATCCCCAGTTTCCTTTCTGCAGTGCTGCTCTTCAGCCTCTTCTTCATCAGTCTGTTTGTACATCCAGCGTTGCCCCTTCTAGGTGCAGAATCCAGCACTCGCCCTTGTTAAACTTCATTTGGTTGGTGATTGCCCATCTCTCTCTTTGTCAGGATCTCTTGGTGCAGCCTCTCTGTGGGAGTCAGCAGCTCCTCCCAGTTTAGTATCATTGTCAAACTTGCTTAGTATCCCTTCCAGTCCTGCATCCAGGTCATTTATGAAGATGTTGAAGAGCACAGAGCCTAAGATGGAGCCCTGTGGAACCCCACTAGTGACAGGTCACCAGTCTGATGTCACTCTGTTCACTATCACCCTCTGTGCCTGACCCATGAGCCAATTGCTCACCCACCATATGATGTGTTCATCCAGCTGTGTGCTGGACATTTTGTCCAGAAGGATCCTGTGAGAGACAATATCAAAAGTTTTACTGAAATGCAAAAAGATTACATCAACTGGCTTCTCCTTATCAGCTGGTTAACTAGAGTTACCTGCCATAGAAGGAAATTGAGAAGCAGGACTGTGAAGACGTGCTGGCTGTGACTGATGGCTGTGTTGTTGTTTAGGTGTTTTTCAATAACTCTCAGAATAATCTTCTCCATAGTTTTACCAGGCACTAAAGTGAGACAGGCCTGTAGTTTACTGTTTACAAAGGCAGGTGAACTTAACATTTAGCTTTGAAGATGCACACTGTAAGTTCCAAACCACAAGTCAAATGCTTATTTAGTACATTTATATAACCATTGCTTCTTTTCAGAAGGCATGCCTAACAGAAAAGCATAGTCAGTTGTTGCCCTGTTTTCCAAACACACACCTGGGAAATAGGAAAAAAAATATTTCATATCAACTTTTTAGCAAATAGAAGCAGTGTTTATGTATTTGTATTTCCATTTTGGTCATTTTTACCACTTAAGACAGAAATGTCAGTAGTTTAGCTTAAATGGTATTGCTTTTATCCATTCAGAAACATAATTTACTGTGTTTATAATTTAACATTTTATAGGCAAAGGAAAAAGTATAATTAGCCAATATTGTCAGAGTATGAAAGTATTTATTAATGAGGAACTTACTTTTCCTCCAACCACAGAAGTTACTCATGCAGTTCCAACTACAATATAGAACTACATGGTCTCCACAGGCAGTGTTTGGCATTATATTCCATATTTTGCTTCTGTTGGGATGTAGTAAGATTAGTAAATGAATCTGGGTAAAAATAAAATACTGTGGACTCTAAGTCATTATCACTTGAATTACGATAGTGAATTTAATACCAAGGAAGCATTATCCCACTGTATTTGAATTCAGCTCTCACAAGTTACAAGCTGTTTTTATAAAAATGTATTATATTGGGATTGAATACTGTGATCTATCCTGTATTCAACGTTGTATAACAGGCAGTCATTGATGCCTGTGTTTTGTGTGCAAGAACTTTATACTGATCTGGTTTTAGTCTGTTTAATCACAGTGTATGACTAGGTTGGAGGCTGTGGAAGTTGAGCAGGTAGTTTATGTGTTCTTTTTGTTTAGAATTTAATGGTTTTAGGGTGGCTGTACATCGTGGAGCTTACATTATTCTTTATAAATGCGATAATGTTAAAAAAGGCTGGTTTCATAAGAATTAATGTCTATTCAATGTATTGAATGATTAATCACGGCTTCTGCTTCTGGATATATGTACATTCACACCTCCTGGTGCCCTGGTCATTCGGTATCAGAATACTTAAAACACCATATAGACTTACTTCTCAGTGACTATCTTGATGTTTCATGTGGCACATAGGGTTTTCTTCAAGGCTTTGTTTCACCTATATGTTGTGATCTGATTACCTGTTTTGTGATACCTGTTTTTCTTTAACATATCTCCTACAGTTGACCAAAAGGGGGTGCTAATAGATCAAACAGTCAGATTTGTTGCATAAAGAGGTTAAGGAGATGTTTTTGTGCAATGGATCAAGTCCAGGCTACTGAATTATATCAGGTAAATACCAGTTTTCACATCTGGGTGTTGTGTAACATTCCGATCACAGCATTGCTCTTCATGGAAGGGAAATTCATGCCGTGTAAATATGGCAGCTTCTTACCATGTAGGGGTTAAGCATGGGTTACTTAGCAGATATTTAAGATGTTCAAATTTGTTGAATTTTGAGATTGAATACAGGTACATAGAACTACCAGGTTATATGTTCAACTCAGATGCCTTAATATCCTTTATCCTGATATCACAAAAGACATCCACTGTCCATTTTTTTATTGTTTGATTTCTCCTGTTCTACAGAACTGGTTAATGGCATCAGCAGAGCTGGAGCCTCTAAGGTAAGAAGGAAAAACGAGACTTAAGTAGGTTTCCTGCAACAAGGAACTCTGTGTCCTTATCCCACAGTGGGAAAGATGGTTGAGAGACCTGATACTAGTATGGATATTTTAGTTCTCTTGCAGACTGGAGAACTTCCAGTGGTTTCTCACAGAACCTCTTCATTTGTGTAGCAGAGATGTAGAACCTGTTTGTGACTTGGCTGGAACAGCAGATGATGGCGGAAGGGAAGTACACACTCCTCGTGGAAGACGTGGTTAGGTGATCACAGCCATTTGTTTTTCCAGGACACATGATAGCTATAGAAAATTTTGAACTCTACAAATACCCATTTTCACTAGTAGTCCTCATTAATTCGTTTCATGTTACTGAGCTGATGTAAGACTTTACAAGTATTTAATAAGAAGACTATGTAGTGTAGTCTTCACCAAATTTCTATTCCTGTCTTCTCTACACAGTATAAAAGACATTTAAATTTATTGTGAGACTCTAAAATAACAAATGGCAGCTGTAACTCATTCTAGATGCAACGTTCAGTTCTGTTATGCCACTATAAAGAACTGTGCATTGTGGAAGAAAAAGTTACTTTAGCCTTTTTAAAATTCCTAACACTAAAACACAGAAATATTAAAGTATATTGTTTTGTAGCACATATAAAAACAGAGTTCATGCTGAACTGATCAGATTGATGGTAAAGACAAAATGTTGTTATACAACATTACAGTTTAAGTGAACTTTAAAAATTAGCATAATTAAATAATAATCTATGGAAAATATTAACTTATAATAGTATAAAATAATTGCACAGGATCATATAGATCAAGTTTAAGGAATTTATATGCCTGATACAGTAGCATGGGGTGGGCAGAAAATACTTTTGTAAGTACAAACTAAATGACAATTTGAATGATGGTCTCAGAAGGCAAAGGAGCTGCTATACTGTGGGAAAGTATATGCAAAATCATAAAGGACACAGGTGACTTCTTTTTGTAAACCTTAATTTAATTTTGTCTTCTGTAATTTTCAAGGGTTCTTATTTTAAAAGGCTAGCTGTTCTAATAAACCCCGGCTTTTAAAATTAAAAAGCTTGTTTGTTCATCACTAATGAGCTTGCTATCAGGAAAACATTTGGGCAGATCAACAGCAGAGCTGTGGCCAGCTTAGTTTATTAGATAGTAACTATGAAAGAGGTTTGTTTGATATGTGTTTTGAATAGGGTATTAATGGGCCTAGAAGGTAGCAGTGTTTATTGTTGCTAGCTACATGTAAAACTCTCTTTATGGTTTCTGAAATTTAGAATTATTTTACCAGTCTATTTATGCATATTTGAAGTATTCTGTGTACAGTAATTTTAAATGAGAGTTGGATTAGTCTTTGAAGAGGGTAGAAATGGAAATTCCTGGTCTTAAGGCTTCATCACAAGATATTTCAGCAGGGGGAAAAAAAAAAACATAAGCAGTCAAAAAGAGGCAAAATGGGGTAATGTGTACTCATGTTGCTTACAAAGAGAAAGGAAGAAAATAGCTTACCTTTCCAGAGGTCAACAGCAGAAAAAAAACAGTAGAACTTCATGAGAATGGAACTGTCAAATTGTGTTTTATACTTCTGCAAGTTTATCCATCACAAATGCTATCTAAAAGTTGGCCTGAATTTGGGCAGAAGCAAATATTAATGGGAAATTTTGTGAGAATTAGTGTATTGTTCAGGACATAATAAAAGGCTTAAATTGAGTTGTACTTTAATGATTTAGATTGCATATTCATTTAATTTGAAGGTAGAATAGGTGTTGTAAAGTTTATACAATTTCTAAGGGGAAACTTGAGCGATGAAATGATACTTGCCATTGTAGGAGTTTGAGAAGAGAAGATTGTGTGAAAAAGGTCTGTTTCCTGGTTCTCTCCTCAGTTAAGTGCCTCACATTAGGGACAAACTTGAAATGAAGCCTGTTGAAAATTAAACATTCTGGGAATCAAGGAACACTTTCTAGTGACTTCCAAATAGTAGTATTTCAGTTAACATGGTATTTCAGAGATGCTGGTATTTTCCAAGCTCCAGATTACTTTCCTGTGAGAGATGCAACAAATGGAAGAATCAACAGTCTGTCATCTTTAAAGCAAAACTGGTATGTAATGTATTTTCACATGGAGGTCTCTCTTTCACTGACTTAAGATTCGCTTTCCTAGTCTAGTCCAAAAGCCAATTTTCAATCACTTTTCAATTAAGTCCTGAAAGAAAATACGTGCTTTCCAACCCACTGCAGTCCAGGGATGGACAGAAGGCAACACATGTAAGAAATCTACAAGGTTTCAAATTCTGGCAACAACTGGGCATGTTCCAGAACCACCTAGTCAAAAGAAATGGCTTTGAAAGGTGATGAAGAGGAGTAGAAGATGACTTAGGTTAGTAAGCTGTCCATCTGTTTTTGAAGAAGAGCTGAAACATCATGGGGAGCTGCAAGGTGTGATGCCTTACAAATTACCCCGGTTGACAGAGACACCTTGTGCAAAAAAATCAGCTACTCCTGTATAAAATGTGGAGGCATCTCAGAAAGAACTTCTGCCAACCTTTAATCTGGTGGGGATTTTGCCCTGCTCTTCCCTATTAACTATAAAGGTGCTAGTAAAAACAATGTCAAATGACATAATGCTGAGTGGAAATAATTTTGGAAGGGCAAACTGATGTGTGCTAAATTTTGTTCCAAATTGAACTTATATTACAAGAAAAAGTATGATTATGATCAACCTTATTACAATCCTTGTGTACCCAAATCTTTACATATTGATCAGACCTCTTCACAGAGCAAGGGTCCGAGAACTCCTTGATTCATAGTCTAGATTACTTTTCTTTACAGAAGGGATTAATTAAATTGCATAATCCAATGTTGTTCTTTGGACGTATGTTAAGTAGTGTTGTGAACACTGTATCACGTAAAGTTCCAGAATACCTGCAGAATACTACTTTGATACTAAAGCTACTGAAGCAGGAGAGAAACTGATTTTCCTATTATAATGTTTTTTTGCCTTATTTAAGATTGGACATTTTGTGGCTTCAGCTACTTAGGACTGGAACACAAGTGTAATGCTGTTCAGAATGCTCTTAGGATAACTTCTGTCTTGGTGTGTTATTGAATAAGAACCATATAACAAGCTTTTATCCTAGAACTCTGGTATCTGTCTATTCTGTTTTTATGCTGTATTATTTTACATGTACAAATTAAAAAATAGTAGCTCTGTTGAGCCAGAAGCTCTCTGGTACAGAGGTTTTTGAGGTAATGGAGTAGATACCTTTGATATTTATTAAATTGTTTTCCTTCCATGCACTTGAAAACTTCTTCTGTTCTTCAAACAAAGTAATCTTCCAAACAGATTTTGTCACTCTAAATTGTAATAGATATGTCTGTCCATGTCAGAGTTGGTGATTCTATAAACTTTGTGCTTTGGAGAATTTTCGAATTCCATTGAATCCATTTGAATTTCCGTTGGTACATGAAAGGTAAGTTAGTAGAGTGTAATCTGCATTAGAAGTAGAGTTTCAATATTACTGAACTTTGTTCAGTTGCTTAGTTTTGTAAGATTCTTGTGTTGTATAGACAACTCACTTCTTGCATTTTGCTTTCTCATTTGTTTAAGATGACCTTAATTAGATATGAAGCACACTATTATCTTCTTGGATTTCTCCAAGATGATGGTTTCTCACAGCCTCCTTCCAGAAAAATGGATGTGTTACAATCTAACAAAGTGGCCCTTGCAGTGGGTGGGGAACTGGTTGACAGGCAGCACCGAGAGGGTGGTGGAACAACGCTCCCTTTCATGCTGGCAACCTGTCACAAGTGGGGTCCCCAGGGATCAATACTGGACCCAGCACTTTTTGGTATCATCATAAGTGATTGGTGGGATCAAGTGTACCCTGATAAAGTCTGCTGATGATACCAAACTGAGTGGGGAAGTAGTCACTTTGTAAAGGAGACTTACCTTGCAGGAAGACCTAGAAGGCTTGGAAGAGTGGGCTAACTTACAAAGTTCCACAAGGGCAAGTTGTTGTCCTTGCAGCCTGGGAAATCGTAATCCAGGAGTGCAACATAGTCTGGGTTCTGCATGGCTGGGGACCAGCTCTGGGGAAAGGGACCTGGTGGTCCAGGAGGAAGACAAGCTCCGTGGGAGTGATCTTTGCTACTCAGCAAAGAAGGGCAACAGACTATGGGGTTGCATCAACAAGGGCATCACCACCCAGAGATGAAGAAGTTATTATCCCACTCTTTTCAACACTTGTCAGGCCACACCTGGAATACTGTATGGACAGGCTAGAGAGGTCCAGAGAAGGGCCACAAAGCCGACCAAAGGACCAGGAATCCTGCTGTATAGGGAAAGGCTGAGAGAACTGAGTTTGTTCAGTCTTGAGAAGAGAAGGCTTACAGCAGACCTTGTCATCATGTTCCACTACTTAAGAGATCGTTACACAGAAGGTGGAGACTCCCTTTTTACAGGGAGGAAAGGAAAGGAAATTAATGATATAGAAAGGAAATTAATGATACAAGTTACTCCTGGGGAGATTTCAGTTAGACACAAGAGGAGAATTTTTTACAATGTAGTAAGACATTTACAATGTAGTCAGCCATTGGAACAGTCTCCCCAGGGAAGTGGTGGGTTCCCCAGTGCTGGACAATTCAAAGATTCAGCTGGAGAGGGTGCTGGGCCATCTTGTCTAGACTGTGATTTTGCCAAGAAAGGTTGGAACAGATGGTCTTTGAGGTCCCCTTCCAACCTGGTATTCTATGATTAGCTCAGAGAATTAGGCTGCTTGGCTTGGTTCACCTACTGTGACATTATTTTGCCAAAAGATGATTGGTACTCCAAGGGCTGAACCCTCATGTTAGTGACATAATGCAAGTTAAGGTCAGCTTTTACTCATTAATTCAGTGATGTGGAATTGGGTTCTGTGTTTCCATGTGTACCTTACAGATTTAGCAATTATGCAAGAAGATTAACCATATTTCTTGGAAATTAATAAGCTGACCCAAAATGATTTAGAAAGTAATAGTTGTGAGTTTTGCCCACTCAAAACCAGAAAATTGTGTTTGCAGTATCAGTTTAGGGTTTGTTTAGTAATTTTTTGTTTGGGTTTGGTTTTGTTTTTTTTTTAATTGGTAATGTTCTGCTGTTAAAGTGTAGAAATGGAGCTTTACCATTACAAATAGATTTAGGATTTTTTTTCCTGTGATGCCATCATTTTCAGGATCAGAGTTCCAGAATGCTTGCAGCAGCCGTGTGTTTTTCTGTCTGTTCGTGACAAACCAGCTACTGTACATTCATATAGAGCAGTACAGTCCTTGCCACTGGCAGTCTCTCTGTGACAGAGAGCCTGTAGGCTGACATAAAGTGCAGCCTGTTGTGAACTACTAAGTGGGAGTCTGCCAAAAACTCAGCAGACAGAACTAATTGGGGAGAAAAAGGATTTTTGTGCCCTCATCTCTCCCTCTTCAATTTTTTTTACAAGACGGATATTGTTAAAGTAACTTGTTTATGTAAGATTTGTCTGCCTCTATTTTCTCATTGCATGAATCATTTTTTAACTTCAAGTCTTGCACCGCAGGTCACTGAGCACTTCCACATGGCGGCTGGCGCAGGACCAAACTCAAGACACGCAACTCATCACAGTTGATGAAAAATTGGTAAGAGTTTTCTACTGAATACTGCTATGATACAGCCTTCAGAGTTATTTCTGCACAATATGCATTCAGTATGGTATTCCGTGTTCTTCTAGGAAAGCCATATAAATGTGAACTACAAAGCAACAGTCCCTCATACATTTTTAAAAGGGTAACATCAGTAAAACATAAGTATGTGATTGCTTAACACTTTGAATGCCATATTTCAATGTAAAATGATCAGTACCTGACTTACTATTTTTTATATTTTGGTCAAGGACCAGTGTGAGCTGTAATTAATAATTTATTCTTTTTGAAATTTGCATATATTTTCTGTGTAGTGAAATTACACAGAATTTTGCCAACTTTGTAATATTTTCTTCATTAGGACTCATATTACTGAAGATACTGTGTAAGGAAACATCATGGAAGATTATTGTTACTATGCAATATACACTGTAGCTTTTGAATATGCATGAAGGTTAGATTACAGCTAGAAACAAATGCATAACATTCTTCTGCTAATCAGTAGCAGATCAGAAATTTGGCAGTCTTTTCTTGTAAGTTCTTCCATAATGTGTGGTCTGTTACTCTAGATGCAACCTGACACTTATGTTTACATTATTCAATAGTATAATTTTTGTAAGACTTCTGGGGGGAATGCATCACAGCAGAAGCATGCTTTTCATTGGGTTTCATATCACTTTTGAATCTTCAGGAAAAAAACATTCCTTTGTATGTTCCAGGCAGTTCACATTGTATGTACTTTTTTGTATTCCCTTAACTACTTAAGAAATATTTGGAATTTGTATTTATAAATTGTACATTTTCAGTGATAACTAGAAGTCGAGACAGCTGAAGTTTAACAGGCTACTGGAAAAAAACCCCACACCTACTTTAACAACTCTTTAGTGCTTTTTTTTCTTGTATGTTTTGTATATAGATGTAACAATAATAATCTACATACAGGTAAAAAAAGTTATTTCATAAACTTTCTGAATTTAAGAAGTAACAGTATAATTTTAGGTTCAGAAATTAAGGAAAAAATTAGTACTTAATTCTAGCAAACATGATTATCTTGCTAATCTAGTTGCATAACTAGGAATTCAGGAACTTTGTACAGAGTTCATGAGTCACTGTGTAAATAAGATTCAACAGACCGCATTTTCCTAAATGAATTTTACATGCAGTGTTCTTTAACAGTAAAAAAAAATGTATATCTAAACAGAGGTTTTATAGTGCCTGAATTTGCAGTATCACATTTCCCTATTGTGGCCTCAGGTGATGGATGCATAGATCGGGAAGAGACAACAGCACAGACACACAAGATAAATTCTCTTATATCTTCCATTTTGTGTTTAAATGTACATTATCCAAAGTTAGGGTTGTACTGTCTACAACTATGAGAGTTTATGCTTCCAGTTGAGTAAAAGTGAAACTAATTTGAAATACAACTATTCACTTGCTGTAGTGTTATTGTAAAATGAATGTAAGTGAAGTGCTTATTTCTAGTGTAATTGTATGTTGTCATCAAGTTGAAGACTCTCTTATTATAGTTGCTGTGATTTTTTGCAATCTCATAGTTGCAGCTTTTGAATATTTTTATTTTTATATATATAATTTATATAAACTATTACTTTATCTTTAGTTGTATGGAGTACTAGGTTAAATGTCTGACTGAATAGTATTTTCCTACAGTGCTGTGCATGTAGGTCCACATTCTAAATGCACAAACCTTTTTTTCCCAGATTATTGTAGGTCCTGAAACAAAATGACAGAAAATAAGCATAATTTGTAGATTCAGTTAAATTTTTGGAGTAGTTTCCATAATGCCATAAAGTAACCAATAATTCATATTCTGTTAACTGGCAAAAATTATGTCCTGTTAGCAAGGAAAATATTCACAGAAGGGTTTGATGTGGTTTTCAACTCTTTCAAGATTAGGAGAAGTTCTTTAGACATTTGTTAAACTTTATGGAAAAGTAGAATACCTTCTTAACTTATTGTAGGTTGCTGCAGTATTTTTCCTAATTTTAAGTAGGATTAATTAGAACCCATTAAAGCTAATTTAAGAATCTACATAAATTTTCTTTAATTAATGTTGCAAAGCATAACAAAACCATTATTTCCTTGCAAACTGTAATTAAACTGTATTCTGAAAGTTGATACTTAGTGTTTAATTCCAAAAGACCCCTTCTTTCATTTTACTGATTGTTAGAAATCCTGAAATCATATTTTGATGGATTTGTCATCCTGGTCATATATATATATATATATATTTTTTTTTTTTAAAGCTGAACATCACCTTTTAGATGCTTTTACGTGCATATCAGAAAACAGAACAAGAACAGGTGGAAAGTAGGATATGGTTGTGCTTTTTTGCCTTCCTCCTCTTGAAACTTATTTTGAAACTGAACTCTTCTGTGACTTGAGGTTTACAAGGCTAGTAGAGTAACGTTGTGGTTGTGGAAAACTTTCAACTGCATATTTTAGTGTAATAATCTATTTCCAGTGCTTTTGTAGACCTTGTGTTCATATGTGTACATCCATATGCTAGGCCTTGTCCAGCAGGAATTCCTTTGAATTACCTAGAGTCTGATTGGATTCTCTTTGTGTTGGCAAAAACAAATAGAAGGCAGATGAGCATCCTGACACTGAATAATTAAGTGGTAGTCGGTCACCTGCTTACTGCAGCCTAGAATGTGTTGAATACAATAGAAAAATGAGTTGTAATGAAATAGTAGAAAAACCAGTAGTTTAGATCACATTCATTTCACACTAGAAAAAAATTGGGACTCTTAAATGGGAAAGGATTTATGTGCTCAGCTTGCATAGAACACATCCAAGAAATTATATCTTTGTCTCAGTTATCAGCTGTTTTCTGTGAATACTGAATAAAATAACTTTTAATGAACAGTAAAATCTGAAGAAAATAACATACAAAATTAACAAAGCTCAGTGGAAATACAGTTCTTGCATGACATTTTGAATCTGACCACCAATTAGATTGTATTCCAAGAGTTTGGACAAATAGCTATGTGAAAAGTAGACTCTCAAGACCCTGCTTGCGTTAGGAAATTTGTGCTGTAGAGGACAAAGGCCATCGGCAGCAAATCTCATGTAGTGTTCCAAATTATTTAACTGTTCATGTGTATGTTATAACATAGCTTCCATCATTATTATAAAAAGTTGAAGTGGTTTTGCCTGAAATGGAGGTTTGAACTGTCCTAATTCCTGCAGTTTTTTCCAGTTATTGAGAGTAGGGTGCATCAATGCTGCTTGTTGTAGCTAAGTGTCTTCCAGTTGAGCATGAATGCTTTAGCAGACTTCCCAGCCAGTGCTGGTAATGCTGCATTTTGAGTGTCTAGCTGGAGTTGGGCAGTTTGGTGAGGATTGCACCCTGCAATTGAAAGGTATCCACAAATATTTGTCAATAAAAGGACCTTTATGTTGGTTAAATGGTAACAGTATTTAAAATCCAAATTTCAAAATTAGAACTACTGCCAGAAATTATCCTTTGCATTGCTAAAGTAGAATATTCCACTGACAATATATATGCTGTAGCTCAAAGCAAAAATTATTGCAAGAGCAGTTACAGGAATCGGTCACTGGGGAGACACTAGAAGAGTTGTGGAACTGTGGTTAAGGATCAGTTGTAGTCATCTCACAGATGTTTTTATTCTGTACCAGGCCAAGATAAAATAGGAGTTGCTACACAGAGTTAAGCATTCCAGACCAGTGCTATCAAGTGCAGTTGAAATGGTACTGAATTAGTTTTTGCATCATTGTGCAAACATCTAGGGACAGACTTTATTATGAGTATGACAGGCTAAGTAGAATGATGGCATTTTGTCACCTGTCCTGAAGTTGTTTTGTTTGGTCTATAGTGTTAGCTAACCTTTTTTCAGTAATGGTTCAGCAGTCTCACTACTGAACCTCAGCAGAGGGCCATTTTCCTTTAGATCGTAGAGAAACTCTACGTAACTCACTGAAGGTGACTTATATACACCAAACTGGGCACAGAAAATCTGAATCTTTATTTGAGGATGAGCAGTTCATACTTTTCAAAAGACATTAGAGATGAGCAATAAATACCATATACTGCAGCAGCCTAGGCCAAAGCATGTAAGTAAATGCACATAGCGGATGAAGGAAAGGCCATGATGTTATCTACCTGGGCTTTAGTAAATGCTTTCCCACAGCTTTCTCCCAGAAAAACTACCTGCTTATGGCCTGGATGGGTGTACTTTTCACTCCTTGAAAGACTGTATGACTGGAAGGCCAAGCCCAAAGAGTAGTGTGAATGTAGTTAAATCCAGCTGACAGCCAATCTCAAGTGGTGTTCCCCAGGGCTCAGTATCAGAGCCAGCCCTGTTTAATATCGTGATTGATGATCTGGGCAAGGGGATTGAGCGCACCCTCAGTCAGTTCACAAACGCTTCCAGTTTGAGCAGGAGTGTTGATCTGCTGGAGGACAGGAAGGTTCTGCAGAGAGATCAGGACAGGTTGGATCAGTGGGCTGGGGCCAGTGGTATGAGGTTCAATAAGACCCAGTTCTGGGTCCTGCCCTTGGATCACAACAACCTGGGGCAGTACTGCAGGCTTGGGGCAGAGTGGCTGGAAAGCTGCCTGGTGGAAAAGGACTTGGGAGTTCTGGCTGGCAGAAGCTGAACATGATCCAACATGTGCCCAGGTGGCCAAGAAGGCCAGTGGCATCCTGGCTGGAACAGCTGTAGTGGGGGCAGCAGGACCAGGGCAGCGATTGTCCCCCTGTACTGGCACAGGTGAGGCCAAACCTCAAATCCTGTGTCCAGTTCTGGGTGCCTCACTAGAAGAAAGAAAATGAGGAGCTGGAAGGTGTCCAGAGAAGGGTAACAGAGCTGGTGAAGGGTCTGGAGCGCAACTGTTACAAGGAGTGGCTGAGGGAACTCAATCTGTTTAGTCTGGAGAAAAGGAGGTTCAGAACAGACTTTATCATTCCCTTCCAGTACTTGAAAGGAGGTTGTCTCCAGGTGGGGGTCTTCTCCCAAGTAGCAAGTGATAGGACAAAAGGAAATGCTTTCAATATTAGGAAAAATTTCTTCGCAGGAAGGATTCTCAAGCATTAAAATAGGCTGCCTGGGGAAGTGGTTGGGTTGCCATCCGTAGAGGTGTGTAGATGTGGCACTTGCGGACATGTTTTAATGGTGGATTTGGCCATGCTGGATTAACATTTGGACTTGAATGATCTTAGGGGGCTTTCCAATTATTTCCTAAATGATTCTATGATTCTAATAACTATTGTAAAATCTGTGTCAAGAATCTCAGCAGCTACCTCTTGGCTGTCTAGAGGTAGAATTTAGTGTCTATTTTAAGTGTTTACTACTAGATAATCCTGGAGTAACAGTGTATTAATAGGATTCTCAGAATGTGAACCTTTTCAGCAAAAAAGTTGTGGAAGCATTCCAGACCATTTTTTCTAGAAGACTGTCGGTGTTTTCAGAATTGAGTCATAGTTTGTTCACTATTCAAATCCCAATTTTGGCTAGGATTAGAAATTACTGAAATTGTATAATCTTTGTTTGATTAAAGAAGCATAGACTTTACTGTAATAAGCAGTGATAATACTGCAGCTCAAAGTAAAATATACAAACAAGTGAAAAATAGTCTGGAATGATGAAACTTCTTCAAATGTCAGTCTGATAGTCTGTAGTGCTGTGAAACAAAGGACACAGCAAATCAAGCTTTAACATGCATTTTAAAGTGTGATCATTGCTTCCCTAAAAACCAAGAGTATGTAGTATACTTTACTCTAAAAACAAAAGCAGTAAAATGTCATAAAGTTATGTGTGAGACAGTGTGACATTGTATTTGAAAATTGTGTAGAGGAGCTGTTTTTGCAACTCCGTGAAGAGAAACATTTGGCAAAGTATGCATTTATTAAGGACAGGTTTACTAGATTTCCTTTTATTGAAGCTACTGTTCAACCGCAAATTCTCTAAGCATTACCACTGTGTTAGATAATGATATAGTGGATGTTCTGTGTTTTGGTTTTTCAAAATGCTGTTAACCCATTGTGGGTTATTACTTGATCGTGAGTTCAAACCATTCCTAAAGTAACTTAATGGAATAAAAGAATTTGGAATAATCTTTTCTTCGTTTAATCCACTCTAGCTGCAATATTTATTCAAGTGGCTACCATGAAGGATTCAATTCAGGACAGCGTTACTCTTTAGATGAGGAATGTAACTTAAAAGTTTTTCTGTGCTTTATGTGTATAGCTCTGTGATAGGGGTTTGTCATATTCAGAGGGTACATGGTACCAGGATGGAAATCTTTTTGTGGGTTCAGACAGTTACCTGTTCCTTCCCCTTAACCTCAAATTTCCCTCTTGTGGGTTGTCTTCTTTGTATTTATTTTTTTCCGTAAGTTGGATCGGTGGCTTACATTTTGCTTCAGGATAGTGAAAAATGAATAAAAATTAATAAAGATGTTATGTAAAATGAGGTCTATAAAAGGTTTTTTCCCATCCTTTACTTGGCATATATGTTTTGAGAAACAGTTCCTAGCTTTGACCAAAGGGGCCTATATGTGAAGCCTGTGATTTGGAGAAGTACTTTCTTTGATCGCAGTTGTGTCAAGTAAGCAAGTGATCAGCTCGTTTGAACTGTGTTGTACTTGCGATTCAACCTTAAAACAAAGTTGTTTGCTGTTGATTTATAAAATATTTAATACAATGTGTCTTGGCTTCTCATTTTACCTCATGTGCAACACTTTGTGTGGCGTTTGCATTTGGTCATCTGCAGTTGTGATGTTTGACTGCTCTGATGTTTGAATGATACTAGAGGCTGATAAAGGTGTAAAATCACATTCTAGAAGTGTTTCAAAATTAATTTAATTATTTCAATAAAAGTAAAACATTCACAAGAGAAGACTGTTAGCATGTAAAAATACTATGTATTTTTACAAATACATCTGCTTTAACCAAAGTGTCTAATTTTAGAGTGGATTTGTATAAAGTTAAATACTTAAAGGCCTTTACCCTTTGGTCACTAATAGTATATTTGTGAAATTGCTTTTTTGCTGCAAAACATAATCTATTAAAAAGTTCTTTTTCTGTTTCTTTGTTTTATCCTGCCCTCCACCCCCCAGGTGAAAATTAAGAAATAATGTTTTGGAGAGGAAAAAACCTTCTTGGATAACTTCAACAACCAGATAATGTGAAATTTAATATTTAAAGGTTTTAATAATTCTGGAGATGGTGATAATCTTTTTCTCTTAGGTACACCGTGCTGGTCTGCCAGAGCATGTATTTATTTCTAAACAGTGATTTTATTTTTTTGTTTTTAATTGAAATAATTTGACAGTTTCTTCTTCATAGTTATGGCTGATTGTTGCATTTGGTCTTAATTAAAGTACAAGCTCAGGTGTAGTTACCAGTTTATCAAATTACGTACACATTTTTCAGTACCACAAGTTCACTATATTTCTCTGTTTGGCAGTTAAATCCCTCTTCAGTTGGAATATCCTAGCTCAGTTCAGCCTATAGTACTTGCTACAACTTGTTGTCATGAGCAGTTGTAGTTTGATGAAGCTTGCGGTGGTTTGGAAAACCCAGTTGGCTGATAAAGAGCTTTCTGTAAGAATGTCTGCAGGCAACAAGTTGCAACAAGTTTAGAAAACTGTGCATTTTGCAAGTAGCCCAGAACCTTGTATAAAGTGATGGATTGTTGTATCCAGAGAGCAATTGCCTTCTTATCCCTGTGTGGGTTTATTTTGTAGGCTGGGGTAAAGGATTTGGATTTCTTTGTCTGAGAATCTTTTTTTGGTGCATGGTAGTGCTATCTCTGCTGGGTATTGAAAGGAGGAGTGTCTGTGATTGAGGTTATGCAACCTTCTAACATCTGAAGTGCCTTTTCATCTGGGCTTCCTTCATGCAGCATTCTTGTGCAAAAATTTCAAGGCTTCAATCTGGAGCACTGGGTCAAAAAATGTCTCTTTGAAGGGTATGCAGGCAATTTTTTTTTCATTTCATTCCACAGTGTTTAATTTTCTATCAAAGAATAAATGTTTTGAAGAGCTTGCTGTGATGGCTGCTCAGAACAAATTAAAGGGGAATCATTGTGCCATGTTTAGTTTTTCTGGATTCCAGAGGGTTGTTCAGCATGCAAATACTTCTTTGGTTTTGGGGGTCTAAATATGCAAGCCATGTTTCTAATCTGCTAGAAAAAATAAAGTCATTTATACAGTCAAGGAATCAATAGGAATAAGAAGTAACTTCAGTCTTTGAAGCTGTTTTGTTCAATAGTTTTGGTTTTTAAAGACCAGATAGTATTTTCATGTTCTCATAAAATGGTACCATTATCTGAACCTTTTTTAGAACACCTAAGGTAGTATCCCACATTACGAAGTATTTCTGTAGATGACATGAATTCTTTTTGTCTTGTCAGTGAATAAACAATTCCCTGTAGAGAGCTCGCTTTTCTATCCATTCAAATGTGCCTTTCTGCATTTCTGTAGTATATCTAAGTTGTAGATTTAAACTGCAAATCATAGCCTAACTAACAGAGTTCTGTGTACAGACTTGAAAGCTGTTTCTAGTTATGAAGTTCTAGCTGAATTGTTTTATCAGTTCAGAAAGGAAAAGCTTTCCTTGTTTGGAAAGCCCAGTAATCTCATGGGAATCCTTGAACATCTTGGTCATGCTGCAGGAGAGCCTGGTGCTTCTTCAGTATTTCCTCTTTTTACTCAGATCATCAGTGATGAAATGGAATCAGATGCTTTTCAAGTTCTTGGTGGCATGTTTGTGAGGTATCTTTGAACTCCTTTCGTAACTGTTTTCTCAAACTTGCGGAGTTAACATGTGTTAAGCGGGGACAAGGACCATGGAGGGAGCAGCTGATGTTCAGATCCAGAGTTTTATATGCAATTTAGTTCTTGCGTTCTGAAACATAAACTGTAGGGAAATTACTTAGTCTCTTATCTATCTTTCTGGAATACTCAGTTCTACCCACTTGATAAAAAGTCCATTGACTTACGTTTTAGTGCAGAAGAAAGTTTGCTTGATGAGAAAATAACCTTTATCCTATTACCTCTTAGCCTGAAAACTGGGTTAAAAAGTAAGAAGGAGCTGAACTATAAGGAATTTCTATAAAGTGCTGACAAGACGTACCAAATCCGGTACTTTTTAAAGATGTTTTAAATGTGTTGCAGATGTTTTAAAAAAATTAGGACTACGGTTAGTAATTCTGATTAGAATTTCTGAAAAAGGTGATAGTTTTTCTTTACCAGTTCATTTCCTAGATGTGTACATAAATTCATATATAAAAATAAGTAACCATTTTTTTGTGTAGACCGACGTCAGTATAAATCATGTATTTTAAAGTTTTCACTGAGTAGCATGTTATCCAACCAGAAACTGTTTTAAGATAAATATTGTAATTTGCACTGGTATTTTATTTTTTAGTCTTCTGGCTTGTATTTTTTCTTAGGTGCATTTTCTTAGAACCAGATTTTGTTGCCATGTCAACTCTGTTTGGAAGCATTTTTGGGTCAGCTCATTCTGGTTCTCTAAGTCAGAAGTTGAATATCTTCTCTGTAATGTGTGGTTTCAATACAAAATCTTACTTTTCTATTGCCATTTAGTAAACATAATTGTATGTTGTAGTCTCCTTTGATTTTTTTCCCACCAGTGATAGAAACTGAAAGGAAACGTGTAGTGTATCAAGTTGAATTACTGAATTTAATTGATGATGGATTTCTCTCTATTGTGTTAGAAAGTATAAGACCATGATTTCTGTCCTATAAATAACCTTAAAGGCCAAGCATATAAAGGCCAAAGCATTAATGACAGGAATGGACTTCTAGACAGAGCAAGCTAAAACCAGTTTGTGAAGTAACACCACATTTTAGTTATGATTCAGCATTTTTAGAGAGAGATTTTTGAAACCATTTTAACTAATCATAAAGATAAATGTGAAGAAACTAGTGTTGTCCAATCGTATTAAGATGTGTATTTTATTGATAATGTTAAAACAGTCAAAGCCCCATCAACCCTTCCCATGCCCACCAGGGAGTACCACTGTGGTACTGTTAGAAGAGAACTTTCTAAAATGCATTTAAGGCTTAAAAGCTATATGCACTAATTAACTAAATGCAGTGAACATTTAAGCTGTTAATAGCCCCAACATCCCTGATGCATAAACCTTCAATATGCTAACACTGCATAACAGTTCTCTTTTGTGCATCTCTTTAATGAGGGTAACTGTGTCAGTTCTTTTCTTGCTTCACTACCTGCTGTGTATGGAAATTATGTACACTATTTAGCACTTTCTTTCAACCTTTAAAGTGCATGCATATTACATAGAAGCATTACATTTTAGGGTAAGGGACAGCTTTTAACAGGTCTGACTTCCTTATAGTTTCTTAAGTGCAACTTTTCTTCCTTTAAAAAGCACTCACCAACAGGAATTTTGCTCTAAATTTGTATTTCTTGATTGGGGATTTGCTTCTGTTTTTCTCACCGCTTGTAACTGTATGGGCAAAGTTCTGTTACAGCAATCACTTTCTCTATAAAGGACATGTGAAGAATAGAGAACATGCATGACAATGAAGGCAGACGTTGGTTGGATTTCTTGATACTGTTCTTAGTAGCAGACCATACACTAGTGTGACAGTATTGTCAGGCTACACTTTAAACGGCTTTTTGCCGTTTTTTTTAACCCTCACCTTTGATGGATGCCTTTTTTTAATAAATAAAAGCCTTAAAAGTTTGTTAATTTTTAACCCTTAAAGTTAAATGCTGTTCCATAGCTACCATTCAGTTGGGAATTAATTACTTGGAAGTTGCAAGGTAAAAGGAAAAGAACACTAGACTGCTTGATAATAGAATTTACACTTTAGTATTCTTTGCTCTAACTGCCAGCCCAGAGACATTGTTAGTTAGTTAAAACTGAATTCAGAATTAATGCTTCATACAATGTAGAGATAATCAGTCTTATGATTTCATCACAGGAAATCTTACCAAAGCTATCGATTTTTAAGACTTTGCTGTACATCCAAATTTGTACTCAACAGCTCAGATTTTATTTGCTGTCCAGATTAGATTAGGAATTGGCCAAGGTGTTGCTACTTCACAGCAGAAATTCCACTGCCTGTGTGTACGTAGTGTCCCAGTTCACTGCCAGGCTCTAAGTGTTTGCTCCCTTGGATGTTTTGCAGCTTGAATGGATAAGGGAGCTTTGAGAAAATGCACCTCAGCCACATATTTAACATCGATTGGACCCCTTTCCCTGCAAAGACTGAAGATTATGAAACAAGTGATACTCAAATTTGGGAACTCTACCTGGCTTTATTTGGAAAGCTTCTTAATTGGTACTTCAGAGGAAGCTTTGTAAGGTTTTCAGATGGGCATAAAGCAGATCATAGCTTCCGATTTTCTTGTTCCTGACAGAATTCCTGAAAAACAGTAACTTTACAAAATTCACTTAAGTCATATGCTTATGGTTTATTTTGTAAATACACATAACTTTTAATGAATGTTAAAAGTAAGGACTTCATTAAAATTGCATCAGAAACACACAAAAAATACAGAGATTATTCCCAGTGCATAAGAATAGCCTGAATTTTGGCTTTCATTAAAGACACGAAGACCACATTCTGAACTGCCGATTAAGGCTTTGGGTATCTGTGATCAAAACTACATTTTATAGACTGTAAGCTCAAGAGTCATCAGTAATGATTAGCTCACCAAGATATTACTGAAATACCATGTTAAGCTTTGCAAAACAATCTGCTATTGTGACTTATGCTGGGAGTATAGTATAAATATCAGAACTGAAAAATTAATAAATTGTGTTTGAAAAATATACCACCATTGAACTACAATATACTGTTTATTTAATAGTATATACAAAATTGCCTAATTAGGGGAATTGGTACAAAGCTGTCTATTCTAGGTAGGTTCTAGCTGCTAGTACTTCTGTCTGTTTTCATTTAAAGCTCTTTTCTGATGGTTTTGTTTTCAAGCTAAGAAATAGTATCTGTGAGAACAGTTGCTTATGGTAGTAAAGCAGTGAAGTGTTGCCTTAACTGTAAATTATTCTAAGAGAAATAATATTTTTTCAGTTGTTTGGTTATCCTCTTTGTTTTTCTAAATTCAGGTAAACTAAAGCGGCCTCTGATTTGAAAGTTTTTAGGCTAAAAACATTGCTGTAGTCTTATTGTTAACTAACTGATTTTCTTGCACATTCTTTAATCTGAGGATTGTGGAGTTCTTGTAGAGCGCTTGAAAGTTGTGCACTGTAGGAAACTATATTTAAAAAGCCTCAAAGAAGACCCAGCCACTGTGTGTGTGCAAGCAAAAGATTTGCTTACATATGCTTTGGAGGAGTTCTAGAAAGTACACTTTCTCCAAATATTGTTGTGTTACAAGAAAAAGTAGTTTACAAGATCAGCTGTAGTTTACAAGATTGCCGTAATTCAGGCTTTTTTTTCCCACCTTAAGGTAAGCATGCTGTTTGTCATTTCTTCAATTAGAAGAACGTCACAACCGCACTGAGTATCTGATGAGTACTAGTAGCAACATCAATCTACTTTTATGAAATATATTCTTTGCCCCTGACTGCTCCAGCTTTCCTCTGTTTAATAATGGTTTCCTTATTTCAGTCATGTGGAGAAAAGTGTAAATCCAGATACTTGATATACTTGATTTCCCTTCTCTTTAACTTCATGCTATTTACCCAGACAAGATTGACATAACTTAGACATACCATTACAGAAAAAAAAAAAAAAACAACCCAGTATTAATAAATAATAATTTTTTGTTGCTTTTGATTACTTCTTGGCAGAAAACCGATACTGAACATGAAATATTTATTTGTTGTGAAAGTGGACTTAGGTGTTTTGAATGTTTCATTGTTAAATTTCTGAAATGTCATTTACTTCTCCATCAGAGTGCAGGCTAAATTATAGGGGGTTTTTTCACATGTACCAAGAAAAATGGCTCTCTGTTTTGAGGCTTGTCAGGGCAGTGAGAGATGCAAAATCAGAAGCTTTTGCTACAACTTGCCATTAATCACTTTTATAAATAGCATATTTATATGACTTTTGTAGGAGACAAAATCTGAGTACAAAATTTGTGGATGTAATGCAGACTTTAAGTAAAGTATCTTAAGGATATGAAAGAAGGGCTGCTGTGGAGAAGGTTTTCTACTGACTTGTGTGGAGTCATGTTCCAATTGGTAGAGAGCGACTGGGATTTTTAGAATTCGAATTCTTATTCCTGTTTGCTCTTGTGTTTTCTCTGAACAAATCCAAATGACATTGGTTTAATGGTGTGTGGAATGTGTTGTGCCATTATATGTGTAGTATCTTATGGAAGGAAAGCATGGAATAATACTAGGCATGTGAAATATTGGGAAAGTGGAGTGAACCTTTGCAGCAGGACAACAGGGAAGTTCTCAAGGAGTTTTTGCAACCACAGTGAATGCTCATCCATCATGATTGTTAGAGAGCTATTTCCTCAGCTGTGAAATACAAACTGATGAATAGAGTTTGCTGAAGCTACCAGCACTTGCAAGTGTTGGACTGTTTTGGATGGTGACACTTCCTCTGCATAATGGCAATTGGCAGTCTAGAAATATTATAGTCGAATTAGGTTGATTCCAGTAATGTGATGGTTTCTGTTTCTGCTAGAACCACTTTTTTTCATTTTCAGTTTCTCTATAGTTTTTTACCGTATGGAAAGATGTTTTTTTTAAATGGAAGCTTTCACAAAATCTTTATTATTGTCAAATCCTCTTTAAATGTTTGGTTTTCTTGATAAAAATATGGTTATTTCACTGCTTTTTTCAACTTCTTTATTAATCATTCCGCTGGATGATTAGTTGGGAGAACACATTATGGGTAACATCGTGTTGCTCACAGTTTACTGTGATAACGCAGAATGATTGTGAAGCCTGAAAGAAAACTGTATCCTGTGTGATACAGAGTCTCCTAAGGGCAAATATGCTTTTTCCCCTTGTTTTGTCTGTGGCTGTTAGATAGATGTTGTCTGACCACATTTAGTTCATTCTGCTCCATTTTTCTACTTGCAATTTGCATAGTAGATTCTGTTCTCTTACATTTCCTTCAAAAATACTGTATTGAAATGTAGAAACATGTTCTCATCCTGACTTACAGTCTAAGCAGCTGAACACATTAAATAAAAAACTCCTTTCACAGCAGCTATTTTGTGGGTATTATGCAAGATGTTCTGTGCTTTGATGCAACAACTTCTAAATAAAGTGAATTGCAACATGAATTTATAGCAAAACTTAATGCACTTAGTAAAACATGTTGGAGGTGGGGAAGAGAGCAAGCTGTTGTAAACTCCTATAAAGTACAGAAAACTTCTACTTTCCCTCCATTCTAACAAGTGTAAAACTATTGAGGTTAAGTAGGTGGGGCAACCGGAAGTAATTGCTAAGGCCAGTGGCATTTTTGTGGTTTAATAAAGGCAGAAGCTAATTATTCAGTTTTTATTTAAGTGAAATGATGCCAAAAAGGAGGTTCCTGCAGAGCAGCTGCACTCCTTCAGTGTTACCCTAATTTACCACAGACACAACTGTCACAAACAGAACTTTTAAATTTGATATATAGCCACGAAAGTAAGGAGCCCTTTGTCTGGAATGCATGCAGAAGAACTCCTTTATACAAATCAACCGGCAGATGACGGACAATGATGAAAATTTGATTCTTTGAAGTCATAATGGTCATTGAAATGTGTGAAATTCTGGTATTGAAAAGAGAGCAGCTAGCAAGACTCTAAATCCTGGGTGGTTGCTGGAAGCTTGCTGGGAGGTTTTTCTGTGTTTTGACATCAACTTCCCATTGCTTGTTCCCTGTTTCCTTTATTAAAAAAAAAAAAGAGGGGGGTGCTAAACTGTAGATAGTTAATAGTGGGTATGTACAGTTTCTGTCTATGTGGTGAAAGAAATGCCATAGAACAAACATGACACCTTTATGCACACCTCACCCATCTGTTCAAAAAAAACTTGTTTCAGAGATACTTTCCATCATTTTGTCTCTTTTCCGTTAATTAGAGAGTTCCATTTCTTTTCCCCTTTGGAATTTGTGCTATTAGTGGAGTACTTAAAAGAAGGAAATTCTCATTTCCTTTAAAAGTCATCTTCATGCTGAATAGTGCTTTCATTGACACTGCCTCTGTGAATCAGTTTTTCTCTCTGCTGTGTAGCACACTTATCATTTCTTATTACCCTTTTCAGATCAGTTTTATTAGGCTTTCCACCGTGACAAATATTCTTAAATAGTGTAAGTTATAATAAACACAAACCCACCTATATTTTTAAGCAATTTTATGTGATTTCTGCCGCTTAAAAAAAAAAAGTGTTTTGTCCCTTTTAGCTAATTCCAAGAAGAGACAAAATGCCTCAAAGTGAGTGTTTACATTTTCTTGTATTGCAGAAAAAATTTCTTGAATTACAAAATTTTCTCGAATCACAAAAAAAATCAGTTTCCTATTGAAATTATGCTCACTTTATATATATACATTTATATGTATTAAGAAAAACAGAATGTCAGAATGCACCTTTTATGTGATAGCCTGTTCTAAAAATGTGAATCAGGGTTATTAATTTTTAGTAAAGCAAAATACAGTTCAAATCTCAAGTCTTTTATATTGTTATCTAATATATTTAAGATTTTGAATGCTGAACACCTCCCTAGTATCTTAGTATGCTAATATAGCAAAATTCATTAAGGAACACTTAAAGAAAAAAGATAGTAATGTGAAAACCAACCGTCAAAAATATCTTTGTTTTGGAAAGTTGGTTCACAGGTAGTTTCAATGAGAACTTGAACTCAGAACAAAGCACTGAAGACCCAGTAAAGAGTTCAACCCAGTGCTGCATAGTTCTTTTCAAGTATTATATTGTTTTAATGGCATCTTGGAGCGGGAGCTTTAGCCCATTGAAATGTCGCTTAAAGGACAGGTTCTTCTGTCACTAGCTGGAGCTGTGTGGATGAAATGATCACAATAGAGTGTTGTAATGCATTTTAAAAGTGTGAGAAATCAGTTTGTCTAGACTAAGAGTACGCCTACAGGGAATAGGAATTTTAGAGCTTCTGTGCTCTTTAGGTGTCAAGTATGTGATAGATGCCAAGCTTTTTTATTCCATATCTTTGGAAACAGCTCAGCTATGCTACAGTACCTTACATATATACAGCAAGCAAAATCAGTGATTTTATGTCAGGACAACTTGGGCTTCAGCAACCAGAAACTCATTGTCCTAACAACTGTCTGTTCAATTGCCAGCTTTTAAAAAGGGGAAGATATCAATAAATGATTGCTAGATTCCCAGAAGGCATGGAAACTCTAGCTATAATGAATCTAAGTATGGAGAGCTAGCAACACCACATGGATATTTTAGTTTTGGGAAGCAGGCAGGTTTTAATTTTTATTTTGAAAATATTTTTATGGGATGAATCCTGTATTATTACTGAAATAACCTTGATTTGGAGCCAACTGAATGCCTGAAAAAACATGGCTTGAAGGGTTTGTCTGGGATTTTGGTTTTAGTTTCATCCAGATGAACAAGTCTAGGCATTTCTTTACTATGGTTACCTCATAAATATAGCATTTGCTGGTTTTAACCCTCTCTTTAGATTGTGTTCTGTATGCACTAATATGTAGTACTTTTATGATTCTCTGATGTGAAGGCTTCAAAAGAGGAGATTGTATGTGTCCATAATATTACTTAACAGAGTATCTTATTTTAGTAAATCAGATCATTCTGGAATAATCGAAAAACTTCTAAATCTCAAGCATAAAGAAATTTATAATGGACTTTCAAGTTGCTGAGAATAATAATAGTAAAGAAAAAATAATTTTGAGATATACTGAAGTTTGCATATCTGAAAGTATTTGATAACAACCCCAGAATTTTTGCATGTAGCAGATTGTTTGAGAGGGGAAAAAGAAATGTTTTGTCAATAGTATTGTATATTCTCAATAGTCATGTTTGTTAAATACAGAAATAAAAGCTAATATTTTAGCCTATTCCTCTATATAGGCAAGCTGAAGCATTGAATCCCTACCAAACTTTACTGCAGGTAAAACCCGCTTTTTGTTAAACAAAGCACTTTGCCAATTCAAATCAGAAAACTTTAAGCAGTTTCCTTCTAAACCTGTGGTTTAAGCTTAAGCAGTGAGAAATGCCAGTCTATCAGAAGGTATTTTACATATGTGTTGCAACATTCCTGTAGCTGGTAGTGCTTCTGTTTCATATCACTGCTAGACTTGGATTAAAAAATAAGCATGACTTGGTTCTAATGAAAGTATTTATAATGGAATTATTAAGATATTTTGACAGTTTCTTGTGGTAGTCAGGGTAGAAATGTCGGAAGCTGGAAAACCCATTGCATGCTTGTTTGTTGCCCCTACAGTTCTAATTGCAAATACAAGTCCTATGCTTTAAACTTGCTCCCTTTTGTAGCTTTGAGGGACTGATCTCCCAAAGGGAGATGTTTGAGGGACTGATCTCTCGTTTTCTGACATAAAATGGAAAATGAGAACTGCCACATTTCAAAGGATGGTCTTGTGATCACATCAAGAAGTTTTTTAACTTTGCCACAAAAGAAAATCCCATAAAGTTAGTAGGTACAGTTATGTAAAGTCACAGTGTTTTATTTAAACTTTTTTGCCTTTTCATTCAAGTCATGGCAGTGCTGCCAAGACGAGTTCAATATGCCCTAAGTTGTGCTGCACTTTTCTGGACTTTTACCAGTTTACTGCTTGTTCCTGGAGAGAGAGAAGGAGAGGGGAGGGCTGGGAGGGAGACCGAGGAGCTCCTGCTGGCCTTTTAAGTATGTAAGGAAAAGGAGCAGTTCAGCTTCCTTAGAGATGGATTTGATGTTTGATTTCACTCTTTACTAGTGTGAACTGACAGGTTAATTTTCTATAATTACTGTTTAGTTTTTAGCAAGAATGTTCACTTTAATTATATCAGATGCTGCTGAGGGTAATTTTTCACAGCAATTCTTGTGAGGCTTTTCCCTATCTTATTCTTTGTTAAAGTCAGTTAATATTTTTAGGCTGGTTTTGTGATGCTTTGATTTTTATCTTTATTAGGTTTATTTCTGGAGGCCCTCAACAAGGCTTATGCCTCTCTAATGGAGGGGAGCATCCTACTACTGCCTATATACAATGTTACAAGTCTCTTTTTCTTTGAAGGTTGGAATGTCCTGAATCCTTTTGTCCTTCACAAAAATACTGAAGAATGTTATCAGTATCAAATGTTCCTCTCTTGATCTTGACCATCAGCAGAAGAACTGACTCTCAAAAGCTGATAGTCATAGCTTGAAACATGAAGAGGGGATCAATTTTCTGTAATAACTACTGTCTGAATAAGCGAGCTGAATTCTAGTACCTGCTCTGCAGTCTCAAACAATCAATAGACTGTTGTGTAAAAGATACTACCATCTGTCTCTTCCTTCATGCTAAGCACAGCTTCTTAAGTCAGCATGGATGTTGGTATTTCTTAATTATATACAGAGTTAAAGCCCAAGGGAAAGCACTTATACTGCAGCATCTATTTGACTGACTAGTATTTTGGTGAATAGTCCTGTTCGTATGAAGTTTAGGCTCCTAATGGTAATGTAAAATTTGGAATTTGTTGATGTTTCAGTCTGTGCTCTGAAATTTTCTTTAAGGAATAAATAAGAGTTTACACATATCTGCATTTGCTACAGCTGGTGCAAGTTGAAGCAGGCCTGACCTTGCAGCTGTGGATGGAGAAGGATGTGGGGAAATGTCCTGTCCCTCCTCTGGCACTAGATGTTTTGTAGCTGGGAGATGAGCAGGTTCAGCTAACTTATCCATGCAAAGTCTAATTCAGCCAGGGGAAGTAGGATAGCAGCCTCAACATCTCTTGGCTTCACTTTTATTTAACTGAACTCATAATATACTTCTCTACAATTTTTTTCTGTTTTTGTAACTTTATGTAAAAGGCATAAGGAATACTATTTTACAAGCCTCTTACGTAAACCATTTTTTAACAAGTCCCATTATGTTTTTCTTAGGATATCACTGCTTTAACTGGTGTTCCAGATGAGCACATCAAAACCAGAAAAGTTCACATTTTTGTTCCAGCACGTAATGCAATGCAGTCAGGACTTAACAATACAAAGAAATGGAAGATGGAATTTGATAACAGGGAGCGCTGGGAGAACCCTTTAATGGGCTGGGCGTCTACGTGAGTACTTACTGAATTTGAAAATACTTTTCTTTTGTATTCAGCTCTTACTAGTCATGTAAATTTGAAATCTTCTTTCTACCTGTAAATCTAATTATGTTTTTACAGTACTTACAGTAAGTGGTTGAGTTTGTTTGTTGTATGATTAATAATCTGTTAGGTTTAAAAGCTGATTTTAGCTCATAACATCATCTGGAAGAGTTTAAAAAAGGTGTTAACAACCAGAAATTTCGGCAGTTACATTTGTGGTGATGCCATGTGGCATCAGCAGGGCCAGAAGGTTATTAGTTACCTAAAGCAATAAATCATTCTCAGCTCTCAGTTGTATCTTTTAAACACAAACAACAAAACTTAGCTTCTGGATTTAGGTTTTTTTACGAAATTTTATAAATATCCTGAAGATCTAAAACGAGGAGTTGTAAATAATTTAAAAAAACCCCAAATCCGTCAATTTAAAATATCATACTGTTTTTTTAAATATTGCTAATATTAGTATTAAAAACTCTTAAATACACAAAAAAATCTAGGAAAGTACTACTCTTAGCTCAGTATGCTGTAATGTGAAGATGTAAGTATAACTTGGATGCTTCTAATTTTTAGTTCTTTTTTCCTTAAATAAACACACTACCTACATTTCACAGTGTGGTTAGAATTCCTGTAAGCTGTGAGGACTATACCAGCAATTCCTCTGACAATATTGTAATTTTGATTTGAAGTTGTCTTTTTTTGAGGCATATTCAGAATAGTTAATTATTATACATTACCAAGATCAACCGCTAGAGATTGTTTTTCAAACTTCAGAAGGGGTACAATGTGTATTGAAAATAAATGGCTGCAATCATATTAGCACTTATGATCTAAGAATGTAAAATTCTGTGAAAAACTTTAACGCCTTAAGTATGAAATAACTTGAAGATGCATTTTTTAAGATTTTTTAACATTCTAAATCCAATCACCGAATTTTGTTTTCCTTTTTATTTATAAAATAAATTTATCCATAAATATTAGATCGAAATAACTGTGAAATCAAGTCTTCCTGTTACGTTGATTTCTCATGAAAATTTGAGGAGGCTCTACATGCGTTTTTATTTTGGAGTAGGGAAAGGAATTTCTCATGTGTAGACAAGCTCCAGGTAGATAAAAGCATCGACAATTGACACTACTAGGTTAAAGGTTTTGTAAATTAGTTTGTATCCATTCATTTTTAAGCATTCTTGCAGAAACTGTTAGTGGGTACTCCGATGTTACCACTCAACACCCAGAAATATCTAAGAAGAATTTCTTCTTTTGAGATTTAATTTCTGCGAATAGCAATTCTTAGACACTTTTCCATTTACTTTTGAATAATATAATGGGATTAGTGGATTAGAGCCCTTTAGGGTCTAGAGATTAAAGCCCCCTTTCCACTAAACTCGATATACTTATTTATGTGTCTGTCTGCTATATTTCTGTCATGTTACAGTCTTCTTTGGGGTTTTTGTTGTATTTGTTGTTTCTCAGATACTGGGGCTTTTCTTGGTGAAAATTGTCCAGTTATATATCTAAGCATGGACCCATGGCATTTTTCCTTAATTGGGAGGTTTTGTTACAAGAATGCCTAGTTCTCGAGTACGCCTTTTAATATAAAGCTGTAAACAAAGAAACATGGTATCCATGCATGGTATCCATTGTACAAGATCTCATAAGAGAACAAAATATGGAATTCCAGTTTTTAATGCCTGATGGAACAACCTATGCTTGATGGAACAACCTATGCCAGCGCATAGGAAATCCTGCAGCACTGGTACTGCTGACACTATTGGGACATCATGCCAGACATCCTGAACTCCAGTTTGCTCATACGGATAGAGGAAATCAGAAATGCATTTAGATGGAATCAAAGATGATTTCACATGAAAAGAGAACAAATAATTTTTGCACTATTCTAATTTCCCAACTGCCTCTGTCCTGGAATTGCCAAATTTGCAGTCAAATTTGCAGAACAGGCACTGGTCCCTCACTACACTTTAAACTTAAAACTTCTTTGTTCCTACTTAGTAGTATTGAGAAGATTTTTCCAAAACCAGTCAATGGAGGAGAATAACGATTAGCAAAAGTTGTCACAGTCTTGCAATGTGCTTGGGCCGCTTGATTCTCCACTGATCATGTTATGAATGAATTCTTAGTTCCTAGGGTTTTTCTCTGCCTTTATAAGAGAAATCTTTAAATGTCTTTAGGAGAACCTATCACAGTGGCTTGCAAAAGTGTAATTTCTGCCTTTATGGTGTTTTGTTTATTTGTTTGTTGTAGGGTTTTGGGGGGAGGTTGGGGTTGGGTTTTTTTGTTTTGTTTTTGTTGTTGTTGTTGTTTGGGTTTTTTTGTTTGGTTTGGTTTGGTTTTTTGTTGGTTTTTTTTTTTTTGTTGGTTTTTTTTTTTTATTGGAGAATATATTGGATGTGTAGTAAACTCCATTTCTCCATGTGAACATCAGATAAAATTGCACTGTTGTCTTTGCTGGAAGCTAGATTCCCCCCTCTTCCCCTCCCACTCCGCCAGTCACAGGCTTTGTCCTTTATTGTAGAGAGTTCAGTGTATCTTTGGTTGCTTTTTTTCTTCATTTATCCTTCTAGCTTCAAAGAAAGAACAGTTGAGAGGCAGGTCCTGCAATAGTTTGTTGCAATTTGGTCTTGTCGTCCCAGTTGTCTCCCAGGCAGTGTTGTCTCAGGGAAGCTTTATCTAATCTTTGTGTTGCTACAACCAGTATTTCAGTTTCTTATTTCTTTAAAAGTTAAAACCCTCTTTTTTCCCATCCTTTGTCATTGTTCTTAAATTGAGCTTTCATAGCAACAAAAAGGCAGTTTAGTGTTTTAACTGAGATTTTAATTTGTTTCAAAAAGCTTTTTGCTGTTTGATTCCTTTCAAAAGTGCAGATGGAGAGTAGTTGGCCATCTAAAACTAACCACAGTGTATTTAGTTAACTAGCAGTTTGCATTTTGGAGCTTCATTTTTGATGGTGGCCTGTGAGCTGCTTGCTGTACTGAAATAAATAATTTGTGGAGGTCATGTGAACTCAGCCAAAGCAGAACTCTTAATACTTCTTAATGTATTTTTCAGTCTCTGATTAGTTCCTGCTCTGCTCATTTCAGTATTTTGCTCTTTTCTCTTTGAGATTATTCTTCCCCTAGCTGCTCTACAGACTCTTGGTCTGTTTGAAATGTTCAGAATTACCTTAAGCCTCCTGATCTTCCACGAAGAGCTTTAAAATTAAAAAGATTGTGTCAGAACACTTATTATAACCACAGAAAGTCATTAGATATGTTTGTCTAACAAAAAACCTGATGAATTTTTGGAAATAGTTGTGGGGAATGTTCACCAGAATAAAGGAGTGAAACAATACTCTGCAGAAAGTAAGTGTTGACCCTGAAAATAATTAAAAATAAAAGTATTTTGAATGGTTTGTGAGGTGGTGTACTAGAGAGTTGTGCAATATAGCATTTGACTGACTTTTGAGGTACAGATATAATTATTTTCTATTTCAAATATACCTAAAATTTGTCATCTGATTTCTTACAGAGCTGATCCTTTATCCAACATGGTTCTTACTTTCGCTACTAAAGAAGATGCCATTGCCTTTGCTGAAAAAAATGGTACGTATTGTATGTACTGGATATGAAGGATTCATCTTTCCATAGGCAGTCTTGATCTCTAAGTATTGACAACAGAAAAAGTACAGGATAAAGAACCTTAATCCTCTATTCCACAGGATTTGTAGACCACTAGTGTTCTGCATGAGGAGGAGGAAAACAGGAATGGGGACATATTTCCAAGGGTGCTGAAGGCATTCCACTTTCTGGAAAGGTGTTCCAACCTCTTAGGAAAACTTGTGAATGTCTGATAATCAGAAAAACTAAAATTAGATGACTGCCAAGTAAGCATGTTGGACTTCAATTTTGACTGAGTTGTAGCATAACATGTCAGGATTATGCTACTCCTCACAGGACTATGTAAAGGTAAACCATATGACTAAGAGCATTGTCCAGATGTGCCCTGAACTCTGACAGGCTGGGTGTCCTGGTCACTTTCCTGGGGAGCCTATTCCAATGACCCGCCACTGTTTAAGTGAATAATCTTTTCCTGATGTTGAGTCTGAATTTCCCCAGATGCAGCTTCGTTCCATTCTTTGTGTTCTGTTGCTGGTCACCAGAGAAAGATCAGCACACTCCCTCTGCTGCTACCCATGAGGAAGCTGTAGATTGGGGATGTTTTGCCTAACTCTTCCCAGCACTACAGTCTAAACACTTGCACTTGATGATTGTTCATATTTGAGAAAAAGAACCAGTATTGTTGCTTAATATTTTTCAAGCTAATGGTGTATTAGAATGACTATATCTTAAACTTATTTAGTTATTTAGGCTTGTATTTTCTCACAGAATGGTAGTACCACAAGCAGTATTCATAATCTCAGCCTTTTGAATACTCAGCAGTCCTTTTTTGTGTTGGCATGAATTTTATGCTCTTTTTTCTTTTTTTTTTTCTTTTTCTTTTTTTTTGAGTTTTGTTGTTATTGTTGTTTTGGTTTGGTTTTTGGTTTTTAAATCAATTCCATTTTCCTTAAAGAGTTAGTCTTGATGCTTAGTGCCTGTGGGTGTGAAGAAAATTAATTACACTGAGTTAAAGCCAGGAATAATGCACATGAAGGGTAAGCTTCTTCAGAAGTCTTCTCTGTGGTCTCCAGCTTTCAACTATGTTTAGTCTGGGGTAAATAGTAAAGTTTCTTAGTCAGACTAAATTATGCAGAATTATTAGATGGCTGGTGTACACCCAAAAACATGGTAAGTCCATTAACTTATACATCTAAGAAACTAGGACATTTAATGTGCAATTTATTTGCACTTTTTAATGGTAAAGACTAGTAAGGCTAGTATTTAATCTGTCAATTCCTCTTTGAATTGATTTCTTGGAGGGGGCTTAATAATCTTAATTTTATTGAAAAATAATTTGTATTCAAAAAGAAATTAATAGGGTTATCATATTTGCATTAGATATACAAATTACAGTGCAATTTTATTAGTGTTTTGTATTGTTTTATGAACAAATATGAATTTTAGGAGAATTTGGTATTGCTTCATTAATGCTGCTGTGTTGTTCATGTTATTTCTTGAGCAATTCAGCCTGTAAGAGAAAAAAATAATATAATGAGCTGCTTATGCCATCTCTTTGCAGGTGTTATATTTTTTCCTTTCAAAATGCAGATTGTAAAATTCATTTGTTCCATATAGAAAGTTTATGCTTTCACTGAGTTAGAAATTACTCCATTGTGTATGAAACCTACAAAAAAATTCTACCAACTATACCAAGGTTATGACTTGGTGTTAATATTAGTAGTTAATTATTCACTTAGCTTGCACTCTTAATTTTACTATAATGGAGATGGAGTTTTCTGTAGATATTGGCTTGCCTAAATTATGAGTTTAAAATTATTTTAAATTATGGTTTTATTAGATACTGGCTTGCCTAAATTATGATCTTATTTTTATTTATGCATATGATGTGAGCATAATATTTTCTGTAGTGATAGCTTCAATATCAGATGTAGCTGGAAATACAAATTTTACAATATTTAGTTCTGCTTTTAGAAAGAAATTAGAAATTCAGGCATGCTTTTAACTGGAACTTAGCTTCTTAACTGAGTTATTATTGAAACAAATCTAAGCCTAGGAACACAGATACTTACCTCTCTCTCGTTCCTGCATGAACCACCCAAATATTCCATTACAAAATTCCTTAAGAACCCTAAGTTTAATTTCTGCAAATTCTAGATATTGCAGTTTCTTTTGATAGATTGGTAAACTTAAAAGTTCCTTCTCACCTAAGAACTTCAGGAGTATAAAGCAGGCTATCTTTCTGCCTGCCCCATCTGACACATTTTCTAATGTTGATATAACAGCACTGGTTACAGTAACAGTGATCACTGTCCAAAAATTACAGCTGAGGATGGTCTAAGGTCAAGGCAAGGAGATAACACTTTTAACTGGATGAAATTAAAAGTTTTGCCTCTTGACCTAAATTCTTTTTTGTCCTTTCTGACATCACTGAGGCAGCGGTTTAAAAACATACAACTTAAGTAACAAGGATGAAGAGTTTTCCTACTGTGCAATAACCTTTAGTCAAGTGGTGAGGGTGTTCTTCCGGAGACTATGAAATCTGCTTTCTGTCTACTTGGCTTGTGTGGCAGGGTTCTGGGCAAGAATAGCTTCCCTCACCATTATGGTATTTTTATAAAAGCGACCTCTGCACTCGGTCACGAGCAATTCAAGGTGCCTGACTGAAGGAGTCTGTTCCCAAGTGTGAAACCTAATCACATATGGTGGCCCCTTGGAATCATTAGTTAGATGTAACTACCCTTATGCATTTTGGATAACTGTGTCGGTCCAAGTTGTTGTGCTGGCAGTTGTGAATCTCTTCTAGAGGCACTTGGCCCCTCTCCATGTAGTGTATGAAAAGATGAAGCAATACCTTGGGGCTGTAGATTCCATTCCAGCAGCCAAGTGCCTCAGTGTTAGGTGTTATAATGCTGAATGTTGCAATACTGAAGTCTGTCTCTGGATCTAGTTCTGGCTGTTTACTCAAGCTTATATTTTTAATGAGAACAGGAGACAAAAGCCAGTGTTCTCAGAGATGGAAACAATATGCTTTTAAATTCTCTCTTCAGTATTTCTTATGGAGAATAGTTAAGTTGAAAATTAACATTGATTGAGACTAATAAACAGGAAGAAAATGTTTGTGTAACGTTTGTGAATATATAAAATTGTGACAGTGACATGACAACTTGTGTATCTTACAGAACATTTTGATGTTTAGGTGTATCTTGAGTGTTTTCTGTGATCACCTTACATAAAAAAATTCAGATATATGTTAAACATTTTAGGACTTAAAGTTTTGGGTTTAAAACTAAGGAAGAAAAGTACTATATTATGAGTATCACTTAAAACTGCATATTTAACCACTTCTGTCTTCAACTCAAGTATCTCTACTTTGAGTGAAATATTGCAGCTAAAGAGACCAAACTTTGGAATACTGAGTGCTGCCCTGGCAACTTTCCAGGCACCTGGAGGCTGCAACCAATTTGCATTTTGATTTACATAAACACTAATGTCTCCACCTCCTCTTTTCTGACATTTTTAAGCATTTCTCTTGCTTAACTATCACATAATTTACTTGTCTTCTATCACTTCATTCTCTTTTCTTTATTCCTGATTTTTTATGTTCTTACAAAAATGTTAAGTATTAAACTCCTTTCTAAAGTTGAAGTTTTTTCCCCGCTCTTCTTTTTTTTTTTTTAGTCTTCTCACCCTTCTTTTTTTTCTAGCTTTCCAAAATCTCCATTCTCTCCCAGCCTTTGGGGTTGATCTTCTACATGTTATTTTTTGTCCATTTTTATATTTTTCATTTCCTGTGCCAACATACACAGAGCCTTATTGCTTCTGTGATGCTATAGAGCTGTGGAGCTATAAACTTGCAGGACAGTCTGTGTTCTCTGTTGAGCTTTTCACTGATGACTGTCAAGTTTTTTGCATTTCACTGTAGTATGGTGAAATCTTATCAACCGAGAGAGTAGGCATTTGCCACATGTATGGCATTTCAGTATTCTCTTCTGCCAACTAGAAAGGAATAGATTAGTGGATGTCTATGTGGAGAAAAAGATATTAAAGTTAAAAGCTTTAAGTTGCATTTGCTCTGTATTGTATGCTAAGAATATTTATAATTCTAATTGTTTCTTATCTCCTCCTGCTATACCCTTGTAACATCCAGGCTGGAGTTATGATGTTGAAGAGAAGAAGATTCCAAAACCTAAATCCAAGTCTTATGGTGCAAACTTTTCTTGGAACAAAAGAACAAGAGTGTCTACAAAATAGGTTGGCATTGGCTGTATGACTGTGAATAAAGTCAGCTGTGCTATATTTATAGTCCATGTATAATACATCTCTTAATCTCCTAATAAATTTGACCTTTAAACTACAGATGCATCTTCTGATGTCTATTTAAAATGTTTTTGATGTCTCCAATTGAACCTGTTACAAACTTACCTATAAATAGAGGAGATTTGGAGTGTTCATACTTCTAAAAAATTACTGTACTAGGAATCTGTCAAAAGAAATGTTTGAAATCAACTGCAACTTTAGAGATTATGGTTGATCTTTGATGGTAATTTTTTGTCCACTATCCTGTTTAAACTTCTGAAGTGTAATAAGTTTAATAAGCTTTACATATACAAGTTCTTTCAAGAGAAGTGAGGGTTTTTTCTCTCTGTACATGACAATTTTGTCAGTTGAATAACAAAGGATGGGTATATAAGATGGATAACTCTGTATAAATGTGTATGATAGAATCTCCTTTCTGCTCAAGTTAATACTGTCAACATTCCAGAAGGATTCATGGCTGGAATAGAAAACATAGGATTTTAGTTTCGATATGGGGGAGGTTTAGTCCGAAAGATTGAGATTGCAGTTGTTTCTCTGTGATGTTCTTGAAAAGTGCAACTAAGCCAGTTAAACATTCACAGATGGAGTCAGAAGTCAGAATAGTGTTGGGAGCCTCATACAGTATCAGCATATACTAATTACATAATTATAGTTCTGGTTTTTTTATTGCTTGTTACATGTTTATCTGCATTGAGGTTTCCTGTTGCTTAACAGAAGATGTGGTGATAGCATCTCAGCCTGAACATCAAGTATATATTCTAAGCTCAGTTTGTCTTACATGACATTGAATTAATAATTTTTTAAAGTACAGCGTTACGTTTGGAATTCTTGGTTACGTATCTATGGCTGTTGCTCTATTCATTTAACAAATTACTGGTATTGACTCATGATCAGTGAAATATGTTACAAATTGGGGGAGGAAACATCTTTTTCCTGTGCAGCTGAGAGTTTTATCTCAACTGTCACCACAGATACAGTTGAGACAGGCCTTTCCACATAGGCCTATAAAACAGTGTGAGGGCTGTGCACTGAATTTTGACTAAAAGAAGGCATAAAATTATGTTGTGTTTCCCAGATTATATTATATTATATTATATATAACATCTATTCTTGTTTAATTTTTAACTAGCTACCTTATATGCTGGTTAACATTAGTTTAAACCATTGATTTTGACCCAGTTTCAGGGTAATCAACCAGTTGAATGAAGTCACTATTTTCCTATCACAAACAAGAACTGTAATTCCAATTCAGCTTCTATTGAATTTTGAATGTTGCATTGTGCAGTGGAGCCTGAAGTCCTCCAGGAATGCCCAAGTGCACCAAAATGGAATCTTAACAGGCCAGAATGTACTGCATCTTTATGTATTCCAGTTAAGCTTAATACACTGATCCTACTAAGGAGACACTAATAAGAAAAGCCATTCTTTTTTTTTCTTTTTTTTGTCTTCCATCTTTTCCAAGTAAAGAGCAGCAAGATCTTAATTTAATGGTCTTCAAACTTTATCATATTGTCAAAACGAGAAGTCCATAGACATCTAATGCAGCAGAGACACAGCTTGGTTTTTGAAATTATGAAGTCCAGGGAAATGAGTGATAAATGTTAGACACCTAACATTATCTTTGGACACCTAACACATGAAATTGCTTTCTAAGTAAGAAAGTTTTTATGTGGTTTTTTTTTTTTTAGATGTGTAAGTTCATTATGATTCTGTATTGTGCATGCCACTCTGAAGTCTTCAAGTTGTGTTTGAGCCCAGACCTTCTTTTCCTTTGATCATTTTCCTAGGACTTGAATTTTTTTGATCTTGTTGGATGTTTTCTTAAGGATGACCATGGTAACAGTGGAATAGAGTTGATTATTGTCACTACAAACTATTGTCTTCAAACCCTAGAAGTGATGCTGAGGGCAAGAGCTTGGAGAGGACCGGTGCCAGCAGGAATATATTTTAGAGATAAAAAAATCTAAAAACCTAAAGCCTTTCAGTAATTTACCAAATTATTAAAACTGTAGGCAGGGACTGAAATTTTACAAGATTATCTGACCGTCTTTAGTTAAGTACCTTCAGAAGTGAATGTTTTATAGGTGAACTCCACCTTCTGTGTACTCTGCAATGTGTTGTGACAGGTAAAATTGCTCCTGAATCTCGAATGTGTCAAAACAAAAGGCACAACAGGTAAACTACCATAATTGGTTGGTTGTGATGAGTGAGGTTAGAAATTCATCTTGGTAGTAGATGTAATTGTGTTGTTTTCAACTAATCCAGGCTTTTCACAGAAGTAATATTTGAAACCTGTACCAAAATCATTACTGGGTAAAGAAAAAGTGTAAAGCTCCCAAATAAACAGAATATATTCTTTACCCAGTGGGATTTGCTTGTACCTCAGGTGTCTTTCCACTTTACATGGCAATAACAATGCAAAGAGTATTAAATTTGCATGCCAACATTGCAGAATAATGTACCATAGATGTTAGATTTACATTCCTGCATTGAGTTGCGTAGAATTGAGATGTTTTCTTTACAATCTTGTAGTTTCCATTGCTGTGGAAAGCCCTGTGCAAAAATGGGCTGATGTGAAGTAGTTTATGCTTGAAATACTCTGTGAAGTACTGGAGGCAGAACTGCACTGCTGGACACAGACCCTTCCCAGTTCTAGCAAATTAGTCCACAGAATTACCAGTTTTTGGAGAAGGCTTGTTATCTGTCGTTGCTGTCTCAGCCAGCTACATGTCATAATGAGTTTTGAATTATTTCTGTCAAGGCTTTGTGCAAGTTCCTTCTTTTAAGAAAGAAGCAGCAGCATAATATTTTTCCTCCCATATATACTACTTTTACTGCCATTAACTTTACAAGGTATATGGCATATAGTTTTTTTTTCTTAAAATCTCTCTTGTCTACTTGAAAGTGTCATACATGAGTTTTGAAAGGTTGGCCACTCCCAGTATTATAATTTCTGTGTAAAACCAAGAACATTTTGGTGAAATTTTAACTTACTAATAAACTGCAGTTTCTTTATTTTACCCAACATTTGCATTTCCACCTTCTTGGCACTTTTTCTCCAAGTTCCTTGCAAAGAATTCTGTTCTGTTAAATATACACCTGTTTACATCAATTCAGTGATGAGCCACAACACAAAACCAAAACCAACCCTGTTTAGGTGTCTTCTGAATGCTCAGAATGGTCCTAAATCCTCTCTGTTCTATTGCTGACTACAGCTAACAATACTTACACTACAGTATAAGACTCCCTACAAAATATGGGTGCATAACTGCAAGTACTTTGATATATTTTACTTAGTTCTGCTGTAATAGAATGACGTTTGCAGGATGCCTAATTATTTTAAAGATTGGCAGCATTCATAATTCCAGTGAACTAACTATATTTTTATTATAACAAAGGCCCTACAATTCTTAAGTTCTTAAAATCATGATGTTGTAAGGGAACCTAAAGACTGTCAGGAATCTAAAAGCACGGTTTCAGATTTCTAGCAGACTATTCCTTAACTTTGCAGTTTGTTGCATAATATAAAACAAATTAGACTGTTAATGGATACTGTGAAGTGGCAAATTTAATCATCCATATCTGCAGAGTTTGCTATGTGGTAGGAAATGAGAAGCTAACTTGGACTGTTTTTAGCTTTTGCCTGTAATTTCACACCAGGAACTTGTGTAGTTTTGTTTTGCCAGATAGGGTTATCTGACTATGTTTGGTTACTGGGGATGCCAACATACCTTGTTATTCCAAAAAGAAAAAAAGGTGCAAATAAAGAAACCTGAAACAACCTAAGAACATAATTTTAAACAGCTAAGTTATTGTGTGTCTGGTAAGGCAACTTGCTTTGATAAGTCCTTTTTCTCATTCCTGCATTCTGAGAGGGATTTATATTTAATTGGTGCTTGATTAATGCTGGAGTATATCACCAACATCACAAGATTGTGAATACAGCAACTTAATATAAAAAAAAAGAGGCAAATAATTTTGAAATTATATCAAAATGTGGGTTTCAGTGGATGTAAAATACCGATTCTTCATATCCACGTTCATCATGAAGGAAGGTAGAAAGGCCCCTGTCATGAATGCTTCCTGCACAGAAAATGTGAATTAGCACCTTTTTGGACAAGTTGATTAGAATAAATGCAAAAGTCAGACAGTAGTCTTGTGAGAGTCCTGAAAGAATTAAAATTTGAAACTGTGTAACTATTATTTGTGGCATAACCATTTTGCTTAAAACCCTCTCATCTGAATATGAGGTGACAGGTTTTCATTTTTTGGTTTAGTGGGTTTTCTGTCATTTCTCCCCACACCTCCAAGATCTCACTAAATAGTGCTGTGAACAGGTAAGATATAAAAACGATGTATCAATTTGGCTATTTTAGATGGTACTTATTTTCACATTCTTCATAGGAGTTGGTGATTATGGGGACAGGGTGATTCAAGTAGCCCATTTGGATTTACAGAGGGTTTTCAAAAAGGTCTCTCATGAAGTTACATAGAAAGGCAACAGCACACCTAAAGACATAGGTAACTTTAGATTGAGGAGCAAATCTGTAGTGTGGAGGAGAGAGAATTGAGGATTAGTATGGGTGACCTCTGAAATTATAAGTAATCCAGAGAATAGTGTGTAATTGTTCAGTTTTTTAAATAAGCAGATTAACAAACTCATGAGAATGCAGTTTAAAAACAAATCAGTATATTTTCACACAACAGATTTTGAAATTCATTGGCAACATTTTGACTACCAAAATAACTTTGCACTAGCTCAAATTCAACACAAGAAATGCAGGCAATTAAAGTTTGCATTAAATATAAAATAGTATTGTGTTTAGAAAAATCCCTGAGCTAAAGGCTGCTGACAGCTGGGAAAGGGTATCCTTGGAGTATCCCTGATTTTATGTTCTTTCTTTGTCAGTCACTATCTGCCACTGCCAAAGCTGGGTTTGTTCAGGTGCATATCCTGATCTGCCACAGAATGGCTGCTCTTTGTACTGTATGCCAGTATGGCATTCCAACATTGCATGCTACTGTGTTTTGTCAGTGTTTTCTGATAATTAAATACATCGTTCATAGTGAAGAAATGACCACAAACAATTTCCACCTTGAAGCTGAAGGAGATTTACTGTTGACCATCATTATCTTCAGTGATCATCAGGTTTTTTAAAACAGGTTATCATACTCAGATTCCTACATGTGCGTAAATTCCACAGTTTCAAAATTATTATCAAAGACTTCAGAAATATTTTAATGGAGATATGTGTACAGTTTACCTTGTAAAACATCCTGGTAAAACAGTGGCTTGACTAGATAAATAACAATTTTTCTTAAAAAGAAATCACTAAGAAGAAATGAAGAAAACTGTTTATTCTGGTATTGTGCCTGTAAATACTGGAAGATATTTTAATTTCTCTGTTATTAGGTAGAGATTATGAGAAAATTCTTATCATGTCTATCAAGTAAAGCAGTTGTCTTTTGGCATGCCTTGGTTGTCTGTTACAGGAATATGTATGCAAAGTTGTAGTCAGCCTACTGAGATGATTTTTCTAATTGAATGCAAGCTTGTCATTGCTGCTTGTTTCTTAACCAGCTAAGGGAAGTAAAACATCAAACTGAGAAGTACTGTAAATTTAAAACCAGGACACACTGCTTATTGCAAACAGCCCCTAATAAATCCCCTGCTTATTACAGCACCTTTTTTGGTCAGTTCTTGGATTCTTCACTATTTTTGTTTACATGCAATCCACAGTTGTTGCCGGATAGATGTTTTGTCAAAATTACAAGCTGCTTATAAATGAAATTAATTTTTTGCTTTCTTACCCTTTCCCCCTCCTGACCACTCTTATTGCTTCACATGGAATGTCTGCACAATGCTTGAGAAAATATTTTTGACTAACACACAACTGGGAAAATGCTGCAGTTACAGTGTCCTTTACATTGCACACTATCTTATTCATTATTCTGTTGCATGGGTCATTCAGGTTTTAGCTTTCTGATGGTGCATTTTTTTCTCTCTTTCTGGCAAGACAGATTTCCAGTTTATTATTATGGTACTGATAACAAAGTTCCTTTACCAGTCAAGACCTTAATGTATAGCCTTCAGATATATAAAGTATCCAATTACTGGAACAGACATAAAATCTCATTTATAACAAACAAAGGAGCTTTACAGAGACATTGTGAAATAAACTACTAAATAAGTTATTTTTAATTTCCACTTTCATGATTCTTAGTTTGCAACTCCTCTTTGCAATTATGCATAAAACAGAATTTTGGAGCAAAAGGTACGTTTGCCTCAACAGTACAGAACCACAGCAGTGAGAATGCGCATTAAGTAGATTTCACAGGCTACACTTGTGAAGGCGTAATAACTATGTAAGTAAAATTATTTAAAATTACTTTAAATAACTAGGCTATAAAAAAGAAAAACCTGCCATTGTGAATATAATCGAAATTTTTAAAATAATGGTACATTTGAAACAACTGTGCTGCAGCCCATCACTGTAACTTGGAGTAAAACTACAAATGGCAGCATCTTACACTATCTGTTTTAAAATGAGGTGATGTGAAAATTACCCATCTGTCCACAGTAGGGTTCCTTTAGTAGCTGGTAGATTCTGATTTATTTAGCCAGTGTAGAAATCTGAAGAGGTGAGATGCACAGAACTTTAGGAATACCCTTTGGTCTATTGCCATGGATGTGATGTGAATGAATGCTAAAAGTGCGTATCTCAGAGCCTAAACAAGTTCTTGGAGGACAAAATATCTTGAGGGTTATTAAATACATAGCAGCCACCTTCAGCATAGAATTCCCTAAAGTGCAAATATCTGAAGGCTGTTGGAATAAGCAAAGGAACACCACTCAGCAGGCATCCCTACAAAGCTAGACAGCTGTCTGCATTTGCTCCCCTTCAGAAACAGGACCTGAGCTAGACAGAGCCACCATAACCACTTTATGTTCTTACAACCTGTTACATGCCTGTAAACAGAGACCAGTTAAACAACTGCCATCCTGTAAACACCTGAAGTTCAATCATCAATACCACTCTTCATTCTGAGAGGTAATTAATTTCTGATGAATTAAATATCATCTGAGTGATGATTAAACTGTTGGGTTTATATCTCTGTATCTGAAGCTCCTTGCTTTGCACAGCTTAAGATTGAATTACATACATATTTTTATTTTCTGTATTATCTTAAGTTCCTTCAGGTTTTTATCCTGCCTGCTTTAGAAATGATGGCCAAAGCACTCGGCTGTTACATCCACTGCTATTACAAAGAATGGCTAAGAAATGCTTTTTTTACCTTTTTGTTCCCCTCCAAACGAGTAGTTTGGTTCAGTGTCAAAGTCCTGCCTATGTCTCAAGACTCCATATGCATTCTGAAGGAGGCATAGGTGCTACCAGTGAGTGCAATAGAGGAGTGGAGAGAGTTAGGTATACTCAGTTCTCTTGATGTGACCTCAAAAATAGCATCCTCGCATCAGTGCCTATCTTTGGATTAAGAAGCACAGGAGAGAGAAATTGAAGACCCTATGTTTGAAATTAAACCTTTATTTTCCTGAAGAGATCTGGAAGACCATGGAAGATAATACAGGAATTTCATTTCAGGAAGGACAGATGACTTTATGACTTTACTACCTGATATATTTTGAAAGAAAGAGCTGAGATCATTTTTAGATTCCCCCCTGCCTGCTTTCTATACACAGGAAAGCAGGTTATGAGGGAAAGCGGGAAACAAATACAATTACCACTTCTTTTGCTGATTTTTACATGTTAGAACAGGGTAGAAAATAATCAGCACCTGGCTCCACCACCCACCAATCACAGAGTGCACCTTAGGAAATTGTCTCAATACCAGGTTTCACTTCTTGCCTCCTTTTCCCACACTACATGATGGCTTATCTTCAAAGCATTCCCAGTTCACTATCTTCAGACAATTCTGTTTTGCAGGTGGAAAGCAGCTTTTTGTTTTTCTTCAACTTTGATCATTACCATATGGTCTTTCATACGTGCACAGGGTCTCTTTCCAGGATCACGATTCATTTTTCTCTTGCTGGACAATTTTTCTGACCAGTTCTCTATACAAAAAAAGCAACTCAAACACAAAGTGATGTGGTTCTTGGAAGTATTTTGGATTCCAGTTAGAAACAGTTGTATGGTGCCAGGGACACAGATCCATGGCCTGGCCTGGGGATGAATGTTATCAAACAGGAGGTCTTATCTCAGAGGAATGTTAACCTAAGACGCAAATATCCATAACAGAAAACAAATGGTGTCACAGAAACAAAAATCCATTTCTTACTGGCGCCTGTTGGGCCTTTTATTCTTTTCCATAGACATTGCCTTAAAGATTCACAGTCAGTCTTTGAGTGATGTGGTTGTGTGCGCTCCATCCTGGTGCTACATTTTCTGGAGTTTGGAATTTCTTTTTTGGCCAGTAGGTTCAGCATTCCACATCTGTGCACTTAAATGACTTTCACCATCTCCTGAGGGCGTAAAATGGCAGAGTGTAGCCAACTGTCTCATTTGTGATTAGAATCGCTAGTCATGTCTAGGTGCTTAACTCTTTTTATCTATGGCATATCACTAATCTAGTAGCAGGCTAACTCAGAAAGGTTTTATTTTTAGGCTTTGGTTTTGATTTTTTTTTTTACCTATTATAGCCCTGCTGTTTGAGTTGTCAGCAACTTAGAAAGTTCTCTGAATCTTGGCAGCTTGGAAGTATTCAGAAAAAAAAATGAGTAATATTGGGAAATGTCGAGTTGTTGAAATCATTGTGATTTGTGGGAAAATTCTGGTTGAAGTAAACATTAGTTTTGAAATATTTTGCAGCCCGGGCATGATTTCAGGACAAAGCCATGGAACTTATATGAAAGTAACCAGTAGTAGGAAAAGTACAAGATCTGAGAAAGTGCAGTCAAGGGTGTGGCCTGTGCTGCTGCTACGTCCTAGGTGAATTCCCTAACTGTTGGGCTTTTTTTGCTGACCCAACTAATATCCAGTTATCTGCACAAAATAGGACTGCTCCAAAGAAGTGACTGAAGCAAGGACTCTGGATACAGATAGGATACTCATCTCATGTAGAAATGGCCCAGGCCCAAATATGTGATTTAGAGCCAGAACTTCAGTCTGAATCTTATGTCTCCTAGGTAGCTGCTGTGACTGTTACGTGCTCTAGTTTATTTCTCTTGCTCTTTTTCTGTTTTTCTTTGCAAGGAACTTCAAAAGCTCTAGGTTTTGTTTCCAGGCAAGGTCCTCAGGGATAATATTCCCCCACCCATTTCTAATTAATTTAGAGTATCTTCTTTGCCAGATCACAGACAGAATATGCTGCCTCACAGTTCTCTGCCAAATTTTGCTTAGAATGAAAAAGAAATCCAATTTCTAATACCGTCTTGCTGAACAGAATTTGAAAACTTTGGCTTTCAGAACGTCAACAGGAATCAGTAAAACTTGCTTCAATTTTAGAGAAATTCCTGAGCAATAATAACAGAGTCTGAGAATATCTAGTCATGTGACATTGGGTGCATCCATTTCTCTTGAAGCCAGATTTTACCTTTGTTATGTGCAAGAATTTCTGAACTGGCATCCTGGTTCAGAGACAAACATTCTAGCATATCTGGTGGAACAGTCCTGTGGCAGTATATGTAAGGCTGTTCTCACAACCTTCACATGCAGTGATGCTGATAAAAAAAAATTTTCCATCTCATGTTCATCCAAATAAGCTCTCCTGCTGCTTCCCTGAGACCTGGGGAGTCTGAGCAAGTATCAGGGTTTCCTGGTACTTAGCAGCAATTCATCCATGTTCTTACAGTCTCCAAAAAACTACTGTGTGTGTACTCTGCAGTTACTGAGGCCTTCGTTTCTAGCATCATAGGTATGATGAGCAAGGACTGGGTTTTGACTTCTTTTGTTTCTTAAACTATCTTTGTGTGAATATAGAATACTTTATGAGATTTTTAATTCTGCTTCTTGAAAACCACTAGAAGTCCACTTTATCTTAATCCCAGTTTGTCCAAGCTGAGACAGTTGGGACTGTTCAGTCTGGAGAAGAGAAGACTTTGGAGAGACCATAGAGCAGCCTTTCAGAATCTAAAGGAAGTCCACAAGAGAGCTGGTGAGGGACTTTCACAAGGGCATATAGTGATACCATGAGGAGGAATGGCTTCAATCCATTTAGATTGGATATTAGGAAGGAATTACTGTAAGGGCACTGGAACAGCTCGCCTAGAGAGGTTGTAGATGACCCATCCCTGGAGGTGTTCAAGACCAGACTGGATGGGGCTTTAAGCATCTTAGTCTAATGAAAGATGTACCAGCAGGGTTGAAACTAGGTGATCTTTAAGGTCCCTTCCAACCCAAACCATTCTGTGGTTACAACACTTTATAATGACTTGCATCTTCCTAAAACATTCCCAACCTGATTGAGGTGACTGGTTTTCTTGAAAGAGTGAAAGAAAAAACCATCTTGCAAGCAGTGCTGCAGATTTTCTCCCAAAATAAATCCATATGGATTGCTAACTCAAATACATTGACATCTACATCTACATTAACAGATAGCAAAATGAGAACCTTCTCCCCAGTCAGATAAAGATTTACTTCATAAAAGCTTCTGCAACTTCTTTTGGAAATATTCCCATCCTTGGAGTATGCACTATTCCACCTGTTTATGTATTTATGAAATGCTGCTCCCTGCGGGACAAGTCTGGGTTGAATGCTTATTTTGATAAAGTGGTACTTTAATCTTCAGACAGTAACTCCTGCCAATGAAGCTATGTCCAAAAGTAAAATACATTATACCTTTTCTCTCTTGTTTCAATTTCCACAAATTAACTGTTCACTGTATTGTATACTTGTATACAGTACTGTGCAATCACCAAGTTTTTTAACAAATTTATAAGTGAAGGAAATATCTAGGACTCCAATGAAGGCCACCTAATAGCTCAGGATTAAGTATTCTGACTCCGAATTTATGGCGTATGTGCAGCAGGTGAAGATTTACTGTACAAATAGGTGTTATAAAACAGCAGTAACAGGAGGAGCAACACTGCGGTCTCCTTTGAGTGAGTGTTTATGTATTTCACTGTTGGTACCTTGCAGATGCTAATCCTGTGATAGGAAGAGATGCTTACCATCTAGCTAAATAAAGATCGAAATGCTGCTTTAATCTAATAAGCTTATGTTCAAATGTTTCCCTGAGGGCATCCTGGTTTGATGTCTGCATACTGTTAACCAGCCCTGGGTATTCTCTCTACATCCCATCCCATTCTATCCACAGCTGAGCTGTAATTCCAAGTAGATGCTACTCAGTCAGTAACAAATAAGGATACATAGATTCCTCTTCTTTTAAGGGATCTCTGCTCAGTTCTGCTCAGTGAATGGGTATCATGGTAGCTACAGCTGGGTGGTTCATGGTGGTTTTCCAAGACAGATCCTTTCTTGAATAACAGATCTGTTCTGGTCAGTCAGTATCTTTAACAGAAAATCCATAATATATTGCAAAGTATTTTTAGCTCTGGAATTTCGTGTGTTCAAGGGAAGACAGAGTTTGCCATTGCTTTGTGCGTGGCAACATCATCAAGGTGCAGATGAACACACAGAATGAGCTGGGTTAGTAGAAGTTACTGTTCTTCCTCCAAAAAATGGCTCACTCATCATAAATCTAACGTAGAACTAGAGCTGGACTTCATACAACTGGAAGTAACAAAGTGGTCTATAGCCTCCAGGTGTCAAGACTAAGGATAGGAGGCGATGACTGACATCTTACAAAGCTGAGCAAGGTCCCACTGTAACTCTTACATTGCTTTCAGAATGGTGCCAAAAAAATAATGATAGATAAGTTGCTGAGATGGTTTTTATGACATCTGGCATAGAAGGCCATGACTCTAACATCACGTCTTCAGCATCATTCTCCAAAGAACAAATCCTGCTATGCTGCCAACATGCCTACATGATGGAGTTAGAATGGAAACCTAGATGAAGTGACTATTATATTCCTGCCTCCCCAGAAGCTTGAACTTATACCTCTAGCTGATGAACTGGTGAAGAAGAGTCTGCGAGATTTTAGTACAAGAGCATAGATTACCTACATTAAAAAAAAAAATCACATCTCCAAACCGCACATTCTCAGCATGTTCAGGTAAAGGATATATGGAGCAGTTCCCTATGTTTAATGTTCTTTTTCCAGTTAGTCACAGTCACAGAAGCTCAACAACTGGTGAACTTAAATACTAAGAAATATAGATCTTTGAGGGATCTGGAATAAATCACATCCAACCATGGATAGATATTCCACTGCTGTCTACAAAAATACCTGTTTTGACTGCAGATTCAATATAAAGACAAAAAGCACCAAAACCCAAACCCCATTATAATGGGGGATAGTTTGTGAGAATAAAATAGGAAAAATTAAAAATGTCATCACTGTCCCAACCATGGCCTTAGCAATAGGACATTTGTGAAAAGAAACAGCCTAGTGGATCCTAGAAACGCATGTTGAATCATGCCTAAACACATGTCAAAAGGCAGAAAACAGAAAAGACTGTTAACTCTATTATGAAGACACTGAATTGGGGACAAGAATCTCTGTGACTACAAATCTGACAATCAAGGTCTTCTTAAACAATTTAAGAGAAGCAGGTAAGGTTTTTTGCAGTATCATGAAAATACTAGTATTTTCTGTCTCAATATCCCATCACTTTCTGTGGCCATTTTCTGATGCTTCAAAGGAAAGTAACCCTGTCTACCTTCATTCCCCAAAAGCCAAATTATACACTGAGGGCAAATGTAAATCTGGCCCCTGCAGGTAAACAGCTGGCAGGATTAAAGTATTTAAACTATGGTGCAAAAAAGATATATGGAAATGCAGCCTCCTTTCAAGCCTCTGTTACAAATACAAGTTAACCACCCAAAGATAAAAATCACCAGTTTTAACTTTCAACAGCGGTATCACTTCTATCCTGTCATCAAATCCCACTTATACGCTTGTGAGTTGCTAACATGAAACATTTTATTCCTTGTGGTCCTTATTTCAAACACCACTGAGAACGGCTCATTTCTGAAATTTCATTCTTATTTCTAGACTGGTTTTATTTATAACCAATTCATATGCCTTTCCACTTATATGAATTAACCAATATTCCCTTTATGGTAAGGGCTTTCTGAATTCAAATGCCTAATCAGATTCCTTTTTAGCCTTTGATTAAAAAGTAAACACACAAACTCTTTCTTTAATCTCCTCTCAAGACAGTGGCTTGTCATTTGCCAAATCATTTTGATAGCCATTGCTTAAATTCCTTTCATCCATAAATCGTGCCAAATGCAAAGCCAAAATATTACTCAAAATGGGAATAGAAATCGGTTTGTTTTCATTAGAGCTGATGATGCCCTGGACATGGAAGAAATATGTTTGCCACAAAGTGCAGTTAACCCCAACCAGTGTTTGATAATGTAAGTACAAAAGCCTAAGAATTTTCCCAGACATAGAAAATGTTGTAAATTTGGCAGTGACTTGCAAGTCAGATTCTGAAGTAGGGAGTCCAGAATACCAGTCTGGTCAATCTATCAAATGAAGACACTTAAAATTTCAGGTAAACACTGGGAAAAATAAATTGCTGTTCTTATTTTTATTGCTGTTTTCGAGGAAATAATTTGTAACTCATTAACAAGTTGCAATCAAATATGGAATTGATTGAGTAGTTTTTAAATGCCTTCTGATGGCCCTGAAATATTAGCAGTTTTATTTCAATATGTTTGACATGTCCATGGACCTAGGCTATAATAAATACATACATACATAAATAGACCTTAAAACAGATGACCATTTAGAGCATTGAAAGTAAAGAGGGTAAATCTCCATTTTCACTTTCTGTGTTGATTTGGTATTTTTTTCAAAGAAAATTCTATCATCAGTTGGCCTAAAAATGTTGTCACCTCTCACTACAAACTTCTATAAACTTCCCTCTATATAAACTTCAAAACAGCAAGGAGAATGTCAACTGAATTTAGTCAATAAATAACAAATGGGAGTTGTTTTCTTACTAGAACAATGGTACCCATGGTGGTGACTGGCCTACTAGTATTTACCTTGCATTTGCAAGCTAGTTTGCCAATCTGATGATTATTTATGTGTAGTCGCAAATAAGATAGATGAAGGAGAAAAGGAAGTTATTCATCAAGACTGCAAACTGCAATGTGACAGTGACCAATGTGTATCAGGATTGCAACTGTTGAAACAAATGCTGATTTGCTAAGCCCAAATTGTTTAGGAAAGGTAATGTGTTAAAATATTCCTTTGGTAGATTTACTGTTCTGTTCCTTATTTAAAGATTGAAGAAAGATGTGTTAACTATAAAAAGTGTAAACTTTCTTTGAAAGCATATTTCCTTAACCATTCAGCTAAACAAACTACAACTTAACTTTTGAACTAAGAAGAACACCATAATTAAATTTGTAGGATTTGATGAAATTAATATTAACAGTTAAATCATCAAACTGCTGATTTCCAACAGATAAGGACTTTAGCTTCCTCCACAACAGGAGAAAACAACAGTTTCTTCTAAAAGAAGCCAAGTATGTAAGCAAAGCAAATTTTCATCAAATTTTTAATCCAAATTCAAAGTTCAATTTTTGTCAGACTGCCAAACAGAATGTGAGTTGTAGCTCGAAATTCCAAAGTTCTGTGACAAAATTTATTCTTTGAATTTGTTAGTTTTCAAAAACTGATAACAGTGATATACTGAATAGGTTACTATGTAGTACATAGCTATTTTAATTAGAGAGTTGCCTTATTTTACAGCTTCGAGGAACAAGTCCTTTAAATACATTGCTATGTAATGACTTGAAATAGCTTTTTACAAAGGGAGATGCCAGATGAGATATACGTAGGTATATATTCTGTCTTAGAGAAGGGGAGAGGGAAGTGTGTGAACATTTGGACTTGATAGTCTTAAAGGTCTTTCTCAACCTAAACTATTCTGTGAAGAACTGAGACTTGACTGTGGCCACAGAATGATCCATTCTGTTCTGGCATTTAAGTGATTTTGGAAACTATCTATCAATCCGGTGGTATTAGCAACACTTTTGTTGTGTACGTCCACATTTTCAAAACTGTGTCAAGAAATCAAGTGGTTGCTTATTGCAGATGTAAGGTAGTGAAGTCATGTTTCAAAGTTTCATGATACTGACACTGACCACTTTGAAAAACAATGAGAAATAAATGCATTATGAAGTAAGTATGCACAGAAATATGACGTGTTTTTTTTAAAATGGTGGCTATTTTTTGCCACAAAATGCTGTTTCTTAGGGTGTTCCAGTGAAGAGGAAATTACTGCTCTTGGCACAGGAAGAGCTGTTGGAGGGAGATTAATAATCTGAGTTGTCAGAAATAACAACCCTTGACTATCATATGAAATAGCAGCATACAAACAATGGAAATAACAAGAATAAAATATACCATGTTAGCTAACCAATCCTTAATGCACTGCCAAAGTCTTCATTGTCATTATGAGCAAACTGAAGGAATCCAGAAGTGAGACAAAGTTGTACAGATGAAATCACCAAAACAGGCCATGACTGGCAGTTCATTGTTGAATGATGAACTTGCTGCTGTGTTTTTGTACATATCTTGAAGAGCATTTAGAACTAGTACACTGGAAGGAGTGTGTTCATCACAGTGTATCCTGTTGCTCTTACATCATCTGCCCAGAAAGCATCTAGTCTAAGTCCTCAAGACAGCACTGCCTTTCAAGACAGTGCACCGGCTTTATGCATGTCATGTGTGATTAAAAAGTTAATTGTTGGTACTGTGAGCCATGATAAATTCTCAGGAAGGCCCAGACCAGAAAAAAAGAGAACAATACTGTAATAAGAAGCAGACCCTGTGAGTACCTTCTCCATGGCAGGGAGCAAGGCACATCTTTTCAATCCAGCGTGGTGAGCCACTAATAAAAAGAGTGATGTTAACTCAGCTGAGCACTTCCTGTTCCTTGTGTTCTTTTCCACTTGGTGTTTCTCGTTGTTGGGTGTATCTGATGCCTTTCTCATGAGGCATGGCAGAAGCTCGTGGCAAGGTGGATTGATCTTAAACTAACCAGGCAAGGATCAATCTGAATGTGTTTACTTCTTAATGTGAAAGAATCTACAATGCCATCAGCATTGTTGTAAGGTACGTGGCACAAGGTTACGAAAAGTTTTATGCCAAAGAGGATTCTCGCAAAGAGGATGAATTCATCAATGGCTATAGGCTGAGCAAAATTCCTGTAGCAACTCAGAACAAAGGGTGCCTCTTACCTGAGAGACTGTTCCCACCAGAGTCTTGTAAACCTTGCTTAGTCTTTGTTGTTGGAGGCTGTAACCTGATGGAGGGCTGCAAGAACTGAGACAAACATAACACATTTCCATAAATTTGGGTTTTTTAAAGCATAAATGTTCTAGCCAGTTGCTGTGGATTGGCTGTGCAATAGCCATCTCAGTGGTTGTCCCGGAGCATGCAGGGATGACCACTTCACCTAAGAGAGAGTTACAAGGTAAGACAAATTTTTCTACATTTCAATGTAAGAGCTTATTATTCTCACCCTGATAATATTATCTGTATAATGATTAATCTATACTATTCTTGTTTTGCACAATATGGTTTTTAAAAAAAAAACAACCCTGACATTCATACACACACGCAGACTTGCAAGTGTACTACAAAATTTTCTGTTGAATGCCCTGCCACTGTACAGCACCACTAGACCTTGTCACAGTTTCTGGTATTAAAATGCACTTTCTCAGAAATAAATCAAACTGCAGCTAAAAATTCTCAACAAATTATCTTAGTCTTTGGGCTGACGATATGTGAATAACAAAGCAGGCATGCTTACTCAGGAGAAAGAAGGACAATGCTCAGAAAACAAAAAACTTTTGGGCAGGGAAAGGCATATTTCTTTGACATACTCTGAAAAAAAATGTGATATATAATTCAGGTCTGTCATTTTAGCTACTCTACTACTGTATTGTACTGTAGATCTTATGATTTCTGAGCAAATCACTCACTGAAACTTTCACTGTGTGTGTAGAATAAGAATCCTGTATGGATTCTTAACACATCATATGTCTCCACTACAAAGTGACATAGAGAATTCCACTTTACCAAGAGAATAATGTCACTTTACTCTTCTATTAGAAAATACATCCAATGTGAAAATTGAAGTTTTGCAGTAGCTCCTGGCTCCTGTAATGCAATATATAGCAGTTGCTCTGAAACCCCGGTGGTTGTAGCTTTGAGTTGTCTTTCTTTTATTAGTTTGCACGAGCTCTCTTTTGGAACTGGGAGGAGAGGAGGGGTTAGAAATGTAAACATAAAATTAAGTGGTCAAGGATACCTGTTCAGAAACCTCCATTTTCAAGTCCAGACTTCACTTTTGACTCCCAGTGTTAGACAACTGCCAAACTCTGCTGCTCTTTGTCCATTCTGTGGTCCACAGCTCCTGCTTGCATCACTCTTACAGTGGAACAACAGAAAATGTAACCCTTTCTTTCTATATTGTCTAAGAAAGACTATTTTAAGACATGTAAAATATAATTGAAAAAAACAAAAGATAAACGAAAAAGTTGTTACCAGCCCATAGAGTAAAACAGTTTATTAAAAAAATCACAGTTTTTTTTAATCTAATAGTAAAAGAATGTTAAAGTCTAGCTGGAGAAATTTAGAAGTCTGTTAGACACTGTATTACATCTTCTAATGTCTTTTGGGTGCTTTTCTTTCTGGCTTTGAAACAAGAGTCTTATTTGAATTTATATGCATGTAACAAGGCCATAAGATTAATAAACTCCCTCACCCTATTCCCCACTACTCAAAAAGCTTCACTGTAGATCAAAATGGTCTAAAATTAACCTTCAAAATGCCAAACCTGTTTGGAAGTCGATCTAGATTTTTCCAGCAAAAATACAATCACTTTCCCAGAGTTCTTTTCTACCCAAGCAGAGGTAAGAGCTCCACTAGAGAGTTATTCATTGTGTAACTTCATGCCACATAGATGAAAGAATATCCTATTTTTTTTCAAACTTTAAGCATTACAGGCAAGCCTCTCAGAGAAACACACAGCACCTGTATAATTTTATTCCTTTCTTAGGCAGTCTCATGACTGTAATTTTTCTGTTTGAGTTTGTAGAGAAAATTCAGATCCACTTTCCTTATACTGTGTGCATATGAAAGTCAAGAATCAAACTTCCTTTGAGCTTTCAACAAGAAATTAAATGTTCTTGGAACATGTTGCCCTAAGAATCATTGCAAGAACATAATGATCCCCAATAGAAATAAATATTAATGGTCTTGGGTTATTTCTAAATATTTTCTTCTGCCAAAAGTTTACTTAAATTTTCCTGATAATTACAAGGAAAACATTGTTCAATTTAATAAATACCTAGATTAGATTTTAAACTTATCATCATTTTCACTGTTTTATCTAACAGTTGGTCTGGTCCAAGGACTGATTGCTGGCAGTTATTTAGTACATCAATTATTTTAGTCATACACATTAGATAATAACTTCACCTTATCAGGAAAACACATTTCTGAATCTGTTGATCCAGTGAAGGCTGATAATTGGAATTTCTTTTAGAAAAGAATAGAAGACAGAGAATAAAGTGGTAATTTAGCTCTTTCCAAGCTATTTTTGTGCTTCTGGAAAAATAGTGCAGGTTTCAACAGATCGTTTTGGTTAAACCAATATCTTCTTAGTCACGGATTGTAGCTTTAGACCGAGTAGGTTTTTTTTAAGATACATGTGTCTGAACTCTGCGTATATGGAAAGATTAAATAAGAAGGAGTTGAAACGGGGAATTGAAGAAAGTAAAACAGAGACAGTAATGTAATTAACTATTTTTCACTATCTTTGGAATTTTTCTGGTTGGTTTTCATTACACAACACTGAACTCTATCCAGGAAGATAAATTTCCTGGATAGAGGAACATAATGGAACATAATGGTCACAACGGCCCCAGGTAGTGCTACAGACTGTGAGAAGAGTGGCTGGAAAGCTGCCTGGCAGAAAAGGACCTGGGAGTGCTGGACAACAGAAGCTGAACATGAGCCAGCAGTGTGCCCAGGTGGCCAAGAAGGCCAATGGCATCCTGGCCTGTATTAGCAATAGTGTGACCGGCATGACCAGGGCAGTGACTGTCCCTCTGTATTGGGCACTGGGAAAGCCACACTTTGAACACTGTTTGGGGCTCTTCACTACAAGAAAGACATTGAAGTGCTGGAGCAAGTCCAGAGAAGGACAACTAAGCGGGTGAAGGGTCTGGAGCACAAGTCTTTTGAGGAGTGACTGAGGGAGCTGGTGTATTTTGCCTGGAGCAAAAGAGGCTCAGGGGAGACCTTATCGCTCCCTAAAACTACCTGAAAGGAGATTCTAGCCAGGTGGGGTTCAGTCTCCTCTCCCAGTTAATAGGTGATGGGTCAAGAGGAAATGGCTTCAAGCTGTGCGAGGGGAAGTTTAGACGGAAATTTAGTAAAAAATTCTTGTTGGAAAGGATTTTCAACCACTGGGCCACATTGCTCAGGGAAGTGGCAGAGCCACCATCCCTAGAGGTACTTAAAAGACGTGTAGATGTAGCACTTGAGGACATGTTTTAGTGGTGGACTTGGTAGTGCTGCGTTAACAGCTGGACTCACAACAGTTATGTGAAGATGATGTCAAAGGTGTGTGTGTATGTGTCCCTGCCTTTTTTTAAGGCAGGATTTTGCATGGAAATTTAGGAAGAATCTTGGTTCCAAAATTAGTTATATACTGCTATCCCGCTAGTCAGGAAGGTCTTGTAGCCTTAATTAGCATAGCCTAGCAAGCACAAACAAAATGTTCCAAACCTCGTGTTTAACTTATGCCTATAAAAAAGATAAGATGTGGAGAAATACAACCCAAGTGACTGAAAGGAAAAGCACTGAAACTTAAACCTCTTGGTATATGATGAAAGGGCTGAATGGAAATGTAAATGAGAGAAGACAGAGCTATTAGCAGTACAAAAGTAGTTACAGCTATAGAAAGGTGTGACCTAATGTGAGTATAGATGCCATAAGGGCTATAAACAGATCCGTTACCCTTAACTGGGAACACAGAAACAGACAGGAAAACAAAAAATAAATAGATACTGCAACAGGTGGGGGAAAAAAAAGTGAGAAAAGGACACAGGCGATGAAAGTAGAAAATGGAAAGAAAAAGAAAGGTAGGAGAACAATTTTGGTTTAGAGTGAGGAAACTGATACCAGTTTATTTTTCAGTCTGATGTGGGGAGGCAGTTTGAAAGGTGGGGAGTATAGCAGAGACTGTGGGAATAGAAACTGTAGAGAGATATTTAGGAAGACGTTTTAAGGTCATTCATTTATGTATATTGGCAGTAATCCACTGTGGAGAACAGACAGCTACTGTAGTTGTAGTTGTAAGTAAAGATAAATGTCATTGAATTATAGATGAACATAATGGAAAAACTTCATGTCTAGCTATTGTGTAAAATTAGGAGTGGGACATACTGGCTGTGTGGGCTTGGTGAATGCCAGGTGTGTGGGTGAGTCGTGAGCATTGAGAAATAGTATCTTATTCAAGTGGTCTATTCGGCTCTTTTTTTCCTGCTCTGTCTGCTGAGTACAAACCAAAGAATAGTAAACACTAAGTACATTAGTGACAATCTCAGCACCTCCATATGTTCTGTTGCATGTTCAACACAATGACAGAGGGGAAATGACTCACCTTTGATGTGATGATCGTTCATAAAGGCCTGGGTGATTACACCCACTAACAAAACCACACTGCAGTGGGTCTCAATGTACAACATGCTGTCCAGCCCCAACCAGTCATTCATAGATTAACGCTGGTTAGGTATTAAAGTCTTTATCTCTTCTGACATACAAAATTTTCATTACCTAAAATTCATTATTTTAACAGGCGAAATCTTACTTGCCAGATAATCACTCTGGAAGATTTCAGCCTTCTAGTAGAAAGTCTTCAGTCTTTAATCCTGTCAGAGCTCTTCATGTTTGCTTCTTTCACTACAATGACAGGTCTCACTTTTGCTGTCATACTGAACGGGGGCATTTGGCTCTTGCACCCAGCACAGAACTGTTTTATTGCTTTGCGAAGCATGTTTTTCCTTTATGCAGTGCCAGCTGAACAAAATCATAGTGATGGTGTTTCTCCCACTATGCCTGTGCTATTACAGCTATTACTTTCCAAGTACCATTTTTAGCCCGTTCTCATCTTTGGCTGTTTCCCCTCACACACTGTTCTTTATATCACACAATATTTGTCCTTCTGCATGCATATTTCATAATGACATAACCACTTTTCCAATAACCTGACTCTTTTGTCATAACCGCTAGATGTGTGAATAGCCTATTTTCTGCAGATTGCACTGTCTTAATACAAAATTGAGTTTACAAAGGCTAGCACACAGGCAGTGTTGCACTTTATGGGAAGAATGACCAATTGAATCAACTGGCCTACTCAGGCAGGAGACTGATTAAGAGCAGCAGCAGAATGAACTACACACAGCATTAAAGGCAGAATTCTGTAAAAATTATGAAGGCTTATTGTCTACAAACATAGCCTAAGAAACCACATGTATTGAAACAGATTCACTAGTGGCATTCTTAAATAGAAACTGAAGAATGTATTTTATAATGCAGCTTCTGCATGTTTAAATAAAATACGTCTGGTATAACAGTAGCAAGTAGGGAGAAATGAGTGACCTAGATTGCATTAGTAAAAAAATTTCTAAGATTACTTTAAAAGAAAAACTCTGTAAACTCTTATCACTTTTCTTTCCTTTTTGCTGGAGCAGCAGAGACAGAGATTTACAAAAGATGTTTGGGAGGTGGATATCTAACAGGTGAATTACTAAGAACTATGTCTCCCCTCAAACATTCAAAGTGAGATCTGGTAGACATTTTCAGGGCACATCTACCAGGTTAGGATGCAAGGAAACATTCTTTGGAGATTGACCATTGCTGCCACCTCCTCCTGGTGCTCTCTCATCCTGGGGGCAGAACACTCATATGCTGAAAACTTGAAATCATTTTACTTTGCAGCCCCTGACCATTTCTGCTTGGTTTTGATTCTGCCTGAAAATGAGAAAAGGAATACTGGTATGTGATTTGTGTCAGGGCACACTTCCTCTGTAATGCTCACTCTCTGATTTATGGTAGAAATAAATCCACTGTCCCTATGTCTGTGATTGTCAAATGTTCAAATATCACTTGTAGAAAGGAAATATAAGAGATCTCTTGAGTGAGAAGAATATAGAAAAGTGACCTCTACAACTGTATTATTATAGCAAAAAGGGGAAAGTGGAGGGAGAGAGATACCACTTCAATATAGGGAAATTCCTTATCTACAAGCTACTGCAAAGTAGAAGACTATCCAAGAAGCTATCATTCATTATATGATGCCTATGTGCTTCATATAACCTTCCCAAGATATTTGCTGTCAGATACAGTCTAGATGGATCATTGGCTTTACATGCTGCATCTATTATTTATACTCATAGATATAGTTTCTCAGATCTGTGTTTTGTCTCCACCATAATTACCTCCCTCTCAAAACCACACCCTCCCCAATATTATCCTCAGGATGCAATCCCTAGGAACTCAAGTAAAAAGGCCTTTTTCCTTCCAGTCAGATTCATCCCCTCATATCAGAGGAACACAGTCACTTGGCTCATGTTGCAACATATATTGTCACTTATCCCTGACATGAACATTTCACAATCTGTGCCACTTTCTTGCCACTCAGCCACCCTCTGCTTCTATGATTCAGCTTCTGAAGGTTGGCACCAGCCTGAATGCCTCCTCTGTGACAGCTACACAATGTGTCCAATACACTATAGGAACTACCCAGGCAAGAATAAGATATATATCTGTGCCACGGTCAAATCTTGGATCTTGCATAATGCAGCGAACTCAACTGAAATTGGCAAAAATTTACCTCTAAATGAAAGAAAGAGTAAATGCCTCCCTGTTCTAATCTACATTAGGGAAAATACAGCTCACCTCCAAACCAGACCAACCTGTGAGAGGGTACTTCATTATATGGTCTGGTTATAGAAGACAAGCAGACCTGCTATTTTCTACCTTCTTGAATAAGCATTCTGAATAATTCCAACACAGAAGAAACCCCTGCCATATTCTTCTCCAACCACCTAAATGTCAGCCTGTACCTAAAACAAGGTCCACACTGAGCTCCATTCAGCCCTGTGCACTGCCCCACTTATGGGGGTTAACATAAGAGCTGCTCCCAAACCAGAAGAACCTGGCATGGCAGGGGTTAATGGGGCGATGGGGAGGAGAGGGTAAGACGAAAGAAAATAGCCTGACACTCTTCCCAGCTTGTTTGATGGAGATTCGACCTGGCAGCATTGAAAAGCTTCAAGATTAATGGAGAAAAGGCAGAATCTGACAGCTTTTCCGCTGGTTTCACTCCTCCTGGGTGGGCCAATTGCTCTTGAATGTCACTTGCTACTTAATCTTGTGTATCTGAAACAGACTGATGTGTTTGGGGAGCCCTGCTTGCTCTGTATAGACATCAATTGGCAAGGCAGATAAAAGGAAACTGCATTGAATTACTCTCTTACGCCTTTTATAGAGAACTTTCTAACTACAAAATAATTAGTAGCCTCATCCAATGAAACCCAGCGTGGTCAGGGTGTTCGTTAAACACCAAAAGTGAGGAGAAGAAAGTATTCCTTACTCTCTTTCAGCTACAGCTACCATCAAACTAAGAATTGTTTATACTCAAATGAAAACATCTGTAGCTAATATTGTCATTTAATATCACCTCACTGTCTGTGGGATGCTTGCATTGATTTTTTTCTTCTGAGTGATTATTCCTGCTTGCAAGTTGAAGATTTGCTGCAGAGTTAACCATTTATATGTTATATACTTTCCCTGCTGAGCAGAAAAAAAACCCTTAAGTACTTTTAAAAAGTGTAATACATCTCCCACTCAGTGAACATTCTCTCTTGTAGTACATAAAGGAGGCCATTGGAGACTAAAACTCAAAGAAGTTTTTTTGCTCCATCTGCGGTGACATTAGATGGTGACTGTCTTGCAAAAGATATTTGATTCTTCTTCTAATTCCAGAATTGCAAGTCAAGTTCTTCCATGTCTTTCACCCATGTCATGTCATTTACAGCAACCTAGAAATAGTAGCAAATTAAAAAAGCAGCCTCCGATAGTTTGTAAAATTTCCTTCATGTCCCAAACTAATTCTTATGCTATAAATCTGAGTTTCTCCCTTTTTGTTAGTGAAACTTAGTTTGGAACTATATTAGTGGTACAGCACAAAGCTGACATAGCTGTTCAAGTCTACAGTCAGCAGCACAAGCAAAACTCTGACAGTGTGTGAAGCATCTGAAAATTTAGGTGTGCTTTGTTGCCACACAAACCAGCTTTTGCCTTGTAATAGGCAATTGTCTGAAACAGCTGCACTGAGCCAATTTAACAGTCTAAAATATTATAAAATTCTATTTTTTTTCTTTTCAAACAAAAAGAATAATCATGATTGAGTCTGAAAAGTTTGAACTCTGTCACACTGCATTCTAAATAAGGAATAGTATCCCAAATTAAACATCAGCATTATCATTGTATTTCAACTGGCACCTAAAATACAGGTAGTAGGAGATGACTATGTCTTCAACAATTATGTAGATCTGTTCAGTTGCAGGGGGGAACAGTTCTATGCAGTAGTTTTTATGACATATTTCCTCAGATCTAAGTCACCCTTTATAGTAAAAAAAAGTAATTTTACACAAATACTTATACCAAGCTTGGGGAATAGCAGCCACTTCACTGTTTTTTTTTTCATCCAACTAATTTCTATGCCCTTCATAGGAAGACAGAAGATATAAACTGACTGATAGTCACTAAGGTAAACTCATCAGTAAAATCTGCTATTATATTTATTTACCACCATTCTTTATTATTTAAAAACCTTACTGTTTTTAAATGAGCAGCTGTTATTTTCTGATTGCTTCTGTTTCACCTGCATGGGACTGCTAACATCTTAATCTCACTGTCAATGTATAGTTTTTGCCAATGTTTTACATAACAAGTTAAACAATTTTTTTAAATTTTAAATGTTGTTTGAAAAAAATTGAAGTAGTAAAAACTTCATAAAGTCCAAGTGTTAATTTTTTTTCTGTTGGGCTAATCACTATGTTTTCATAAATGAAGCATAATTACATGTTTAGATTTAAAAACATATCAATATGTGTTTCCTCATATTGATATTCTAAAGTTCAGATTATTTCTCCACTTTAAGTTTGTTCCATACATGTCTCAGCATTAAACTTCTAACAAACTTCATAGAAAGGTAAAAAGAGCAACCAAACATAATTATTATAATTTATAGAAAATGGATCCCTTATGAAAGTATATGTTCAGTTTATATGGATTCAAGAATGAACAAAGAAACGGTAATGAAAAAGAGGCTATTAGAACCTTTCAGCAATATTGTGAAAAACAAGCAGTGTGACATCCTAGAAACTAAAGAGTCTTCACATCATCTCCCTTCCCCCTCCCCGAGAAGAATGACATTTGCATTGTTAAAAAAATACACAGGACTTTGAAGACATTTGCTAAACTTTATTGAAGGCACCTAAACAAAATTCTTTCTGCTGATGTAGTCCAGCCAGATTTATATACTATTTGTCAGAATCAATCTTAATCTTACTATATGTGGCTTTGTTTGCTAAACTTGAGATTTTTAAGAGCATCAGTCAAATTCTATGCACACATTTAACTTCAACAATTAAATTCATGAGACATGACAGAAATGAAGGTGATCATGTGCAGAACTGCTTACAGAACACTTGTACATCTTACAAGTAAAACAACCCTAAACAGGAAAAAGTTTCTATTCTTTTTGAGGGTTAGGACTAGACAATCTTTGTTAATTATGTGCATATCCTCTCTCTGTAAAATTTTATCATTTGTTAACATCATACCAAGGTTTTATCAGAGTAACAGCAGCAGATGCAGCCACACCTTAGGCAATTTATGCAAAACAGCTCTACAGTTTGTTGTCACATTTGGCCACAAAATGGAATTTCTTATCTAGAGATTCTTAGTGCAACATATTGAAACTATGCTTTGATTTGCAGCCTAGTTCAAAGTATTTGAAATCATGGGTCACTAACACAATACACCACTGCATTCCCTGGGAGTCCTCTTTCCTGTTATTGAGGTGCAGTGTTTGAGCCTACTTCCTACCATGATCCAGGCACAGTGTCTTATGAGGAGGGTTGATATCCCGGGAATAGTCACTGATGTGTGCAAATAGACACAGAAACACGTGCAAAGCCAAAGAAAGTTTTATTTTCTTTCTGCTATTTCACATGACGATGCAATCACAAAGCAAGAATGCTTAGATGAACAACACTGGTGATAAGTTTTAAGGGCAGACAAAACATAGTCTAAACTACAGAAAATCAAGAGACTTCCAAGGCTGAGTTAGGCTTCACAGTGACACCACCAAGGGCAACAGAGTTGTCTGGAGTTGTATTGTCCGATGGAAGGGAGCCTCCGCATGCACCTCATGGCCCCTGTACAGCCTGAGTCCACTGCCCAGGAAGATGCATGATATGCTGACAGTAGATATTTACTTATTTACTGTAAAAAAACCTCCAAACTTAATCCCCTCCCCCCCCCAGTTCTATATTGAAATCCATCTGTTAAAAGCTGATTTCAAACTCCTGAAGCTTGATGAATCTAAAGGTAAAATTTGTACTGTTGTAAACACCTGCTATTATTCTGAGCTTGAAACTGCAGAACTGAGATGACCGGGATCCACTCCTGTCCCTTCAATTCCAATTTCATTATGTCATAGTAAGATGAGAAGGAGACAAAGTGATTGGAAGACAATTGGCCTGCTCATAGCATGGTACTTCATAAAGAGAAGGCAATGTTGTAGTCAATAAAAATTTTTCTCAAAATTGCTTCACTGCAAAAATTCCACAAGAAAAACCTTCCTTTTGCAAAATGGGACTAAATTCCATTTTACCGTTCTCTCAACATTTTTCATGACCCCAAAGTATTCTTTTTCCTTTTGCTCCATCCTCATAAAACTTACTAATATTTATTTCAACTAAATAGTTTAAAATGTGTTAGCTATTTTAAAGAGTTACAAAGCAAAGTGTTGTTCCCTAATATTAAAAAAAAAAAACAAACAAAAAAACCCCAAAAAAACCCCAAACCAACAAACAAAAAAAAAACCCACAAAGGTAGCATTATAAGTCTAGAAGGAATGATACAGTTATGGCTAAGGATGCACGTTGGAGCCAAGACATGGCATCACATAGACATATGTGAATAGCAGGGTCTCAGACAGGACCTGAAGCTGAATAAAGCCCAAGTGGTATCCTCTAAAGCTCATGTTTCCTGTGTGAGAGAAGACAAACACTGTAAGGGAACCAGGGGTGAAGGGAAAGTTTTTGGCACATTTGACCCTCATTCAGCAGGAGAGAAGGCGACACTAATGCGACATTGCATGTCTTCCCAGCAAGGGATTGACAGATCTTGCAGGAGATCCAGCAGCTTGCTGGAGTGGAGCAGTCCCACTGAAGGTTTGGGAGAAACCAGTTGCTGTGGTCCATTGGTGTAATTGCTAAGATGGAGGATGGGCAAGCCTGGGCCTGTCAGAGGAAAGAGTGAAAACTTGGGAGGAGTTGGAAGGGGGCTCAAGCAGAAAGGTTGAAAGGTCATCAAGCAGCCCTTAAGTTTTTGCAACACAACCCAAAATATCACTTATTTCCATACATGCAAGAGAGCTCTGAGACAATTAACAGGTTTCCACATGCAAGCATCTATGTAGATATTAAAAAAAAAAATAAAGAAACCAAATATAATTGTTCTAAGATATATTTTGTGTCAAGATTTGGGCAATGAGGTAAAATGACCAAGACTTGGCAACACTTGATTTTTTACAAAACCACTCTCCTGCCCGATAACTCCCAAGGGTGGGATTTTTTCTGTCATGCTTTCAAAGGGCCCCAGCCTATAGTCCAGGTCTCCCATTGTGTTGTCTTGGAAACCTAACTTAAACTTCCTTTCTCATGAGTGAAGCAGGGCTCTTGCAGCCAGTTTCAGGAGCCCTTGCCCAGGTCCCATAGCTTCTCTGCTCCTTTCGAGGCCCAGCATGTGATCCAATATGCTTGGATCTCTGCTCCCTGTCCTCAGGCTGCACTCAAATGGTTGCTTTCCAACCCCCTGCTGCCTGACTCCACAGAGGAGTAGAGGGAGCATGCCTTGTAATTCAATTACCTCCTCCCTGTGGGGAAAGGAGAGGAGGCAAGAAGAAAGTCAGTGGACAGAAAACAAAAGGTTGAGCAACTGCCTGCAGCAAAATAGGGAATTCCACGAGGGAATGCTGAATTTGGTGGCACCCTGATGAAATGCCAAATTATGTAGCCATTGCCTCACTGAGCACAGGGGCCCTGAGCCTGGGGAAACAGGATTAAGACAAATTGGATCAATTAACACAGTTCATTGATTGTGTTAGAGGCCACAGTTAGAGGCATTGTTTCAGATTCTTATTGGAGTCAAACACATGACAGTGCAATGGATTATACCATATGTTTTTAAGTTCTTCAAAACTAAAGGGGTTAGTTGTTTATTTGCCCTTCTGAACAAAATTGTAAATTCCATTACTATGAAATACATGAAGCTATTTTAACAAATCGTTGCTGCACATAAACTATTGCCAGTCAATGAATTATTGATGATACAGTGTAACACATTTAATTAGTCTGGCCATTTTACTGAAACCAACTGACAGTGAATCATATCTTGTTTAATTTTAAAATCCTTAGCTTATTAACCTCCTTCTCCTCCCCACTCTCATTCTGCATCTATATTTTATATATATAACATCTATATATTTACTAGACCTACGTATCTTTTTCACATTAGATTAATTTTACTGATGGATCAGTACATGGTCCAGCCAGAGCCAGCTGCAATGCTTCTCATTCTGGTTCAAAAATCCCACACACTGCAGAGCTGTGTCACAGTGAAAACTCACAGTGCTGGGTCCAGTTTTCTGGAGTGTTGCCATGTTAATGCTGTAACCACAGGCTTTGTGCTCCATGAGATATAGTCCCTTCTGCAGTGTGGAGCCAGCATGAATTTCAAATTTTGAGGTGTGACCAGTGTGACAGAAATGTCCTGATGCACATCAAATTATGCGAATGAGCTGGGAATGATCCTGTTCTTACTTCAGAGATTACTAAAATAAACTGCTGCAACCTCAGAGTACTAAGATGTTCTGTGAAAGTCTGTCTTATCCAGTAGGAAAAGAGCTTTCCACTGCTCAAGAGTACCTTTCCCAAAGTAGGAGTCAGTGTCATGTCAGAGGCTCAACTTCAACATAAGGTTTTATAATGAAGCTTTTTTCAGTACTGTGAAAACATGTGATTTGCAGCCCTACCTGAGGGGAGAAAAAGGGCAGCATAAAATGTATGAGTCTTGTGCTTAATATCTGATATTCAACACATCTGGAAGGATCGGTTCCCCGATTTCACTTATAAACCTTGGTCAAAAAATCCTTAATCTAAGGTGGGGAGAAGCCCATTGCTAAACACTTTTCTAGTAGTTCTGTAATGTAATAAAAGGTATTGATTATTTTTTTATCAATCCCTGAGTAATCCTGGATCTACCTACATGATGAAGTACCTCTTTTGCTTTATGTCACTGCACAGTTTTCACAATCAGCTTTATTCACTTTTCTTCATGGTTCATGCTGTTTTATCTTCCAGGAGTAGAAGTAAGGCAGTTCTGGGATCCCCACTGACAAGACTGTTTCTTGTGGTAATCTGCCTAAACCTGTGGATATCCACCTTCAGAAGACAGTGAAAATCATGGTTTTTTATATCAGCCTTTAATTAAATCTTGCAGTAACATCTAGAGTTTATTATTTTAAGGTAGTTGAGTCCTATGTTAGAGTCCTATGTTTATCTCTGTTCTCATTACTATTCAATATTCTAAAGGTGTTGTGAGAAGACACTATTCTTGCTCTCATACCTTTCCATCTTCCCCCTCTGATGCTCATGTTTTGTCCATCCCAGCCTCCACTGTTTCAGCAGCCCCACAATGACTTTTTGTTTCCTAACTAGAGAAAATTTGATACTCCCAGAACATATGATTACAGCCAAGTTCTAAGTGCCTGGAAAGGTGGTCTGTAATGGCTTTGCTGGCAAATGCATAACTTTAATTGGTGAGGGCAAGATATTAAAGCCCCATTACGTTTACCTATTTTCTGTCTCAAGTACTTGGAATTACGTCAAGTCTTGCAAAATAGAATTTCTTTTCTTTCCCCTTTTCCCAAGTTTCCAGCAGAGCCTGGAAGGGCAGCTGAACCTGCTTTGGTGTATTTCAAGCACAGTGCCTACTCAGCTGGCTATTAAGCAGAGTTTGCTGAGCAAAGGCACGCAGAAGAAGCAGCACAGCGCAGAAAGCATTGATGAGCACTGTGATAAAATAGAAACAGAGGCAGTCTGTCCACTTGTCTCCTGTTTTCTCACTGATATACTTATTTCCTCTACTCCTATCTTTCCTCTGCTGTCTTTTTCCCCCTCCTCCTCACCATTCTCATCCGCTCTTTTCCACACCCTCTACCCCCACCTGCATCCTCTAAGTCTTCTTCCCACATCTCCCAGAGTTACCATATGTGGGGAGCAGCAAATACATGGATTTCATGTGCAGTCCCTCATGCCAAGCATCTGGTGCCAAAGCAAATGTCTGGTTAAAATGCTGGGTTGGCTTTGGACTGGTGAGTGCTACATGATGGGTTAAGAACAGCCGGATGTTTGACTGGGGCTTGTCAGCAGCATCTGGCACACCTCTACCCTCTCCAGTTCACTATGCCTCCCCTCTTGATTACCTATGTCACACGGAGACGGCAGGTTCTTACATTCCAGTTTGGGGACAGAGAGAGCTGCCATCTTCTCCTCCCATGGTCTGCACTTTTAGAGGACACCTTATTGTTCAATAAAAAGCTGTTTTGTTCAGATGTTTTTGCCAGGGTTTTCCTGATTTTTTTTTCCTGCCTAGTAGAAAAAGTGATTAGAAGAGAAAATTAAATAATTTTACATACATTCTTCACTCCTTTTGTTAGGCATACTCAGTGTTTCAGACCACTTTTATTTCAAGATTATTACTGATAATAGATGAATTGTCTGATAATGACAGCAGGGTTTCTAGAATTTTTGATTCTACAAAACATGTCTCAATTTCCCACTACAGGACTACTTCACAGGCTGATCAGAAAGCAGTATCTGCTCTTCAGACTGTTTTTTCCTAATTTGCCTAGTATTCAGACAAATTAAATTAATGAATTTAAGTCTGACACACTGATTTATTTTCAGGATCAAGGTCTCACTTTGTAATATTGTTTGAGGAGACTGTGATTCCTCCTTAGTTTTGTTTGCTGAGTTCCAGACAAAGGTCATATAAAAATACTCACATATATAAAAAGATGTTTTTCTTCAACCCATTATTCTTAATTACGCACGTCCTTGAATCATCCCTTTTCTCCTCATTATTTACAACAGTCTGATGTTTGCGCATTGTTATCATCCCTCCTAACAGTCTCATAGCTGAGCTCCACATGACTAACTCCCCCAGTCTTTGCGGCAGGGAGGAGTAGTGGAGATTGCAATTGTTGTGTATCCACTGGCAACCTGACAGATGAAACAATCCCCACACAAGGCTCTGGTATCAGCCGGCTCCTTGCGCTACCTGGCAGCAAACCGTCCGTCTCTGAGAGGCTGCTCAGCGTATCAGAAACTTTGCCGTGGCAGCCCCAGATGGCCAAGGCCAGCTTCCTCTGCTCCTGACTCCCCTCCTGGTCTCAGCTCAGCAGTTTTACAGCTAACTAATTTTACGAGTATCTTGCACTGATTGCACACGTGCAGTTGCACACTGGGTTGGGTCAGGGAACTCATCTGGGTCAGGACACTGGTGCAAAGGTGGGGGAGAAAGGCAAAGTACTCAGCAGCGTAAACTGGGGAGGAATATGTGCTGGCCAGAGGGGCTCAGCCTTTGCTTAAAGCCACCTGGTGGCTGGCTGCCCTCCTCCTTCTGCAAGAAACCCAGCGCCAGCCCATGTGGATGGGGCAGAATTCCCCACCCATTTACTGGCATTTAAAGAGGAAGAAAAATGGCACCTCCACCACAGAGTATGTAATAAGTCTTTAATTTCACAATAGATGTAGTTCAGGTAAACGCTGACTGCTTACACTACAGGCACAGTTCTTTGAGAGGGACTCCCCACAGAGGCCACACAGCTTTTTTTCCCTGAAGTGACTGTTCAGTGTAGATCTTGGGCTATAGAAATGCCTATCTACTTATTTAGAGAAGGGATATTTAGGCATTTCCATTCACTTATATCAGGACAGCCCTAGCAATAGTGCTACTGACCTGGATGTTCCTACCAAGTTGGACAAAACACTGCTCTCCATGTCTCAATAGGAGATGGACTTTCTTCAAGCAGTGATTGAGATCTGTCTCAGTTTTGCCAGAATGGGTCTGTTGTGGCTAAGGAAAGAGGCCAGGTCCCCAAAAGTCCCCATTTGCCCAGTTTATATAACAACTACTAACACCTATTAGTTTAAATTCTAACAGTTCAAAGTGAGCATATATTGAGCCCATTAATAATACAAGGATTTCCAAGAAAAACAGGGAGAAAAGCATCAGGAAAAAAAAACAAACTAAAACCTCCTAAAGAATCTAATCATGATAGGGTGAGAAAACAGTGTGGCTGTGGATTGATGGATGATGTGCAGATATTTTTTTGCTAGAGACTTATGAAACAAGTAGAAAGTCCAGATGTTTCAGAGGCACTAAATAGTTCAATATTTCTGAAATGGGTGTTGTCACGGTAGAAAGTTAACACTGAGATGCCCAAATAGGTTTTATCTTTCACTTGGCTTTATTAGTTGGTCTAGCTGAGCTTTTCTTCTATAAAGAAAAGCATTTTGAGCTTCATCCAAGCAACTATTTTCAGTTTATTTCAACTTAACGCATCAGGCTGACACTTGTAAAAAAATTGAATCCTAGTGTTGGACCTAATTGCTGCTCCACATGACCAGGGGAGCAGTGCAAACAGCATGATTGTGGGCTGGTGTAATCTTCAGTCCAGTTTTATCTGTAATGCGGGAATCCAAAGACTGGACATTTCAATGAAAGGCATTGAAGTTGCTCTATACTCACACATTTTTAACTTAAAAGGTCATTTCCTGTCCTGCTTCCAGTTTTTATAGATTTGCACCTAGTCAATTCAGCTTGAAAATAGACAATATTCTGCACTTTTACAATACCCATCTTCTATTTTCCATTGTCAATAGCTCTGTTGCTCTTTCTGTTGTTACGTATCTTCAGCCTTAAGGAAACTCTAGGTCACTCAGCCAGTGCATATTAGTGACTTGCTTAAAAAACAAGCTTAACCCTTCCTGCCCCCAACTTTGATTTGTGATTTGCTCTGCTAATGCTTAAATCAAGTCATAGTTCTTCAATACTGTGACAACACCTAGGTCAGCCACAGCTTTGCAATAGATTTGCCTTGACATTTTATTTTGGTGGAATTTCAAACAGAGATCAAATCCTGCTTCAGGCTTTGGTCCAGTCAAGCCAGTGGCTTCCCTAGTAGCAGCACACCTGGCATAGTCTTCCGTAATCTGCAGAAGGTTTTCTTCATCACTGCTGGGGTTTGGCTGCTGGTTCACTGTTCCTCTCAGCAGGTTTTTACTCCTTGGTGCCAAGATTTTCATCTGCAGTCTCTGGGCTGTCCTTCCACCAACTCCACAGGGATGGAGGAACAACTCTGACTTCCAGAAAGTACTGTGTCCTTCACAGATGTTCATAGGGATCTTTTTTAAACTTCCCACCAATTAATCTTGGTTATCTTTTTTTATTCTTGACCTGATAGGTATTGGGTATTTTCACCTTTTGTCCTTTCTGGTAAGAAAGTTTTTCAGACCCAACAATCCTTACGAACTTTCATACATGCATTAGTGAACGCTCTTGCAATGGCTTGGAAGATATATACTCTTTCCCTCAAAAAAAAAAAAGGAGCTATTCTCATTTCTTCTTCCATCATTTTTCAGGCTTTGTGCTATTATGGCTCAGCACCCACCTCTAGAGGCTGTTCCCTTGGTCTACATATTCCCTACCCTCATTCACATCCCAAGGAATCACAATTCCTTAAGGTAAAGATATTGTATACTGCAAGTCTGACAGATTTTTCTTTAATAGCTGCCTTTCTCCAAAGAATTTTAAGTCATTTATGAACACAAAGCAACATATTTTCACACTGTCTGAGATAGACTGGTGTGTTTTTTTATTTCTTGTCCTCTGTACAAGGAAAATAAGCTCAGAAATAGAATTTAATTTAAATTTTAAGTTTTCTACCTATTTTACAAAATCTATGTATATTTCTTGATGACAATTCTGAAAAAAACTTGTATGATAAATAATATTTCCCTTGGACTGGAGGTGTGGCATATGCATATATATAGGTGTGTGTACATAAAGACACTCACGCCTCTTTCGTTGTGTACAAAAATTCCTCAGCACCTGAGAGCATCCAGAGCATTAGTAATACAGATAGCAGAACAAAGGACAATACGTAAGTTCTAAGTGTGACCAGCATACGCAAAATGTAATCATTATTGAGACCACTAAAAATTGCATGACCAGCAATGATTTATTAGTAGTGCAGGATCCAGGGAAATACTCCCATCTAAATTATTCTTTCTCTGGCTCTAAGCATTCAATACATTCCCATCTTGAGCCAGAGAATTTAGTTTCTCCTCTTCTCTTTATTTGTCTGTGGTTTACATTACCATTCACTAAATATACTTGGACATGACATTACTTTTCTTGAGCTGAAGATTTGAAAACTTCTGTGATTCCTCCTTTGACCCTCCTCCATTTCAGGAATTTCATAATTAAATCAGTAACTTGTACTTGCATAATGAATTAGGCCTTTTTTTTGGTGTTATGTAATAGCTATATACTTTCTAAATAAGAAGGGCAGAGTAACACAAATCATGTAAAACTCACTAGATTTAAAGCCTTGAAATGTAACATTTTCACATTTACACAAAACAATTTCAGCACAATTTCTCCCTTTCTTTTAGAAAATATGTGAAAATATAATGGATATTTTGCCACTCAGACAGCTTAACAGTAGATCTAAAAAAAAAAAAATCTTAAAAAATAATTTTCTTGATTTTGTATGAAAAACCACCTCATTCCTGCCTCCAACTGTTTCCCTGAACTACTTACATGCTTTATAGAAGTCTCTTTCTGCACTAATTACTGCAATTTTCAGGAAAACAGAGGAGGAAGTATTTGTCATCAAATGCCAAAAAGAAAAATAAAGTTACTTGAGTTTCAAAGGAGCCAGACCAAAAAGTATCTCATATTACCTAAGCTATAAATACATGCTCAATTTAATAAGCCATTGGTGTCAGATTTGGTAAAAATTAAGTTTGTCTTGGCTGTGAATTTGCTGAAGATGTTACCAAATACACTGGGAGTTGGGGAATCTGCTAATTGCAACTTTGAGAAGAAGAGGGGGCAGATTCATCTTTCAGAGAATCAATACACACAGGTAACTACTGGTGTTCCATGGTGGCCTCCATGGAGTTCCTGCTAACTGTGAGAAAGAGGTGTGCCCCTATTGCTCTAACACCAATTAAGGAAAAGAAACAGCACAGAAAGTGAAATTTCCAAAACTCAATAAATCTGTGTTTCACTGCTAAAGAAAAAAAAGAAACAGATTCCACTGTGTGCTGGATCTAGAGAAGGGCTTTTTGCTACTTCCTTTGCAAGGGGGGAGGAAGAAGCAGAAAATATCTGCCAGACAATGGATAAGATGGGCCACAATAGACAAAGATATATCAATTGAGCCAAAAAAGTCATTAATTGGGATGCTGGTCTTGGCTTTATAGCCATAAAACTGGTGCTTGACTCTTACTCTTTCTTTTGCTAAGATGCTAGACAAGTTCATCTTTTGAAATTTAGCACATGTGACTAAATACACAGTGATAAAAGCACTTATATTATTTCCATAAATTCCCCTGACAGCCATTTGAATGCAAATTGAGCAGAAAGAAACCCTGTTTAAATGAATTAACAAGGAAAGGCAGCACAGAGAGGTGGGGGAAGAAACAGGACTGAATACAGACATACGAGATACAACCTCTTAAAAATATAGTTGGTTCATATTCAATATTATTGAAGGAGGATTTCATACACCATTATTTTGGGTCAGAGGCCTCTTCAGTTCATTTATCCAGCTTGAGTGCACTGATACAGTCAAGATAGTGAAATGTGAAATGTGAAATCTATTCCAATACTGCAAACCAGGGACTGCCTATTATGCGTTTGCTCTCTTTCCTTTTGTCTCCATGAACAAAAGAAACAGCAATATCTTAATTGAAAAGATAATAGCAGAAAATCAAAATGATACAGCACAAAAATTGTACCATATTTAGAATTTGCAGCAAACATACCTAGTTTTGGTGAGGCTCTGTGATTGTGCTTAGCGCCCTGGTGTGTGCAAGCTGTAGAAGACAGATGACTGTTAGAAGATTTACAATCCAGCTGCAATTAAGCAGTCAAGCAGTTTATTTTAACTTGAAAACTGTGAAGTAAGGTGAAAGTTTAAAAACTTCAGAGTGTGGCAGTTTATGCAGATTGGGTTTCTCTGAGAAAGGGATGCACTGCTCTATGCAGACTGTGGTTCCCACTTCTGCTGCTCTACGTTGTCGTAGTGGAAACTGAGGCTGCAGCACTGGTGCTGACACCAGGGTCTGAAGATGAAGAGCAAGGGAGGAGGATAGGGCAGAAATAAACTTTTCCTCATAAACTCACTACCAAAGAAACTAGATGGAGTCTGTAGGTTCACCTGGGTATTAGTCATCCCAAAGCATTTTACTGGAAAGCATTAGGACAGCAAAAATAAGATGGATGGGAATTAATCTTGTATGAAGTAGTATTGAGAAAACAACTCCAGAAGGAAACAGAAAGAAAGGAGGCATATACTCTCACCACATCTACATAAAACAAGCATCTGCTGCAACACATCTGTATGCAGTCCTTTCAGATCATGAAGGTAGATACAGACCTATTGAAAAAACAAGTATGGGTTGCAAGAAGTGGCGCTAGTACCACTGTGTGGTATTAAGAGTGTTCAATTGCTATTTGGCTCTGGTGAGTCAGGGATAACTGTACAGATGGATATATCATGGTCAGAAGAGATGTAATATTATGGCACATCTAATTTACAAGTACATTTTCATTTGAAAATAAGTTACTTAATCTTAAACAACTTACTTTAAAGAAAAATTTAATTTATTTCCCTATTTTTTCACTAAAACTGTAAATGGATTTAACATAGTTCAAAATCTTTGAGGCTGAAATAGCCACATGAACCCATTCAGTTTAAACTGAATCAGTTTCAACTTTGCCTGAAAATTAGAAACTAATTGGTTTGAATTATAGTAAAGAAACAAATAAAACATTTAAATAACAACATGAACTATCCATAAATTCAATAGTGAGGGTTTGAAATATGTATTAGCACAGATTCTAAACTGTAAACAGATATCCTTTCTTCATGGCTGACTGGGTTTTACTTCATATTGTTTAGAAGATATATGTGAATGTCTAGCTACAGCTGAAAGAAATGAACTGCATTCAACAGATCCTTTCTTGTACAGAACACATCAAAAAGACAAAGTCAAAATCTATTAACTGTTTAGACAAAAGCCTCTTTAAAATTAGTCTTTCATGAAAATGAGCATTAAATCCTCTTCATAATACGACCCAAGATGTAAGTACACAATTCCTGTACCAGGTAAAATTACACTGTTGTACACATTGCCTACATTAAACTGTAGTACTGTGATGCAAAACATAGCTTTTACCCCAAAGGACTCTGACAAAACTAAAACCCAAGTCATGCTGGTACACAACCTTGTCGCCCCTGAAACAGCTGCAGAAGAGAGTCATAACTGTTTGCAAGGTACAACAGGACTGCGTGCTGGTTGTGTTTAATGAAATCAAGCCCCAGACGAATTTTGTTGGGTTACCAAAGTGAAAGTGCCTTGGGTAGCTTAACATGAAAGGATTGCAAACTTGCTTTGCTAGTCTAATCTGTGGGAGGCCTTAATTGCATAGGGAAAGCACTGCAGTGAGATCCCGTGTTCAAGCACCAGCATTGCTTCAGAGTCCAGATGATCTTCAGGTCAAAACCATTTTGCATTTGATCTCCCTTGTTGCAAAATGGAAGAAAAAAAGTCCTCGCTTTTGTAAAGAATGGAGTGAGGCTTAATGCTGTAGGCTTGTGAAGTTGTTTGAATAACAGAGACAGAGCCATAGGAGAATAATAATGCTAAATCAGGATGTTCCAACAACACAAAACTATGGCACTGAATAAATATTGATGTGAGAAGAATTGGTAGAAATAGATTGTTATATCAGACATTATTATAATTAAATCAAACAAAACATATTCCCTAGAGAGCTAACAGCTAGTACTGCCCAGACAGACTTTCAAAGGCACTCCATGAAACCTAGATAAAAATGGGGAAATACTGACACAAGTTCATCTATTTTAACTGTTGTTCTGTCTGGATTGCAAGATAGCTTACCTACAGACCATGCAGCAGTCACTGTCTGAAAATATGCATGCTTCAAACTGTTACATACACCTGTAAACAACTGTTCATGTGAGGATGGTCTGAATGTCAGCAGCACTGTGGGTCTCAGCTTTTATCCAACAGACAATGAAGACTGTAGAAGGCTGCAAACATAACTGGCATCCTTGAAAGACAACACTACATCCTTAATACTCTCAACACTAAGGTGTATGCCAGATTCTAAAAAGTGGCCTTTTTCTAAGCAAGATTTCATTTGCTTGAGAGGAGAGGGACTCTGAGATAAATAGTCAATTAGGAAAACATTTCCCAGAATGCTTTTGAGATGTTATCTGGCAATTGTCTGAGCAGAGCTACTAGCATTGTGCCATGTTTTTGAGGGAGCTAAGTTGTGACATTAGGCAGCCTTTGTGCTGAGCTGTGCCACAGACACCACCTTCCATGAAGAAGATGTCTGCAGCCAAGTCACTTCTCAAGGCATTCCCAGGGCTCATGGTTACTACAGCTTTATGAGAAGGAGCCCCAGCCCTTTGGATGCTGGAGCCTTTTCTAGGATCCTGAAGATCAAGAAATGAAGCAGAAAATGAGTGAAAGTTTAGTGGGTTTCTATCCTTCTAGCTGAATAGGTAAGATGAGAATCAATGTTCTGAACTAGTCAGTTTCTGGATAGGCACCAGACTTACCTATTCAGAGAACTGCAGGATGGCCTTCAGATGGAAAAAAAAAAAGGCAACCTGCCTGCCCTGGGAAAAGGAGAGCAGAATGACCAGGCCAGTCAGAGAAGTTCACTTCTTCTACCTGACCTCACGACCCACATCCAGGATACCATGACCATGGATTAGGGGGTTGTTTTGAAGGTGATGGATGAAGACACCAAGCCTATGTTTCTGAAATACATTTGCCCTAAGTGATGGAGGGTGATACCTATCATCCTCTCTAGTCAGTTTATATGGATTTGCCAAATTCACCCTGCACACATTGTGGAAAGGCTCTCTTGCTCCAAATACATTTGTTCTGTCTTTTCATTCATTGTCATTCATTACTGGACACTCACTCCATGCTGTGTAAATGCTGCAGGTATGAAGAGATTTCACAGATGAGGGAAAAATGTATAATCCCAAGATTTTGTGAGACCTTCAGAACCATAGGTCTGAAAAACAAGAGCTGTAACTCCCCATAAGAGGAGTCATGCTTTAGCATGAAGGTGGGCAAGTTATGCCCTGATTTTGACATTCCGGATAACTGCAGGAGGACAGGGAATTTTACAGAGAATGAAAACCAGACCATGTGCTGTTTGAAAAGATGTGTTACAAAGACAGATAGAGAAATGAGGATAGATGACAAAATTACAAAATAAAGTCAATTATAGGTAAGTATATATGACACTAAAGTAATTCTGGTAACAGAATATCACATTTAAAACCTCTGAAACATCAGTGTAATATTTTTTATTGTTTTTCAACACAACATTTTCTCTGAGTGCATTTTGAGAAAAGATATTGATCTTCCATACAGGGTTCTTTAATGAAGTTACTTTGGTAATATTTTTCTCTCTGAATTTCCTACACCTTTTAGTTTAAGAAGCTGAATCTGATATACTATGGCCTTAAAGCAATCACAGAACAGAGACATGCAGAACACTGAGACACTGCTCAGTAGAGGCAATTCATTTTGACAGGTGAAGAAAAACCTGAGCAATTCTGATGGAGAAATAAATACTGAAATATTTTATGTATTCCAGCTATAATGTCCCATAAATGATTACATGAGAGATATTTTATAAAATGCATATAGAAAAGATTTTTCCTTTGTTCTGTAACCACAGGTAGGGCTAAACTTTCCTCATAAGAAACTTTAAAATGGGGAAAAAATTGATGACATTTGCCTTCCATATGGAGGTCTGCATTTCTCAGTACAGTGGTGGTATCGAACATGCTTATCTGCACTTCCACTTGACTCTACATCTGTCTAGGTACCCAGGAGAGCAATGCATCTGGAAAGATTGAATAGGCCAAGGGAGTTTACATATATTTTGCAATGTCCTTCAGAAAAACTTACTGAGTGAGGTCAACATGTCTTTTTTTCTTGTGTCTCTTTGCATTAAATAAAAAACATATTGTATGTTTTGAACATCCTGACACCTAGGGTTTGGAGTTTTTTTTGGTTTGGGGTTTTTTCACTAAGAATGCAGAAATGTATTTGAAAGTGTTTGCATTTGAGAATCTTCTGTGTAAGGGGAATGCTTGAGAGGGTGTAAAATGAGAATTAGTACTGAGTAACAGATGCAGATAAAGAGAAGAAACAGGGTTCTGATGGGACAGATAACGGCAGAAAACACTTTCTGAAAAAGTTCATACAGTTGCAGTCCAAAAATTAGCATTTTTACTATTTATGGTAGTGATCCATGGTATCCTGTCACGGGATGCATGGAAATAGTTCAAAGCAACACAAGGGGAGATTTAGACTGGACATTAGGAAGTATTTCTTTAATGAGAGGGTGGTCAAACTCTGCAACAGGTTTCTTAGAGAGATGGTCAGGGACCCTAGCTGGTCAGTGGACAGGTTTGGACAATGGTCCAAATCCTCAAATAATGAGACAGACGGACTAGATAATTGTTGCAGGTCTTCATAATTGAACTATAATATTCTATTCTGTCTATGAAAAAATCCTCATCAGGGCTAAATTAGCTATGACCAAGCAAGTAATTTTTTTAAAATATTGATTTAAAAAAAAAAAAAAAGAAAAATGTTTCTTCATTCTTAAAAGATCACTTATTATAAGGGAAAATGTATTCACAAACTTTGCTGAATTTCAGAAGTCTAAGCTGTGTTATCATTAGATTGCAAAGCCATGGAGTGGTCAGAATATAGGTTTGATAATTTTTTTTTTTAAAAGTCATCAAAAAATATAAACTAGAGAAATTTGCTTACTTGCACTGTGACTAAGACCAGCTGGTGATGTCCTCCAAATCTTAATCCCTCTGGTTTAATAACTGTGAGAACGGGATAGATCTCTGTAAATCAATGAGTCCACCAGGATTTCTAAAGCAAGATGTTTCACCTACCATGTGGTTTCTCTTCATTGCCTGGAAAAGGAGAATTAGCTTTCCTGACTTATTATCCTTTCAGTTGCTTTCTCACAGAAGGAAAGTATTTCTTCTGTCGCTACAGAGGAAAATATCCAAGTAAAAAGCTGGTAATTCCACACTTGAATGCCTAGATAGTAACTTCTGTATCAGTGATTTAACTTTAACTATAGAAATAAATGAATATTTCTGGATCAATCTTGAACCATGACTGAAAAGCAGAACAGTCATCATGATTAAAGCAGCAGATCTGCAGTAACAGCCATGATTCTGGTAGCCCATGCTCTAACCAGTTACTCTTTTTCAGTGGAGAACATTGAAACACAGAGAAACTCTTCAAAATAGTTGAGATGATTAAACATCATCCTCATGTTCTGATTTAGGATATCTGCTACACTTGTTACTGCTATAGACTTTTAAAAATTAATATGAACCTTCACACAGACAGCCAATCACTGGTTTAATTTTACCTTCATTGGTCTTGATATCCATGCACATGTTAAGTCAGGAAAGCAACTTGGTTATTGCCCTATAATGTAGCCGACAATGCTGACCCATGAAGATACAACTTATAATCATTCTCCCACTTATAAAACAAATGTAAACACAATTTTTTTTCCTAAAAAAGAGAAAGAGGGCTGCTTTTTTTTCACATCTGTAGGAATTCAAAGAATCTTATTCAGTGTCAAAAGACATTACTAAAAATAAAGTACAACAGCATTCTTTCTTATTTTAACAGCATGTTCCAGGGCTGTTTCAATGAGGACAACCCATTATAACAAAGGTTCATTTGCTAGTAATGTATATTTCAGATACACTTTTCGTCTGCACTTTTCATCTACTAATAATATCATAAAATTAATTTGCACATCAATTACTCAGTACCAGGCTTGTTGGGCTGAAACTAGTCCAAACCTAACAAGGATAGAGCCAGGCATTTGTGTTTCCTCCACACCACTGATCCTTTGTTTAGCAGTGACTTGGGGTATAAAACTCAGTCTCAGGAAAAAAAATAGCTTTATTTCCTAATATTTTATAGCACTTTCATGAGTGAGAACCCCTACCCCTGTCATTAGACACACAAGGGGAACCCTGTGTAAAGAAACACAACCACAGTGGGAAACTGGAGCAATGGTTTTCCATGTCCAAAAGTCAAATATGCTGTCACTTTGGATGGGCTTGGATACCTGCTGCCCACCTTATCTTCCTCTTCTGAACTACAAACACCTGCATGGGCAACCTGATGCCCTTCCTAGGATGCAATGGGAGGTGCAGTCCCAGAGCACTACTCGGTATCCCAGCTGACTGAGGCCAGGGGAACCCACCACACTCAGAGGCAGGTGCCCCTGCAGCAAAGGCAGGCATCCTACCTGGCAGCACGGGGCAGGAGAGCTGCCTTACACAGGGGTATGTCTCCGAGAGAAGTGGTGGGGGGAGGCTGAGCAGTGCCAAGGAAAAGGCCTTGCCAGTGGGAGGGGAGGCCTTTCACATGCCTCCTCTGTCCATCCAGCCAGCCAACGCCTGGCCTTTGATCTGCCCAGGATAACAGTGTGCCAAACTGTCCTTCATTCAAATGAATCCACCAGACAGTCAGGAGACATTCCTCAAAGGGTCACCAGCAACGGGTTGTAGAGGAGGGCAGCTCTGGCCATGCTCCTGCATAATGTCTCCTCACAGCTTCACCACCTGCTCTGATTTTCCCCCACATCAGGCTCAATTTGTATGCAAATCCTCTCTCATTTATTCTTGCTCCCTTCAGAAAGGACAAATTTAGTATAATAACTGTAATTGCTTTAATAACATGAAGAAAACGACACCTTTATGGGACCAACAATCAAAGACTGAAACTGTAATACAGCATGACAGGTGTGGAGGCCTGCCACCAGCACTCATTTTCCCATTTCAGTGTTTCTTTCATCGCCTTGAAAAGTGCTTGTCTCAGTAAGCCAGACATGGCTGGCTTGTGGCTCTAAACTCCACACCATTCCTGACAAGTCAAGTGGGCCACTGGCAAGCAGCGGGCTCTGCTGGAACAGTGACTACTAGTCCCTTCTCTGGCAGAAGATGTGAGTTGGCATGACTTGGTCAGATAGAGCTGCTATCAAGGCCTCCTCAAACTGGCATCTCACCTCAGCTCTGTGGCAAACATATTAAGTATCTTATGGTCTACAGGTTATAGGTTCAGGCAGATGGCCACCTTTGCTTCCCATCAGAGAGATGGAAGGTCTCAGTGCCATTCAGAATGGTGGCTCATGACTCACTGGGCTAAGCTTCCTGCTGAATCAGACACCATGTATTTTTGGCAACTTTTTCTGCTTTAATTCTGACATTAGCAAATGAGAACCAATATTCAGCATCAGTCAGCTCGAATAGGATACACTTGATCTTGGCTTTTAGATATACTCAAACCACTGACTAACAATTACATTTTCTAGTTAGTATTTGCAACATAACCTGTAATTTTGATAATAAAAAAGAGTCTCAGAACTATTTCTCCTGCAATAGTCCCTGTTTTGCTAAAAGAAAATGCATCATCCAACATTAGTTATTGCATGAGCCAGAGTTCCCATCCAAAATAAGCAGATATTGAAACAAAAAAGATGGTGAGAAAATGGTCCTTGATGGAGAAAGAACACAATATTGTGTCTCATCTGGAGACAAATGAGAACAAACTGATCCTTGAGTGCCAGGAGAATTCCAGACTTGCCTCAACAACCACTCCTAGGGCACACTTGTCTGACACAAGATGTGCAAACAGGTGTGAACATCAAGGGTTTTTTTAAATGTTATATGCAGAAAGAAATTGAAAAGATCAAATCACTAACTGGAAACATTGACTAGTAGTGAACACCTCCTCAGGCCTTAATCAGGTTAGATGTGAAATGATTCTCACAGACAAAGTGCTTGAGAACATGCTAATTGGCAGTATCCAGGTAGTTTAAAATATCAAAATTGAAAGAAAGAGTTTCTATTTAATTTGTTTTGAACCAAACTTAAAAGCAAAACTGCCTCTCACAAGCAGACAGCACGAGACTCACCATCCCTCAGCAGTTTTATGAAAGATTTCTCCTCAGCACTGAGAATGTCAAAAACAAGATATTTCTTCTCTACGAACACTGTATGCATTTTCATTAATGTTTATGTCACTGAAGCATCTACATATGAAACCAACATGTAATATTTCACCTTGATATTAAAATTCTTCAGAGATTAAAAGTGAGCGTTAAAAATAGGCAAGATATCTATTTAGCCCACAATAGGAGAGTGCTGTATTACTGGCACCTCTCAGTGGAGGCAGGCCTGAACCAAAATCTCAGGTCTGCACATCATATCAAGAAAAGAAAACAAATAAACAAAAAGCTGAAGTTATATCTCAGAGTGTTACCAGGAATGCTCCTGGTTCTGTTAAACACTTTGATGCATGGGTGTTTGGTACTCTTCGTGCTACAGAAAAAAACAAACAAACAAAAAAAACCCCAAAAACCAAAACAAAATACAAAAAACCTCCCAAAAAACCCAAAGCAAAAAAACCCCTTCTTTAATCTGAGATTGAGCACCAAAGTCAGCAACATGAATGAAATGAGAGAACCCCAAAGAACAAAATCTCAGCAACATACTACTATCTCTGGGTAAACCTTTGTTTGCAATATCTTTTTAAAATAATACTGTCAACTTCAGTGATTGACGATTTCACCCCATTTATCAGTGACAACTAGAATTATTTTTTCAGCTGTGGATCATGTTAATTGTGGAAGCTAATAGGAAGGAATGTGAGGTAAATTGTCTTAATACCTTTAGTATATGTGATGACTTTACCAGACTTGCAGTACTGTATTTACTGTAACCAAAAGGTCATGCTCTATATCTTAAAGGCAAAAGTGAATTTTTCTGCAACAGTCACACTCCTGCAAATCATGTAAAAAATATTTTTAGACAAGGCAATTAGCATTTTTTTAAATCAACCTTAGTTTCAAATACTTGAAGGAAGTCTTTCAGTTTTAACTGACACACATGTGTAAACCAGAGTGGATTGGCAAACAAAGCAATTTAGTAAAAATGGACTAAGGCTATCATAACCCATATGAATTCTAATGAGTGCTAATTTTTTCTCTGCAGCAAGATAAATATTGGGGCAATTATGAGTTGCATTTTTCATTCCACTGTTAAATAAAAAAAACAATTTCCCAGATACTGCAGGTAATCAGTGCTAATTTTAAATGGTGCAATCCCATTCATATTTTGAATCTCTAGGTCTTACATACTTGGGAATGCTATAATAAAATAATTCTGACAGATTTGCAAATAGATATTTGTTTTCATAAGCATTAAAACAGACAATCTTGACATTGGCAGAAACAGGGTCTTTGAAAGATACAATAATATTGCAATTTCGGTGTTTATGCATCTCTGAGGAATTGCTAAGATACGTCCTTTCAAATAAATAAGGTGACACAGGACAAACAATGCTATTTGAGCATTTCTAACAGAACACAGAACAGATTCATTTCCATAGAAGAAATTTTTGGAGTGTTAACCTTAATGCATAGCAGGCATTATTGCTTTAATGGGACTGTGTCAAATTGACAGGCCCAAAATGTAACCTACTGTAAAATCAAACTTTTTACAAAATGTTCTTTTGATCCTGAAAAATCTATCAACCTTCCAAATTCAAGACTGCCACATTGTTAAAACACCAAATACTTTGCTGTGTTATTGGCCATTAAACTTGTTTTGGTTTTGCAACATTCATATGCAAGTCTTGATTTCCTCTCTCCTGCACACCATTTTTGGGACTATGCATTTAAAAAGTACCAGACTTTTTGTTTGGGATTTCCATTATTTAGCATTTCAGTTAGCAGTGATTTATAACAAAGTTACAGTATAAGGCTCCCGTACTCCAGTGCTCAATGTCTCCTTAGAAAGAGGGCAGCTCTTGATACATGGAAGTTGCCAAACCACAAATGGATTTTTATCTTCTTTTACTTATTACATGCAAATACTTTCCAGTGCACACTGAAATGCAATAAATTATAGTTACATGGCATCATAATAAAACAACAGCATTTTACTATTGTGAGGTGGCAGGTAAAAAAAAGACGCTGTGATGGTTGGTTTTATTTGTTGTCAGTTTTAGGTACAATTCATGCCTCTTCTTAGTATGTGGGCAGGTTCTCAAATACATGTATAGTTTTTTCATGTGTGAGAAATTTTTCTGTGCTTAGAAATTAACTATACAATAGTTTTTCATTACAAATATGGTCTTCACCAAAACCAGGCTGGAGAAGAGGAGACCGAGGGGAGACCTCATCACAGCTTCCTCAGGAGGGGAAGTGGAGGGATAGGGGCCAATCTCTTCTCTCTGGTGACCAGTGAGAGGACCTGTGGAAATGGCTTGAAACTGTGTCAGGGGAGGTTTAGAACCTAGTAAAACGTTCTCCACCCAGAGGGTGGTTGGGCACTGGAACAGGCTCCCCAGGGAAGTGGTCACAGCACCAAGCTTGGCAGAGTTCAAGAAGCGTTTGGACAATGCTCTCAGGCACATAGTGTGACTCTCGTGCTGTTCTGTACAGGGCCAGGACTTTAATTATTCTTGTGAGTCCCTCCCAGCTCAGGATATTCTGTGATTCTGTGATTCAGGTTATTTTCAGGCAATGAGTGCCTCTTCTCCCATAATCATCCCAAACCAGCACAGGACCTTTTGCTAAATACTTCAGTTGGATTTACTGTAAACCTGACAACCAGATGATTAGAATACTTTTGTTCTCTCCCAGTTTACTGTCACAGGTAACTGGAGCTACATAATCTACTGTTAGAACCAACACTGACATTTGAATGTCTGCCTTTCCTAGAGATATTCAGTGATTAAAAAACTGAGGCATATTTAAGACATAAAATAAGTGCTGAACATGCTTGATGCACAAACATACCCTCTATAAACAAGGTTGCCCTGAACATATCCCATCAAAACCCACCGGAATACCACATATTACATTTTCCTATGAAATCTGGTGAATGAACAATCAATATACACAGCATACTTTGGCTTCTCCAAATGTATCTGTGATGAAAGCTACAACACATTATAAGCAGGTAGCATTAAGTATGAATATCCCAGAACTATTTAAATTAGATCTGATCTTCAGTCCAACTCACACAATGAAATTAGTCAGTTCACTCATGAGGGCTGAGGACTGAGAAAGGTAATGATCTTTTTGTTTCTTCGCCTAACAGAATTCAGTAACAGCCCTACTTGATTTCAGGGGTCCTTTTCAACTGCAGATACTGAAAACAGTTTGGGTTTTCTTCATGGGATATGGGACTCTCTCTTATCCTTGTGTTAACCTGGGCTCTGGATGACTAACCCTATAGCTGACACAAACAGATGTTTTTATTTGTTTAAACTATTAGGTCAAAGGGCTAATGAGCTAATGAAAATTCTTTCAAGAGCTCTCAAATAAGGCATGATTAGCTGGTTTTCAATTCCGATTTCTATGAAACAAAAGAATTAAAAAACAATTATCAGTTTAAAAATCTTTCATTTCATTCCTAGTCTTGGTTAAAAGGCAGGATTAAAAATAGAAAAATGGAAAAAGCATACCTTAGTAGCTGAATCAGCAACTCCAGTCTGGCTCAGCAGTGCTATATTTCCATCAGCTGTTACAACTTGCATTGTAAGAGCATCTTCTATTCAAATAGTGTTCAATAGGATAACACTGAGCTGTTTCAACAATCTTTTATTTTCCCCAGAGTATATTCCTTTGCTCAACTTCTGTAGCTTTTGTTTTGTATATGTACTTTGCCATGTCATTTATTTAAAAATAATTTCTAATCATATAAACATGTCTTTCAATTTAATATTATGGAAGAATTGTATAAAGATTATTCCAATCACTGATCAGCAATAAATCTGCAAAACCATTTACATATATTTCCAGAGTAATGACAACTTGCTGTCAAAAAAATCAGTCAATTTTTGAAAGTTTCTATTTCGTATGTATGTGTGTGTAAATGTGTAACTACGTATGATGTAGCAATGATTTATACAGGAATATTTTTTTACACTTATGGGTAAATAATTAATCTTGAACATTCCAAATCAAGGTAATATGCCATACTCCCAAGTTGGCTACTTTCTCAAGAAATCAAAACTTATCAACTCAATTCTACACAGCATTTATTTTCTTTTTTTTTTCTTTCTTTCTTTTTTTTTTTTTTGATAGTGGAAATTATGTATAAATCATAAACAGTACAGGTTCCCCACGTCAGCAGTTGACCATTTAATTGGGTCAACTTCATGTATAGACACTGTATTTTTAGTATAAAGTTAAGATAATATGGCAGTTAACTCATATTTTTTGACTACAGAAAAGATACAAACTTTTGTAATATAAATTAATTGCCATTACAAAAAGGCAACTGTATTAAGTAATACGGTACAAAAATCTGCAACTTCTATAAATATAATGAAATGCAAGAAGTTAAATGAAATAATACATCACAGATTTTTGTATAGCGTATTTGAATAGGCAAGCTAAGATACACATGGAGCATTATACAGCAAGAAAGAATATCAAAACCCACTAAGATTTAACTTTTTATCCATACAAATGCTAGAAGTACAATTACAGGACACGACATGGAAGCAGTAAGATTACCAGCTCAGAGTGGGCAGACAAAGAAGTCTTACTGATGAGCTGTAAAGCATTAGGCAGCAGACAGAAGGTTGTCAAAACCAGCTGTTGTTGGATATTGATTGATAATGTTTTCACTCTGACGGCTGAGACACTGCAGACAGCCACAGGTCTGAGAAGCCCAGTGTGGGCACACACACATACACACACGAAGTAATTTAACAGATGGCTAAAGAACATTAAAGCACATCTTTTTAAAAAAGAAAATGTTCACTCCTTAATGAACTTGCAAGTAAAGTAGAGCCTAGTGCCCAAGTTTATTCCACCTAAATGATGAACACATTTGAAAAGATTAAAAAAAACCAAACCAAAACAAACCAACAAAAACTGAAGCAATTGAGATTGGTTAGCAGAATGCAAACTGCATAGTGCTTACATATTCTACCAAGCCAGAGCATTCAACAACACTATAGACAAGGAATTATGACATGAGCTGCTACTGAATGTTTTTATCCCCTCACAAAAAGGTGAAGTTGCTTATAGACATTAAAAAGGTACACATCCATTAAGTCTATCTACAACACAAAACCACAGAAGTACTACATTCAAAGTAAAGTTAAGTGTTGGTTTTAGCCTTCAGCAGTTATGAGGTATTGTTTCAATCTGTGGTGAGGAATGATCACTGTATTAATAAGAAAAAGCATACTCAAAATAATTCGGTAAATCAAAATCACTGCTTCTGTGCAGTTGACATTTGCCTTAAGGTCCTAGTCTGAGTGGCCACTGGCATATGCCAAAACCATATTCTCATCAATGTATTGGGCCTTTTTCATGTTAGTCATGTAGCACCTTCTAACAGTGCATATCTGGGAGATCATGACCAAAATGTAACTTGGAAACATTAAAGTTTTTGGACCAGACCGATGGTTTTTCTACTGATGGCAGAAATAAGTAAAATTTCAAGAATGCAATATGGTTGGGCTTATTTTCATTTCCTGTAACTTTTGGTCCATAACTAAGGGAAAGAAGGGGAAAAACAGTAAAAAAATGTTATTTCACATCTTCTAACTAATGGCCAATGAAAAAGCAGTAAAAGCTCTGAATCCCCCATTTTGCCTGCCTTCTCTGGCAAGTAATTTTCCCACCTCCTCCTTACCACTTACTTGTCGTTGTCTCTAAACAGGACAGAAATTTGGGGACCTTGTGGAAATCTGAGGACTCTGTAGCCTCTAATCTCACGTAAGCTAAGAGAGAGTCTGAAAGTGTAAATTAGATCCAATTCCTTCTTAAATCCAGAGAAAGGAACCTCCTTAACCCACACAAGAGAAACTGATGGGCAGATGGGTCCCGACTAATGTGCAGAGAGAACTGAACCAAAGCAGGGCTACTCTGTGCTTCAAAAGGAACAATTCCAGTTCTTGGTTATTTCCAAGAGTACTAGGAGTGAGACGATTGACCTGGTAGGAAAGAGAATAAAAAAACAAAGCAAGGAGATGCCCTTCAGGCTTTCTGCCTATTCTATCTCAAAATGAAACAAGGAGTTTACCAGTTTTCCCAGCTTCTTTCTGATAACAGGAACCAAGTTAAAACAGTGGGAGCAATGCAGGAAATCCAAGGAAATTGAAAAGTAAACAAAAATACCTATTAAAAACATTTGTTTAACAAAGAGTATAATTGCAAGTAATAGAGAAATGGCTTTTATCAGCCTTTAAAAGCTGATCTTTGCTATTTTCTTATCCCCAAATAAACTAATGAGAAACTACAATAAACATTAAACAAAATATAAATGCTCAGAGTGGAAAGATATGCTGCTTAAAGCCTTGAAAAATGGCATTATAAGTTTCAGAACACAAGCAGAATCAATGAGAAACTAATGACACATCACATCAGTTTGTATTTGCAGACACTCAAGGGTAGCTGAATGTGCAAGGCACAGCATTCAAGGTGTGCACCAGTCCAGCAACTGATCTGCACATCCCCTGTTGTCACTGACTCAGTGACAAGTGGCCCGGCACATTTCTTTAATGAACAAAATTGGGTTATAAAGTTTTAAAAAAATCAACAAAAGGCAGCCAAAATACTGCAAATCTGGGGAAAACATGGAAATAGAAAATGTGGACTGTGTTACTTGAATCAAAGGGGCTTTTTCTAAATGTATTACAAATGTTGTTTTCCAATGAATACTTTTTTGTCTTCTAAGTAACACTTAGCCCAGAGTAAGCTTGAAAGAACAAGACATAATCCCCTTGAAAAGAGAAGTACAAACACTGGAAGACCCTTAATTATGGTATAGATGCCTTGGCAATGTTACAGTAGTAGTCTACAAATGAGTGATAAAGGAAGCAGTCCTTATTTCAAATCACTCATACTTCTAACTAGTAATAAAGCCTCCACAGATGAACTAACAGACATTTACCTTGCTTTTTTTATGGAAAACTACTTTCAATTAGTTTATTCCTTTATCCAACCTTTGCATATTTCTAAGAAAATCATTTTACTTAGATCACCTGTTTAATGTCACCTACTTTCCCCAAATATTGTTATCTGTGCACATCTGTTTGTTAATTCACTTTTCATCAAACTTCCAGCAAAATAACTGTTCTGCCTTTGGCAAGGTCATGGAGTGATTTTAAAAGAGGACTCAACTAATTTGTCAACTGTGTTTTCACTTAGTAAAACCTCAGGAATAACCTTTGCATTAACATGAAACTGCTTGCCTTTTAGGTATCCTAGGTTCTCAGTGGCTGTGCTTTCCATACTGTGAGGTCAGTAAACAAGCTAATACAAATTAGACCCACAAATCATTTAGATATTAGTTTTTTTTTAAAATCCAAGGTAACACATAGAATTCCTCCTTTACAGACTACGTTATTTTTGTGCGCGCAAAATTCCCTATCAAGGATGATCGCAAAGCAAGAAAGCAACATGCAGTGTGCAGAAATAGTGGTAAACAAAGAGGAACTTCCTACTTCAGTAGCATAGACAACTCTACTAGAAATAGTTGTGTACCTGACTCACAGAACATTTATTTTAACAAAAGGACATTCTGCACTAACTCTGTATGAACAACATATCACAGATCAGTCTTGATACCACACCATAATTAAACTGTGTGCAGAATGAGCAAGTACAGTGATGTCTGGAGAACCACTCCTTTCTCTTGGATTTCACATTCTTGAAGGTTCGAAGTCTCTCTCTTCTAGCAAGTTTATTAGAAGGGAGAAGCTGTCTTTTACTGCCTCCATATCATCCAAGGAGCAGGGTTTAAGAATCCAACGCTTTCCACGTGCAAGCGGCTCAAGTTCAAAATATTTTTTTATCTATTGAGGAAAAAAAAGAGACCAGTGTATTAATATTATAATGAAAACTCTCTCAGATCTAAAAAAACAAACCGAAACATAAAAAAAAAAACAACCACAACATAAAAAGATGAGGATATTAATTTTTAGAATCTTACCCACATCTGCTCTTATAATACAGGTTATGTAACATGACCTGAAAGTGTTTTCTTTAGAGGTGAGTGAACTGCTTGGAAGCTACCATTCTACCCATGCATTTAACAGCATGGGAGGTCTGAGGAAGAATTGTAGTGATTTAAGGCAAAGAGCAAAGCACATGAAACATTTGCTCAAAACCATATCCAAACCAGCAAAAGTAACTAAGAAATTTTAGGTTATGTTTGTATTTTAATGTTAACTCTGAATGTTTCATTATACTCTTACTGGTAAACACTTAAGATGCAGAATTTGTCACAAGACTAACTTCACAAATCAGACTTCAAAAATGTACAAATTCTAAACATTCCAGCCAAATGTGAGCTATAGCACAGCATCTCTTAGTGACATAGAGAACCCTTCAAAAATAAAAATTCTTCCAAAATTGGTTAGTCTTTCTAAAATTAAACATAAAAGACTAGCACACTAATGTTAGTAGGATAGTAATAAATATATGTGAGACATGACGCAGTTTATTTGAAAGACCAATAACTAGTAACATTTGTTGCACCAATTGTCAAGGCAGAAACACAGACCCACAGGAAGACTGAGAAAGGAATGATTTTAGTTTAGTAATATATTCCAATCACTTTTCAAAATACCAAGTAAAATATCAAAACATATTTTTTAATTTTCTTAGGAGAAGACAGTAGTCTGCAGATTATACTAATCCACCATTTACTGTTTTCATCAAAATTTTAGTTTTTGAAAGTAAATAATCCAAAAGTACTCATGTTTGACTTGTCCACATAGACATTCAGTTTTTACATCGAAAACTATATCCATCAGAACTTACTACTGTCAATATATAAACAGAAGTATTTAGCTCTGACTTAGTCTGGACATTCTTGTTCATTGTAATTATTTGCCAAATACTCTTAATTTTCTTTTATCACAGACTGTGTCACAAATATGCAGCACAATAACAGGAGCAGTTACTCATAACATGGTAGGGAGTAGAGACCCTAGACAGGCAACTGGAGCCACACTGCGTAAGGCTGCATGTGCAGGAGGAATAAAAAAAAGAAAAGAAAGAAAGGCTTCCAAAGTCCATACAAGCTGCAACATCTCTATGTAGCTCTTACAGTGTCTACAGTTTTGTTTATTAATGTATTCTAATGGACAAAACCAACTGTAGTTGTATTAACTTACATAATTCAGAATTCAACCACAACCATGTGGCAGGAAGGCTTTCTTATTTTTTAGAAAGAAATTTTGACCATAGGGTTTAGTAACAAATGTCAGGAAAAAATGGGTTTTGAGATGGACCTTCTGCTTACCCAGCTGGATACAGGTGAAAAATTTTAGAATCTCTTTCCATCAAAGTACAATTATATCAATAACCTTTGAAAACGCAGTGTAGTAGTAGACATTCACTTCCCCTCAAATTTTAAGACATACATTTGAAAAGTTGAAAGAAACAGGACTTCAACAAACAGTATTTTAGTATCATCATACCTACTTTTTAGCATTGTCATTTCAGTGCCACATCAGTACCTGATATGTTGGCATGGTTATGCGCGATAAGAACCAAAATACTAATCTCTATAAGGGATGTATTGCTATGTTCCCTGCAGCTGAAGTGACACCAAATTGAATTTACTCAATGGCACTGATCACAGAACTTGAGAAGCAGGGTAAGAAAGCTCTCTAGCCTGTTTCAGCAATAGCCTCCTTGACTGTCACACAAGGGGAGGAAGTAAAAGCTGCACAGAAGGATAACAAAGCAAGGTATCAGTGCAGTTAGCGGGCAGAGCAGCCCACTGGTTTTAAACTGACAAATATGGCTGAGTAATTTGAGATGTTTCAGACCCACAGCCCAGAGGATGTCCACCACACCCCCTCTACTGGAAGACTATTGCCATCAGCCCCTTGAGTTCACTGAAGTCTGTCTGCAATCTTCTTTACACAGACTCTTGAATTAAGGCTACACCATATGAAGGATGATCATTACATTGTAAGGACAATACTTGGGTTTAAAATTAGAAACACATGCACACGGAATTGGTGGCCATAAGCAGACTAGCATTGAGTCTTGTGCCTTTGTGGGCAAACACAATACAGGTTACCAAGGTACCCTTTAGCCAAGAAAAATGACTACAGATGCCAACAGCAGCAATTTAGTGAAATAAATTTTGCAGATAAATTATTTATTTGGATGCCCAATGTTGATTAAAGTGTATTTTTTTCTATTACTAGCTGTGTAATTGAAATGTAACTAAATCAGTGATGTGCTGTCATCATTTTCCACATCTAAAGAACAGTTCAGAGTATCTGCATAATAGGTCCTAGATGAATGCCAAAATCAAAGTGTTTGTTAACCAGTGGTTTTTGAAATGGGACGTTTTGATACTGGCATAAAAACACAACTGCTTATATTCACATAAGTAACAGCTTCATACCTTCTACAGAGAAAAAAAGGATTTGCTAGATGACTCATGTCTAACACAAATCAAGAAAAATAACATTAATTGGCTTACAAATAATAAATAACTAAACCAGAAGTAGCACGGAAGTGATTTTCCACAACCCAAGGGACACTTTGTGGTATGTTGCCATATTTCCTCATTTAAACTTCACACCACAAGGGAGTTTGCTAAACCCTAGTGAGTTTTGCAAGTGAGCTCTATGAACTTTGAAACTTCCAGAAAGAAGTTTTCAGGAACAAATATTTTCCAATTTACTATAACTTCTCCCCCTCTCAACTCAGAAGAAGTGATTCACTTTTTAGAACAATTCTTTTTTTTAGACTTAACTAAAGAACCATTTTTTTACACGCAACAGATGAAACAACTACACGAAAACAGACTGGCACAGATGCCCAACACTTTTTATATAGCTGAGTTTTCCACTGGAATGCTCTCAGCTTTCCATCCATGTTTGTTTCTCTAGTTGCTTTCTGCCTTGATGACCATCATTCACACTCATTGCCTGCAGATTTCCTAAGAGGATGTACACTAATCACCAAAGTATCCAAAGGAAGCTGAAATTCTCTGAATACTCACTCATGTAGGTAGCTCTTGCATCATCAACAGTTACTATTTTACAGCTCCCTTCAGTCAAACTACTACAAAAGGGGTGAGTTCCTCAGAGAAGCTCTTCTGCCTTCCCCTCTGCATGAACAGTGAAAAGTTTTCTGCCTGTTCATGGATGCTGGAGCAAAGTACTTCAGAAGTCTGACACATTAGATGTGCATTTATATATTGGTTTTACATTTTCAAGAGTTTATTTTGAGAATGCTAAATTTTTAAGATATAATCTTGGAGGAAAACATAATCAATTAAATCTACATAATTTTAAGACTTCTTTACTACAATTTTACAGGATCTCACTGTATGTCTTGACTCCACATGGGGGCCTTGTTTTATAGAGAAGCTGACAATGTATTTACACCACATTCTGAAGTCAATAAAATCTAACAATACATGTTTGAAATTCCCAGTCTTCCAGTACTCCACCTTCTAAGTCCTATTCTTTTGGCATAATACATTAAACATATGGTTATCAAATGTTGCTTAACCTCCATGCTAGAAAAGTCAAGACACAATAAAAGGATTGGTGCCCAGAACCTCAGCTGGTGTAAATTATCATAGCAGCATGGAACTGATGTTACTAAACTGATGTACGTAAGCTGAGTAACCAGGCCCTGCTGAAACCTCTTCTATGTTCTATTACTGAAACTCATCATCTAGTCAGTTCATCACACATATGAACATAAGATCTATAGGAAAACTTAGATACTTTATTATATGAAAACCAAGTAATTTCTACAATTCAACATGAAAAAAAAAAGATGATTGAAAGTATTATTTTTCATTCAAATTCAAAATTTTACTACCAAATTTCATCAACACAAATCGGCTTCCAGCCCACTGGGACTAATCTGTTCCAAACAAATACAAAATTCAGATAGATACTTACATTACCAGGCTGGTAACTGGAGAACTTAATGGATAAAATATTTCTTCATTCATTGCTGTTTACTGAACAATTTAGTGGGGACAAAAAAGTGTAACAAAATGTATATCATATCCAGTCAAAGGCTTGGTCTCATCAGTGTCTCAACTACTCCGAATTTTTGAAAGACTTTTTCAGGACTAACCAAATATTACTGCAAGAGGGTGACTGGTGGGGAGTATGAATTCAACTAATATAATCTAACTTGCTGAATCCATGTATTAACTGCAAGAAGTGGTTCATTCATCTATCCCTAATCTGCATGGACAAGAAATGAAGTAATAATGGTAGATCAGGGTTCCCTATACCCACACTGGGGAAGTTTCATTGAGCTGTGATCCTGAGATTACCTTTTCAGACATCATAAAAATCTGCCTTTTGGAGCAACTGTTTAGAAGATGCAGGAAAGAGACCCAATTTTGATTGCCACTCCATGAACAACAGACAATTCATGTGTAAATTCAATGTCTTTGGAGAAGAGAAGCTGAAAGTCCGTCACATAGTTTTAAAAAGGGAAACTACATAAAATGAGGAACTTAAAGAAAATTAACTGGGCAGCTAAAAAGGTAAAATGTTTGCAGGTGGCATAGAAAAAAATACCATAATTAGAGACTCAGAGTATATTTATACTGTTACAGAAGACTTTAAAATAAACAGAAAAGCTTTGAACAGTTGCAGTAAGGAAAAGGATGGCATTAGAGATGTCTAAAAGAAGAAAACAGAAAAAAAAAAGGAAATTCTGGCAAATTAAATAGAAACCACAAATGTTGACCTAGTAACCACGGAGTAGAACTCATTGCTTAAATCACCACTGATGCTAAAAAGTAAACTGAAATCCACTCTAGTTTATGTTAGTGTGCTGGACTGCAAACTGCACAGCCTCTTGAGCTGCTACGTGTACTTTTCTGCTGGTCCTCTTCTGAGTATAGTGATTTATAAGATTGTGTGGAGTGGATTGATAGCCACTTAATCTTAAATCAACTAGCTCAATCCACTGTCACTCAGGAGTTAACACTTTCATGCTTTTCCCTAAAAATCTGCTAGAAAGTTCCTCATCTGACACCCCACTTGGTGGAAAAGGACCTCCTGTCTGACCAGAGCAGCTGCTGTAACGTGTACAATTGCTAGCCAAAGTCTCATAACATTTATTCCTCCTACAGAGACACTTCACATCATCCTGAAAAGATACTTCACGTGGGTCTGCTTGTATGCTGCTTCATAACAGTGATCTCATCCATATCTAGAGGGATCCTTGTAATGCACCTATGCATCATAAACACTCCCAAAGCACCTGTACCTCATAGTTATTGATTCCATACAGGATATCTGTTACACAACAGGGAGGGGAATGAAAGTGCCCAGATGATGGGATGGTGATATGCCCTGGTCTGGAGCAACCTAGCCACAGAGTTATTTCCAGGTGTGCTAGTTGAGGTCAAACACCACTATCAGCCATAGAAATGCCCTGACATTCTAGTTCTTTGAAGATCCATATTTCACTGCTCACTGAATTCCATGTGCCAAAGCCTGTATCTACAATGCTAAAAATTTGGGATGGATCCATTAAGTATATATTATGATAATGAGAATTATTTGAGCTGCCTTTTTTTTTTTAATTTTAAAATATGACCTGCAGAAGTAAAATCAAAAGAAAAATCAAGTCTGTGTTCTTCAGCATTTCTGAATGATGACAGCAATTTCTCTAGACAAGATTTCAAAGCCATCAGAAGCCATTTATTACAATGCCTCACAAGGAGTGGTGAACACTTTACAAATTAGTGTTCTCGTTTGTACAGCTTTCCAATATTTTTTTTAAATTTTTTTAGATTTTGAGTTTTATAAAAGACCACCTGAAGCACATCCAACTGAGCTTTGTACTTAGCTTTGTAAGAGACCTGGATGATATTTTTGGCTCCTAAGTCTTTACAAAGAGGAACACAGTCACTTATAATAATGTACACGGTACTTTGTGCACTTTTCCATCTTCAGAGGTCACAAGCCACAACACTTTTCACGTTGCAAGTGATTGCTGAAAGAAATGTATTTTAAAGAAGATAACTATCTATTCAGAATGAAGAAATAGGATGCCTGGCAAATCAGCATAGCCACACTACTCCAAACAGAGAGCACACAGTTCTGGCAAATACAAATGTGAGACAAGAAAAGAGGGAGTGAGCTAGAGAGTGGGAAGATTTTTAAAATCGATAAGTATTTTGTTTTTACAGATAGACAGAGTCATGCTATTATGGGTCTGGGACAAATAAGATGGATGAGAGTGAGTATAGGCACTTCCGAGGTTGCAGAAGTGCCACTGAGATGTGTATGTGGATGGAAGCAAAGATGGGCTTTGAGAAGCTACTAGAATCTATCAGTTCTTTGCACAAGTCTTTACCACAAAACAAGGTACTACAGTGCATTAGTTTTTTGGTTACATTCTGTTTGTTCAAAAGAAATAGTAAATCTCATGTAGCTGCCAAAAACATATAGCTATATACTCAGCCTTTCATGTCTTATTCACTGACGATATTCTGTTTATATAAGCATGTGTTTTTCCTACAATTGAAGACATAGAAATAACATGAGAACAGCAGCAGTATATCTACATAGAGAAAACCAGACTTTCAGATGAAGATTCATACAACCAGCGCTGCACTGGAAAAACAAGTCAAGGGCTCACAATTATCCGAGTGAAACAGCATCTCTTCTTGAGTGACAAGTGAAACAATGAGAACAGAGAAGTAGGTACTGTACAAAAATGCATCCAATGAAAGCACAGTAAAATATTTTTTGTTTATTATCTACAGCTCTAATTCTTTATCTTATTCCAAAGAATTAATCAGAAGTGAAAATCGGACATCATATTCTTTAAGTTACTGTTCCTATTGCTTCCTTTCTTACCCATTGTGTTTTATTAAGTACTTTGGGATGCCACAGATACTGTCTGACAGTTACAAATTTAAAGTGCTAGAATATAAAATCCTAAAGAGTAATGCTGAAAATTAGCCTTGGTTAAAGATAGCTATTTGGAGGACATCTAATATTCACATCTTTTTTTCTTCCACATACTGCAGAGACACAAAAATGCCAGTTTATTGCATATGAAGACAATTTGCTATGTAAGTGTATTCTTAGCACATCCAAATGTGTTCTTAATCTATATAAAAAGTGACTGAATATAAGATCCATTTAAACTTAGAATAACATGTTTAAATGACTATCATTGCCCTAATCTGTTAACAAAAAACATAGAATGGAACAGATCCAAAGATAATTTTACAAGAAACCTACTAAAAGCTTTTACTACATCACCAATCTCCTCTCTACTGTCTCACTCAGGTTTGTTTTTGTTACATCTTCAGGTAAATAGCTAGAGATGTAAGGAATAAAAGTAACTAGTAGAAACTCAACAGTCAAGAGCTTTAAAAAGAAATCTTTCAAGGCCTTCCAGAATTTTTGTAGTATCATTTTTTTTAATAGTCTGCAGATACTCATGGTTTACTTCAGAATATAACACTACTGACAGAGTATGTTGATTTCAGCAGCAAAATATGCTAGCTTTAACTACATATTATGGCTTTAACTAGCAACAAAACCTGAGACAAAAGTACACAAGTGCTGAGATTTTACCCTCCCCAACCCAAAAAAGTTTACCTGTGATGTAGAATGTCAAAATAACCTTTTCAATAATGAGAAGTCCAAAGATCAATCGTTATTATGACATCCTTTCTGCAAATAGCATGCTTTCTGTTCAGATAAACAGTATTTTCTAGAGAGGTGCATGTGTGATGATTCATTTGCATGTCTGAACATGTATATAAATCTAGCACTTGAATAAATAACATCTGTATACTGTGCCCACGTCTGCAAAGAAACAAAACACTGTACAGACATGTATTCTTGTATCAACAGCACAGAACAGGATTTCTAAGGGTTGTGGTTGGTTCCCCACATTCATGCTGCCGACACCGTTCCAATTTAAGAGCCAGTATGAACACAAAAGAAAAGCCATTCAGCAATAGCTGTGGTTCTACAAGATGTGTGCTCCCATGAACAGATCAGACGGCAGTCATGCCTATTTCTCTTGTTCCTTACCAGGTACAGAGCACAGTGTACAAATGTAGGATTGTTTGAACCTCCCTTTAGGTCTTTTGCCGAAGGGAGTATTATTCATTATGTAAAATCCACACAGCGGAAATGGAAGCTCAGAACTAACTGCAATTAACCATTTCCTGTTAAAAAGCAGAAACTGCAATAAATACATTTTTGAAAAAGTTAACATAAAATATTGGTAAAGCAAAAAGTGTTCCCAGAGACTAGAGAAGCTATTCACTTTAGGTGAATTTAGGTTTTCCTTTGTACACTACAACTATGGAGTACCTTTACAGTGTCATTGAAAAGCCAGATTATTTCTGAAGAAAAGGACCTGAAGGCAAGTGCTATGTCCTAGTAATGCCCCAATTATGACTGTATCAGTGAAAAACAAAAGCAGACATTTGGCAAGTGATTCCTGCAGAAAGGGAAACCCAGCTTCTGCAAGGTGCCAGGCAGCTCCTTCCCTCTATCTCTGCATCTGACTCGCAGTTCTACCAACACTATTACACCTAGAGTAAGCATCTCACTGAAAAGGAAATCATATAGAGAAAATATATAGCTGACATCAACTTTTTATGAGGACAAGAAGCTTAAAAGCAGTTGACTAAAATACCTTAATGCAACAGATTTTTCTAAGCACTCTCCACTCAAAGTATAACCTACCTATTCAAATTTGTTGTCTAATGAAGGTAAAATCACCTCTTTAGAATCTGGGGTTCTGGTGCTCAAGGTAAGTCATAATTCTGCACATTTGCAATTGCTAATTGAGTTTTCTTTACACTAGAAATCACCATATGCTAAGTTTGCTGACCACTAGTGACAAGTTGAAAGGTTATAATCACTAGCTTTTGCAGAACATACTCGAAATCTGCACCATTTTACCACTTCTTGATAATCAACTATTATACATGACTATAGCTAAAAAGACCTTAACTAAATACTCTTTACCAGGCTAGGAAAGGTTCTATATATGGAAGTTAATGAGTTTAAGTTTGAAACTCACATACAAGAAACAACCAATTACCTTGTCTGAAACACAGGCTTGTAAAACCCTCGGTTACTTGTAAAATGGTCTGCTACACATGAGTAAGATGATGTTTAAATTACTTATTTGATTAGATGCATTCACAGTGAAATTGATTCTTTTAAAACATTATTTTTAAACTTGATGCAAGTTAACTGTGCAGGATCTAGTTTTATATCATCACAGCCTGTGCAATCCAAAGTAGTACAAAGGCAATAAAACAACAAATAGAATATCTTTCAGCCATAAGCACCAAAAATAAATCTGAGTTGTGATTTTTCTACAGTCTGAAAGTAGCACTGTATCATGGCATTATACCCAACATTTCCAGTTATAATTTAGCACTATTATTCTGTTATGCCTATTATGCAACAGTTGGCATGAGAACTGGGCAATTATCAACAGGTTATTGAATATTCCTCAATTTCCAACTCAGGAGTGCAGTTTTCTTCTTTACAGTGGTCCAAATTTCAAAGAAAAAGAAACAATTGCAAGGAAGCCATGGATGTGAATATATATAAAAAAAGCCCAAAACTAAAAATAGGTTCTTCAATAACATTTTAGATTTGAATGTTTAGCATGGTCTTATAAATACAGACAGATAGATCATGCCAGAGTTACTGAACAGACCAGAATTTGCAAAGTAATGTTTTATGTCTGCTTCCATAACTGGAAAATGGTTCTATTGTTTTATAGTGAATCAGTGTACTAGCAGTATATTGCTAATAATTCACAGATGCTTTAGTGACTTATAACAGGAAAGGTTTACTTGGTAAGAACTAAAATTCAAAATCTTACTAATGTGACATTTCCAACTGTCTTTTCCAAAAAGAAGTCACGTTCTTACAAGATTTAGCACTAACAATAGTTTTTCAAAAAATTAATACTACAAAGTGTTTTATACATTGCTCCAAAAAAGCTGGAAAACATGCCCTGTTGCCTACTTTAAAACTGTTTTGGAGATGAATCAAATTCTCAGACTTTGAATAAATAAGTATTTGCACATTGTACAGCAGTTTACTGAAAATGCAGTGAAGAGTGCCACCAGCCACACTGTTTTATAGTCCAGTTGTAGACAGATTGATAGAAAGGACAGTATCATCATCATGTCAGTCAGACCACAGGCAGTGCAGCAGGAATTGGAGAGGGGAAGTATGTAGAGCTGAGAAGAGATCAGCCATACAAAATAGCTTTAGATTACTTACAAGCAATAAAACATTCTGCTTCTAAAGATGTCTAACTCATCACTGCAGAAATTACTTCATATAAAAAAATTCCAGTCCAGCTGGTAGTGTATCAGCTTGATGTTTGCCAACTGGAAAGCACAATTCTGCAAAAGGACTTTACAGAGTTTGAAGCAGAGTATATTGAAAAGTGGACAATGCTCAGAAAAATCAAGATGAAAAAGTAACATTTGTCACAGGAAACAAAAAAATGGTTCATTTGTTCCCTTGATAAGAGTTGAAATGTATTAACAGGATCTGTCAGTAAAAATAAAGTATAAATGCAATCAACTGGGTTTAGATTAAAGACAAATGCAGGACAAACAAGTACAACTGGATCCTATAAAAAAAATTCACTGGCTGGTGGTCTGATTAGACCTTCAGCTATTCTTGTAGGAGGGGAGAGAGCAGTTCTGCTCATTTTACAGAAAGCACATGCAAAGACCATAATGCCTCTAGTATGATTCGTATACTCCATCTTTAATTAAAGTTAACATATGTAAATTTTGTGAATTTTCTGAATTTTACCATAAATGCTAGATAAAACACTTAAGTTCTTTCCCTTTTCGCCTTGTTTGTATTCATGGATACAGTACACACAGAGAGAAAGCCAATGGAACTACATTTGAAGTTATATTGTTCTACTAATATAGCCTGGACACTCACAGTTCATATATAAACCGATCCTTACTTCTGTGACAGTCATTTACTTTGCACAGTGAATTTTCTGACCTAAAGGGTAAACATGAACTGTTCGATTATTTGTTTTTCATTATCCACAGTATATGATTGATCAGCTAAGTCATTTGGTTTGCCTTCTTCACTGGACGACATTTTAAAGTATGCCACTAACAGACAGATAACCCAATAAACAATACCACTTGTGTTTGTGCACAAATACCCTGGATAACATGCAGCTTCTCATTCTCTATCTTCCTTTCACCACAAACATTCAGAGATAGTAAGTTCACTTTGAGTTATGCAATCAATTCATGCTTGATACAACAATATAGGAAAGATACGGGATTGCAATTTAGCTATCAACTACACATTAGTCTACAAGCAAGAACATCTCAGCTTGTATCATACACAAAGGTACAGTGACATTATCATTAAAATGGCTGCACAAAAATGTACAGCTGAAGCAAAAGGAGAAATACAATGTCTTCTTAACATCCTACCCCATACTGTTATGCCTCATTAAGCACTTCCAACGTCTTGATGGGCTACAAAGAAGTAAAAACACTTGGTCAAGAATTTCCTTTTAAAGAACAGTCCATTTACCTACAACCAGTACCAATCTGCAAAGATACGTATACAACCAGCGCAACAGAAACCCATTTCACAGGAAAAAACACCCAAACATTTATGGTCTTACACTTTGATATTGGCACATATCTGCCACTTACACTTTGCAAGACATTGTGATACCACAGCAATACAGACCACGCTCCATCTGATACAGACAAATCCAGAACATTTTGAACCTAGCTTGTACTTAAAGTTGAGGATATTCAGAAGCAGGAAACTGCAAGGAGAAAAATTAGTAGAGAGACATCAAAAAGGACAAAAATAATCCCTTTGTCTACAATTGCTAGCATTAATATATTTTATGACCATGATCTAGGCCACCTTCCTGCAGAAGGAAGCTTGTGCAAAGAAGTGGAGGTCAAGCCTAGAGTGATGTGGTTCACTGAATGACCAAACAGAGGTTTACATATTTGGTTTATGGCTGCTGGCACTGGTTTTGGCCTAGAAGCCTCTAATGAACAAAGAGAGCTCTGATCCTTTCTGGAGCCATTCATACGTGATTAAGATCCAACAATACAGCACTTTGATCAACTGAGCTACAGAAAGATTGGATGTTTCCTGAAGGAGTCATTTCGGGTGAAAAGGGAGGAGAAGAAAAGAAGAAGAAAATTTTCCTGATCAGGTCAAACTTACTGAGACAGCGCTCTTCTCACATCTGACACGCATTGTACTCTCTTGAGAGTTTTGAAGCTTTGGAAAGATGACAGATGACTGAGGTATGGAAAAGAGGAATGAACTGTGGTATCACTGTATCAAACTCAAAGAATAAATTTAACTTTTTGAAGATGGAATAAGATTCATTTTCAAGAGAAGGCAATTGAGTTAGCTTATGCAAGGCATATTGCAACAAAGAAGGACATAAAAATGTACAACCATTACGGTAAATTGAATAGCATCTTTCATAGATATGCTTGAAAAGCTTGCAGCACTATAGTAAAAAATACATACTTCTTCATTCTGATGCAGCTGAAAACAGCAGGAGATACATGGGTAAGTCTATAAAAAAATCCCAGAGAATGAACACCTGGTTCCTTGAGAGTAATCTTTCTATCTTTACACCAATATACTTCACATAACCCAAGAGAATTAAAGGCCTGTTTGAAGTTAGAAGAGCATGTTCATGACACACCACTTGCAAGAGTATTTACTTTTTTTCAGCAGACATAAGTATTAAGCACAGGTGATGGATTCAGATCCACAGGAATGAACAGAGGTTGGAATGTCTAGACAACCAGGAAAGCATAACACAGGTGTGACAACTGCTTGACTATCACATTTCAACATTTTCAGTATAAACTAAGTAACTTTCATCATCTGTTGATATAAAAGCAGAAGAGGGGAAACATATTTGGCTTTGTCTACTACGAATATCTACTCCTAATAATTTATTTTGGAAGCTACTTCTCCTTTTCATATTTGAGTTGGATGCTTCCAAGTCCACCTGGGGATGGCTCAGCTCTCTGGCTATCCAATACAACAGTTCTCAGTTCGGAAAACAATTTAAATTATTTGTCACTGGTTTAGTGAGATTCTTCATACTTGAATGCTTATGTGCTGACCTACTGGAAAGCAGGTGATTTTTGGCTCAAAAGAAAATCTTCATATTTGAAATTTAAACTCTAACATTTTGAATTCTTTGGCAATGTATGTGTACCATAATTCCTTATGTACAAAACACGCAAAACACATTATCTTTCCTCGGATGATTTTTGAAAACCAACAATGTAGAGCTGTGCTGACAGCCAACTACCAAGAACAGGAAAGCTGAGGTGAAAGCAAAGGGAATCGACAAGAGGATAACCCCAAAAGTAAAATCTGTTGTCACTATTTGTCATTAAAGAAGGATTTCCCACCAGTCTTGTACCATAAAAGAGAATCCTTCCCTTTATAAACTACTCTGTATTATAGTGCTATAATGTCAAGTGCATATTAAAAAAATCTTGAACTACTGTGTGTCTGTACACAAGCAAGGCAACTAAAAAGTTATCTACTTCTTAAAGCAGTACCACCAAAAAAAATGTGGAAGAAGCATTTTGCATCTCCAAGAGATTTAGGAGTTAAGTTATAGAAAGGGAAGTTTCATTTTTCCCATCACACATCTGCAGTATAACAGCAGACAGTTTATCAGTATAATCTTCAATAATTAATGTTTGATTACTCTTGTCATAATTTCTTATGCTTCACAAAATATAATCTCTAATTAATAATTTAATTTTAATCAAATAATTAAAAATTTATTAGAACACATTTGCTATTACAAATCCATGAAATGGAGACAATTTAACAAATCCATTAGACAAGTACAAATACAATTTCTGGAACTATAGAACTGTAGACAAGAAATCAGTCCCTTTTCAAAAACCAACAGCAGGCCATTCCCCAGGACTGATCTGTGAATTAGCAGAGGAGCAGGAGTCTGAACAGCAGCACTCTCCCATGACATTTACAAAGCTGCAGTTCATTAATATTACTGCCAAGAGTAGAACCTGGTCTGACAGATCAAAACAACTTATTGGCCCTATTTAGAATTAACAACAAGGCATACATTTTAATGGCAACTAAGCAGTTAAGCCAGTTGCTAATCACCACCAACCTGCAACTGGGCACAGCAACACCCATGCTTTCAAAACTTCCTACAGGCATACACAACTGAGATGTTTGACAGCACTACTGTGACTGCTCTTCTTCACCTTTAGGAGTTTTCCACTTTTCAGAGTTGTCTGTACTGCAAAAGTATCCCATATGTAATTGTGTGACAATTTTTACTATTTTCATTATATTCTGTGTCTTGGACACTGTGTTTTGTTCTTTTCAAGTGACAGAGGAACTGTTTTTTTGGCACTAGCTTTCAAACAAAAAACATGCACTATCTTAAAGGTTATTATAACAGATTATGATAATTAAATTGCATACAGAGTACTGATGTACTGCAGCTGTATAGTTATGCCCAGCTTCTTGAACCGGCTTTCCCAGAAAGCTCTACAACTTCCTTCCTGATTTAACTTCAAAGCAAAAGACATAGCAAACTTTTGACTGAACTTGTCTAAACTACATGTGGAAGGTAGAGCTTTCACTTGGAGAGCTGCCAGCCCACCTTTGGCTCCCAGCAACAACCAAATATACAGCTGCACCTAGGTTCAAGGACGAGAATTTGGCATACTGGCAGCAGTCAAATAGAAAAAAGTTTATTCCCAGACTCCATGGGTAAAGGATCACCCTCTTTGCTTTGACTGGCCACCTGGAATAAGGGAGGCAAATTTTCCTTGCATTTACTAGCCATGAGCAAAGTCTGCTTCACTTGCTATTCAAACTTCACTGTAGCAACAGAATGGTCCATGTGATTCAGGGACAAAGGTGAATCCTGCAGGACTGATGCCCTCCACAAATGCTGGAGTCACAAATGGTGACTAGAGCTCCAAATGTGGGCTAACATTGAAATCAAGTTACGTTTGCTCAGCAGAAATGGAAGAGAGCTAAGGAGACTACACAGTTGTGAGTTTTTTGGTTTGGATTTTTTTTTAACATTTTCTTCTTCCATAATTCAGCTCAAAAGAGAACCCATGAAGGTAGGAATGGGTGAAGGATATGGTGAAGGATACAGGCAACAGATAGTAAAAGATAGACATGTTCCATTAGACAATGAGGGAAACATACAGAACTCAAAGCAGAAAGTTCAGATCATGATTAGTTTCACATTAATTTTATTTATTGGAAATTGCAAGAGGTCAATATGAGGCATTATTGTACAAGACCTCCATCTCCATTACAGCTAATCATATATTTCCAGTATTTCCTATTCATTTCAGAAGTCAGCTGAGATCTCTCAATCCATAAAACCCATATTTTAGGTCATAATTCAGGGTTTAATAAAATGTATTTTGCAAATAGTACTGAGATGTTAAAGGAATACCACACTACTCCCTGTCTTTCAGACTCAACCTGAAAAAGCTTCAACGTAAGCAGAATTTTATGATTCATACTCATTCATTAATGCAAGTACCAACTGCAAACCACTTTTTTATCCATGCTAGTTCAAGTATACCACTGCCAAATACAAGTCATCATCATGACATTCCCTGAAAGCATGGCTAATAAAACAATATGGTAACATTTACCCTCCTCATACCTAGTTACAGGATCTAATATTCAGTTAACAGAGTATCTACAATTCTATAGATAATCATATGTATATTATATAGAGAGAAGGTAAGGCGTTCAAACCGTGTTTTCAATAAAATTAAAATTCGAATCTTAGATTTTTTTTTTCTTTTTGTAAACACATAACCCTTGAGTATTTTGAGTTCAGCAAATTTTGTATGTTTACTGCTATATTGCTTTCTTTCATTCTAATGATGCATCTACTTTAGGCATCACTTAAGCAGGCATAAAGAAACTCTAGATTAACACAAAATATGATAGGGATACCAGTTCTCTTTCTCAAAAAGGACTGTTGGGTTCTCAAAGACTTTTGTGCAAGAATACCACATGATGTTGGAGATGCTAATGAAGGAAATGTCATCTATCCCTGTGAGCTAAGTAAGTATTATTTTCCCAGTTTTCCAGATTAAATGCAGAAAGGAAGGATTAAAATTCTCAGAAAAAAAATCAGGTAAGGTATTTCATCAAGTGTTTGATTACAAATTTTGAGCAGTCCCACTCAGGTGGGTAAATCCTTCACTTCTGACTTGCAAGCAACTTTTTCCAATTCTTCCCACCCACCTCCATCCCAAGTATGTTGGAATAAGCTCAGCCAGGTAGTGGTTAGCCAGAAGAAAAACAACACTTCTTTTTAGGAACTGACACCAGCTCAGACTTGTTCTTTTCTGAGTCTGCGCCTTGGAGAAGATCAAGAAACTTGTCATTTCTACACAGAAACTGTCTCCTAAAATAGATTCACTTACAAACAGGCTCTGGCAGCACCTGGATTTGGCACATCTTGTAACCCTGGAAAGGGAATCAGACTGGTGAGTTTGTAAGGAGCTGTGACACGTTTCTGGTTTTCCTTAGAACTCCTTCTCTTTTTGAAAAACATAGGGAATTATCAGGACTTATCGTCTAACTATTCAGCAAATTCCTTACAGAGGAGTGAATATATCCAAATTCTCAGTCAATTAGCTAGTCAAAAGTTAGACTGCCAAGCAGGTTAAAGCAGAAAAAGGTGTAGACGGTTGGTTTGCTCTGACAACAAAGGTAACCCATCTCTCTTTAGATCATAGAACCACAGACCCATAGAATGGCCTGGGCTGGAAAGGACCTTAAAGATCAGCTAATTCCAACTGCCCTGGCAAGGGCAGGGTTGCTACCCACTAGACCAGATTGTTCAGAGCCCCATTCAACCTGGCTTTGAACACCTGCGGGTCATCCACAACTTCTCTAATCAACCTGTTCCAGTGCCTCACAGTAAAGGATTTCTTCCTAATACCTAATATAAATCTACTCTCAGTTTAAAGTCATTCCCCCTTGTCTTGTCATTACATGACCTTTTAAATAGGCACCCTCCATCTTTCTTGTAGGCTCCATTCAGGTACTGGAAGATCACACTTTGTGACCCCAAAGACTTCTTTTCGAGGCTTAACAAACCCAGTTCTCTTAATCTTCCTCAGAGGAGAAGTGATCCATCTCTAATCATCTTGGTGGCCTCCTCTGGACCCTCTCCAACAGGTCAATGTCCTTCCTGTGCTGGGGACCCCAGAGCTGCAGCACTCCAGGTGGGTCTCATCAGAAAAGGGAAGGGCAGAATCACCTCCCTCAACCTTCTGGCCACGCTGCTTTTGATGTAGCCCCAGGGCAGGATCGGCTTTCTGGGCTGCAAGTGTACATTCCTGGGCTTCTTATCCAGCAGCACACCGGAAGTCTTTCTTGGCAGCGCTGCTCTTGATCTGTTCATTCTTCAATCTGTGTTGATACTAGGGTTGCTGCAATCCAGGTGCAGAACCTTGCACTTGGTCTTGTTAAACCTTGTGAGATTCCCATAGGTCCATTTCTCCAGCTTGTTCAGATCAAATGTTCAGAAGCAGTAAATTATAATGATTTAGATGTATGAAAAAAATAGGATTTTTTACTTACCTCTCTCCCAGTATCTACCAGTATAATGAATTATAAATCGTAAATACAGTAATCCTTTTTATCTATGTCTCTCAACTTTTTCGTGTAACTGTGATATGTCCATATAAAGTGTTTGGGTTTTTTTTCCTTCAGGTAAGTTTGAACATGAAATTCAGTGGGTTTAAAATTGAGTAAAACCCAGTTTATACAAACCATGTTTTGTTAGCAAATATATCTCTTATTTTTATGGGTAAATTTATGCATAAAGAATTGCAGTATGTTGCAAAAATTTTGCCATTTCCCCACGTTTATATCTATATTAGGAGTTCCAGTGTTATGTATATGTCATATCTATAGTTGTTCAATGTATCTATAGTTGAGACTTCTGCTTGGCATGAAGCCAAGGAGACAAGATTCTAAAGCCCATTAACAGTGTATCATGATTGTGAATTAAAGAATCCTGTGGAATCATAAACTGTCTAGAAAGAAAATTAGAAAAATAATAAAATTTGATCAAAGGGTTAATATATTTTTATTAGTGCCTGGCAGCAGACTAGTAATAGACCATTTAAATGTGTACAGCAATATAACAGTCTTATGTCAGATGCATACTGGTGAAAAAGTCTGCAGACAGTAGAGTACTTATACTCTAGACACTAGAGTAATAATAATAAAAAAAACCCAACCAACCAACCAACCAACCAAAAAAAAACAGACCAAAACTAAACAAAACAAAAAACCAACTAAACAAAAAAACCCACAAAATAAAAACCAAACAAAACCCCCCAAACAAACAAACAAAATAAACCCCACCCAAAAACCTGACTAGACTTCAATAGCTCTCATCTGTATTTATCAAGCTGATATTCTCTGGAATGTGGAGACTTTTCTAAAGGACTCAAAACATTACCAAATGTTTTCAGGCTATCAATGTCAATAATTACATAGCAAGCACTGCTGGGAAACTACATTCCCACATTAAAATCCCAGTCTAAAAAGCTCAAAACATAACTACCCCCACCAAACTGTGTCTAAACAAGGTAAAAATAGCTGTTCCATACACAGAAAATTTGCACAGGCTAGAAGATGAATGCTGCAAGGTAGAACTATGTCTCTGTCAGTGGCTGAAAAAGCAATATTTTGAAGTATGTCTGGCCGATTAGTCAAGAATGTCATAGCAAGTCTAAGCAATAACACTACTACTTTTTTCATAATAGAATATAAAATGAGTATAGAGTATTTTGTAAGTTAGATTTTATATTTCCTCAAACACTCGAGTCCTGAGAAGCCAGATTTCATGGTTTCAGAAAGTCTCGTGCTTATATATCAAAATGACTGTATTTAAAAAAACAAGGATGTTTAAGAAGTTCCAGGCTCTTTTTCTGGCTTTCCCATTTAAGTTCAGTGACATCACAAAGCTACTATTAATTCATTTTAGCTACTAACACATTTGAGAAGTTTGTGGATGTGGAGTTTATGAACACAACTGAAGATTCTCCAAGTAAATACAAACAGAAAGTCAGAATTTAGCTGGCTATGGAAGCATTAATGGTAAGCTTTTGTTGTCTTCCTCCCTCACCAATATGGTCTTACTGTTTACTTGTTATTTATATATATTTATACAAAATTTAAAGATAGAAAGGAAAAACTTCAAAGAAAAAGGATAAAATAAACATGGCCTGTTTATTCCTCTTCATTCCTTCCCTCTCCCCCTCAATCAAGTGCCTTTCCTGTGCTTACCTTGTTCTGATCTTTCAAATCCACCCAACTGGACAAGAACCATCTGCTGCAGCACCACAGCCCACAAGGCCAGGAATAGCATGGAGAACCATAGCATCACTTAGCCAACAGGCTGTTTTCTCACGACTACTGAAAATGTGTCCAAGAGCCAGGTCATACTGCCTTCCATCTCCCACAGAACAGATTGCAGTGACTCAGGATCCCTCTGGGTCAGAAGTCCTCTGGGCCAACTTGCTGCTGCTGTACACAGCACTAATTCACTCTCTTACAGCCACCTCACCAAGCCTGTTTTCAAATCATTTAAATGTGTTCTGGCAGACAGCTATGACAAATAAATGTCTTTTACCAGCATACTGAAGTGAACCTTTGGGACATTCAATGAGAACAGACATGCAATTCAGTCTAACACTGGACAACTTGTTTTTCTTAATATGCTTTTTTCTTAAATGATGCTTCTCCAAACTACATCAAATGTTATAGTGGTATCATGTTTTCTTTGCATTTCAGGAGGACCTCTTAGAATTATACCTGGAGTCCCAACACCTTACTGTGCAAAGCAATACTTATTTTAGTGATTTAATTAATCCATTCCAGGTCTGTAAAGCATGCACACATTTATGTGAGTCAACTTCACAGACTATAAAAAAGAAGCAAAGCAGGGGAGAAGTTACTGCCAGAGAGAGAATACATTTATATAATAAAAATTAATAAACTTCACAGCAGAAGAACTCAGATGAAATTATAGTGTATGCTTCCTTTTTGTTTCCTGCTTACCATGTAGTAGAACTTATTTTGGCAATTAAATCATAGTAAGAAAGATGTTTATATACCGAGTTTCCCTTATGTTCTGCTCATCCTCCCCCTAAACACACATACTAAGACACAGAAATTAATCAAACTGCAAAAAAGTCCAAACAACTCCTAAAATAGTCTCAAAACCATTTTCTTGAAAATGATTCAGGTACCACTTGAAGTCAATAGAGCAACTTTCCTGTTGGTACCTTATATGGAAGTAACTGAAATGTGAAATCTTCATACAGAAAGAGAGCTATACTAAGCAAGTTAAATAGCATTGTCTTGCCTTGGTGTTATTCTTTACCATTCACCACAGCCTTAGTCTGATAATACCCTACTGATAGCAGAATGAAAAATGTATTGAGAGCTTCTGGTACAAAGCAATACCGTGACTACCTAATTAGTATCATAAATATCACATCTTTTTCCAATTGAAAACATGACCAATAGTTCCATTAAAACTTTTGTATTATACTAAAACAAGTTTGAGATACATGAATTGAAGTACAGGAACAGTGAATTGCCTTGTTTACCTACTTAAAAAAAGTATTTTAAAAGCCAGTATAAAATTCTGGAACATCACAGCAAGAGTGACTTCAATACAATATCACTAGTAATGATAGCTTAAGAACCAGAAAAAGGAGGCAAGGGGGGGAAAAAAGGAAATTATTTCCTCAAGTAATTGTAATGTCTGCTAAAGGACAGAAGGAAGGTGACTGGTAGCATCAAGATAAGCAATAGATCTAAAGAATCTGGGAAGTCACTGTGCTCTGTACACCTCCATTGCAAATTGTAAATTACTTTCAGTGGTGTTTTTTACTACTGAAAGGTGTTCCAGAAGTTCCAAACACAGAAGTACTTAAAAAATCACTCACAACTTTGTTGGTTGCTCGTCAGAGCCTTTTGCTCTGACAGATGTTTCCTTAATAGCTACAGCAAAGTTGACTTGTAGACTATATAAGAAAAAAAAAAGATGAAGCCTTGAAGCCTTCCTTGCTGATCTGTATGCAAATTTCAGGAAAGGTGGGAAAAGCTCTTCACCTGGGACAAATGAGGAGAAAAGCACAGTGGAAGTTGTACCTTCAGACAATGACGTTCTTTTTACAACCCAGAGATCCATGGTTCTTTAACACTTAAAGTTACATGGCTCTTTACTGACAGCATCCTCCTCCTTTCAAATATAAAAACAACCTGGTGCTAATGAAAAAAGAAGTTTAATGTCTGTACTTAAAAACCAGCCAGACACCATGGGATCACAAAGCAAGAAACTCTTAGGCAACAGGCTGCAAGCCAGAAGGAAGTGCTATTAATCTGCTGCACCTGGTGGCTCTTCTGCAGCTCCTACTGGAGAACCAGGATGAGACTTTGTCCACCCCAGGACTGCTGAGGCATGCAGAAAGGTAGAGCACAACAGAGCCAGCAGACTGAAACCAGACAGCTACTGTGCTACCCAAGCAATTATTTCTGCATACTGGCTTTCTGTATCTCTAGGCAGGTATCTTAAGCTCAGAGGAGTTCATTTTCTGTTTTAAAGGCCCTGATGCTCAAAAGCAAATATTCTGAAAATGACTGCTGAGCGTCAGGAACTACCATAAATGCTGTGACAATGAAGACAGAACTGTTCATAAAGACTGTGTCCTCCCCTGCTCCCTGTGAGGGCAACTACAAGTTCAACTGCAACCATTCACTCTGCCAGGTTATGCTTACTTACAGACTGCTCATGTAACAGCAGTATTACTGAGTGCAAAAGTTCCCAACTGAGAATAAAGAGCTCCTCGGTAAAAAGAAAGAAATGTCAACCTGAAGAGATGGGGCTTTTTCTGATGGGAATATCTCCATTGAAATTCCTCCAAATCTAATATGTGAGACCATATCGTTTTAAATTAAGAGTTCAGGAGGCTAATTTAAATTATTTGCACACAAAAAAAGCCCAACAAGACCCAGATAAATGTACATAGAAAGTTTATTAAAGAATACCAGCTGTGAATGAGCAAATCAACTATCTCAAAAAACTGATCTACAGAAATAAAGACCAGCATTTTTTACTCATTCCACAATCTAGACATTCATTTTCTGATTTGTCAAAGTTCTTAGCATTTTACACAACTTTCCAGATTCAAAGTGCCTACTGAGTTTTTGATTGACAATATTTATCGTGGGAAAGTTCTGTCAAACTGGGTATCAAGAAAAAAGAACCAAGGGAACACACAGTAAGAAACCACTAAAAATCACTTAGGTTCCAGTCATCTATTTGTCATTAGACAAAACAATCTATGACAAAGGTAGGCAGATAGAATCATAGAATCATAGAATCAGCTGGGTTGGAAAGGACCTTCGAGATCATCAAGTCCAACCCTTGATCCACTACCGCTGCGGTTACTAGACCATGGCACTAAGTGCCACATCCAGTCTCATCTTAAAAACCTCCAGGGACAGAGAATCCACCACTTCCCTGGGCAGCCCATTCCAGTGTCTGATCACCCTCTCTGTAAAGAAATTCTTTCTAATATCTAGCCTAAACCTCCCCTGGCAAAACTTGAGACTATGCCCTCTTGTCTTGCTGATGGTTGCCTGGGAAAAGAGACCAACCCCCACCTGGCTGCCACCTCCTTTCAGGGAGTTGTAGAGAGTGATGAGGTCTCCCCTGAGCCTCCTCTTCTCCAGGCTGAACAGCCCCAGCTCCCTCAGCCTCTCCTCATAGGACTTGTGCTCCAGTCCCTTCACCAGCCTTGTTGCTCTTCTCTGGACCTGCTCCAGCACCTCAATGTCCTTCCTGAACTGAGGGGCCCAGAACTGGACACAGTACTCCAGGTGTGACCTCACCAGTGCTGAGTGCAGGGGAAGAATCACTTCCTTGGACCTGCTGGCCACACTGTTCCTGATCCAGGCCAGGATGCCATTGGCCTTCTTGGCCACCTGGGCACACTGCTGGCTCATGTTCAGCTTCCTGTCAATCCAAACTCCCAGCTCCTTCTCTGCCTGGCTGCTCTCCAGCCACTCTGTGCCCAGCCTGTAGCTCTGCATGGGGTTGTTGTGGCCAAAGTGCAGGACCCAGCACTCGGCCTTGTTGAACCTCATCCCATTGGAATCAGCCCAACTCTCCAACCTATCCAGGTCCCTCTGCAGAGCCCTCCTGCCTTCCAGCTGATTGACACTCCCCCCCAACTTAGTGTCATCTGCATATTTGCTGATGATGGACTCAATCCCCTCATCCAGATCATCAATAAAGATACTGAACAGAACTGGGCCCAACACTGATCCCTGGGGACACCACTAGTGACCAGCTGCCAACTGGATGCAGCACCGTTCACCACCACTCTCTGGGCCCGGCCCTCCAGCCAGTTCCTAACCCAGCACAGAGTGCCCCTGTCCAAGCCACAGGCTGACAGCTTTTTCAGAGAAGCATTCAATTACTTCAACCACATACTTCTTTGAGCATTGCCTTGCTCATCCTCCCAAACAGATCCCATTCCTTTCTTGAAGGATCACCAGCAGACACCATGACTAAATAGAACACTAAAGCACATGCTGAACTTCAAGTATTTAAAAAGTACTATTACTACATAAAAAGAACTGAAAAGCTTTAAGGACCAGAGATGGGACCCTCATCATCTCTAAAAATAAGTTCTTGTTTAAGAGCTTTGCTGAATCAAAGCTTAAATACTAGTAAGTATTACCAATGGTTGATCCCTAAAAGAACCCTTGCTGAATCTTACTCTTTTGCTTTACCACAGAAGTATCTTCAGTCTGCCTGATGGCCCATTTTTGGCTCTCCACACTTGGTACTAAGCTCTGTGAAGCACATCTTTCACAAAGACGCTGCAGAGGAATCTGTAGAAGGAAGGTTAGCAGCCAACAATGTCAGGAGCACAATATCACGATTGACATCAATATTTCACTAATATGGAATGCCAAAATTAATTGGGAATTAATTTAGGCTGGATTTGTCAAATGAGATGCCTACCGTTCCATTCATAACCTAGATTTGAATGCTGACTTGAGCACTGGCCAGTTTTCAGAGGTGTTGAGAACTTGCAAGGCTCAGGGTTTCAGAACTTAAACATCACACCATTTGTTGAAGTACTTGAATATAAATTATGTAACATAACTGGAGGTTAGGCTGACTTGCTTTAAGATGTTATTGATGAGAAAAATTAAAATCAGTCACTACTTTATTCCAAACACACAAAACCATGTGGTAACTTTGTGTTTCATAGCAGTATGGAACCCCACACTTTAGCTACATGAAACTAAATTTCAGTAGCTAGAAAGCTACTTTCAAAAGTATTCTCTACAGCTAGCTTTCAACATGGACACAGAAAAAAATAGTACTGACATTCTTTGTTGTACACAATTTTGAATCATTTTTTGGGAAGATGACTGTAAATCATTTGGGCAAAGAAAACATTTCCATAGATGGCCAAATCACCCCACAGCTGAAATGCATCCACACAACAACTAAAAATAAAACAGAATTATGCATCAAACTAACCTGTACTATCTATTACAAAGTGAAAAAAGAATACAGCTCACACTGAACACAAACCATAGCATGCTCCAAAGGAAGACCACGTTAGCCTACATCTACCAACCAATAATGTAAAATCAACAATTACAACCAAAAAAAACCTATTATACAAAAGCCACTTAGGCACAGGTCCACACAGAACTTCAGTATAACTGGTCACTGTCACTTGTTGATGTAGAAGATTAGCAGAGAAACAGAAACCTACAGAGAGAAATGTGCCTGAAGCATAAGCCCTCTCTCCCACATACCACCAAGATCCTATTTCATGTACTTACTGGAAGCCACACACACAGGGCAGAACCTCCGTATAGGTTCCAAAAAAGCAAATTAACTTTTCTCAAAATAATTTATTGAACAACCAGAAGAGAAAGAAGTAATTTCTATGAAAGAGATAAAATCTACTCAATGCAGCAATACTGACCATTAAAAATCACCCATCAACAGTCATCTATGCCTGACACAGTATCAGGGTGTTTCTGTAATAAGATGGAATTGTGGCAGGATGAAAGGGGGTATAGAGGCAAGAACACTTCCCCCTTAAAAACAATATTAATGCAGCTGCAGCATGCATGTTCTCATGTATTTTTCTTTACATTTATCTATACATTTAAAAACCAAAATTCTTTCATTTTACTTCAGGAAGGAGAGAATTTTTCTCCTTCATACACAAATGCACATCTATCTACATAAAAACAACTTCTCACAGAGCTAAGAGGGAAAATTGTCTCCCTCCTACAATTTCCTTTTTCACCCTCAAATGTCATATGATACATAACACCTAGTTACTAGTACGTATAGAGTAATAAATGACTTCATAGAGTGTTGTATCAGAAGACATATGGAATGTTTGTAGTATTCCTAAAAAAATGCCAATTTTAGGATAGCCCACATACTTGAGCATTTGTTTCACTTTCATCTGCCAAAAAATGTAATAGGATGAGTGTTTGGTGCCTAGCATTATTTTTTGATTCTTATTTGTAACTGGAAATACTAAACATTTTATTAGGAGAAAATTTACTTGAAAATGTAACTTACGGAGAGAAGCAACTTCAGTGTTTTCACCACATCTGTTTCCTCTTATACAAGCCATACACAATATGTAGCAAATGGACAAAGGGAAATTAGACATCTAAAATCAAATATAACCACACCAGAGTGATCTAGTTAAATGAGACTGCATGTTGTAAATGTTTTTCCTCAGCTAATATTCTCAGTGTCTAAATTTCCCTCAATGAAACTACCTACTCATGAACAGGGGTCCTTTAAAAGGATTTCCCATACACAAAATACAACCAAACTGTGAAACTCACTGCCACAGAATGCTATGGATGCCAGAAGTATAAATACGTTTACCAATTAATTTGAGAAATGCATGGAAGAAGCATCTTTTAAGTGGAAAGGTGTGAATGCAACACAACTAGGAAATCCCTAAAGACTACTGGAAGCTGGGAGAGGATAATGGCTGAGACATCACTGTGTGCCTACACTTGTACGATGGTACTGAGAGCTGACCATGGTCAGAAAGGGACACTTCGAAAAATGAGTCTTTGGTGTGACTCAGTGCAATTCATGTCTTGCAGATCCAAAGTAAAGCTTTTATCTGAAACACAATCTACTCTATTCCATTTCATGCTGTGTGTCATACATAGGTTTTTTATATATTAACTTAAACACAATGCTAATCAGAGCAATGAATTGTCTATTGAAGGCAATGTACAGACAACTACATGAACCTCGCTGTCACTCTGTATACTCGCATTTCACTAAGAGCAACTCTGTGTTGCTCACCTATGGACAACACTTTTATTAACAGGAATAAAACCAAATATATCGTATAGGAATACAAAGTGAGAGGAAAATGAAATGAGCATTAATGCAAATTAGTAAGAATGTTACAAAATTAAGAAAGTTGCTCTACATTTTCAACCATAAAATAGACTTCAAATATATTCCCCCATTTAAAGATAAACCACACTACATTGTCTTGCAAATCAAAAGATCTATACTGAACCTATATTCACATAATGTGTTAATAAGATTTCAAAACAAATAATTATTTAGAATTACTTTTTAAATCCTTTCAACAAACAGAAGTCATCATTGTTACAATTCAAGTCCATGATGAGATGTTTCTGTAAATAAAAAGAATGTCCCATACTTTCTGAGTACAGTAAGTGATGCTAAAGTATCTAAGAAAATCATAAGTCTTTGGATGTGGCAGCACATAAAAACACTCAGTCCAAGAGCAAAGCACCCTAGATTATGGGCAATTCCTCTTACTCAACGGTGTCATACATCAGTTCCCTAAATAAGAGAATACAACTAGAATTTTCTGTGCCATATTTGAATAGAAATTAAAAACAAGCTTTATAAAACGAGATTAAAAAATGCAATTATTTTTAAGCAAGAGGATTATGCTAGATGGTAGAAGGGGAGCACCATTTTGATTAACAATAAAATAGAATTCCTTTAAAAGAGCAAAAACTTAGCCAGAGCAATACCACACAGCAAATGTTCCTGTGGGGCTACACTCCTCTCATGATCTAATGTAAATAAGGAAAAATATCAGGATAATGAAACAGACCTGGAAATCAGAATTTGTGACTTTGGTTTTCCAAATTTGATAAGGAAAAATAAAGTAAAATCTGAAAGACTAGAATGGCATTTAAAAGTCTGTCTCTTTCTCTTTAAACAAGGGAACCAACCAATTATATGATGACATTAAACAAAAATTAAAAAGAGATAGAAAATCATTACGAAAATACTAACCCATGGACACCAATTGTAGATTTCTACTCATGCAAATTAACCACAAAAATTCCAAAAGGACCAGGAAGCTAAAACATCAAGAAGTACAAAAATCCCTGCACTTCAGTGGAGGATTGCAAGTTTAAGCCTATGGGGTACAGTGCATTTATGAGTGCTTTAGCAGAGAAGGAGGGAATGTTCCTCAGGTATAACGCACTAGTAATTAAGCTGCTACATGATGAGCATGGCAGCCTTTAGGTTTCTATAACATACCATTCTACCTTATATTATTAACATTACTTTGGTTAAAAACAATAGTAGTATGTGCTTTAACTTTGTACTCTGGATAGCTGCCTGTTGGACTTGACTTTCAGAGGCTTCCTGAGTGCAGGATATTCCACATCGTACAAAAGGCCATAAATAGCTTAAGCATCACTCAGAACTACCAAAAGATATCCAAAGCTGAGCTACAAACTGAAGTGGAGGAACTCATGCAGACAATACAACCTTGGCAGTCAGCAAGGTGTAGACCTCCCAAACTTCCTGGTTGTTTTTCCTCTCACTTTGGGTATATAAAAAGGGGGAAAACAAGGCCTTTTTAAATTTACAGACTGATATTGGGTTTCTTAGCAGTCAGCCCTGTTTCAGTTATGGGAAGATTATTTTCACATGATGGATAACAGAAGTAAGCTGAATTTATGTAAAGCATTATGTAAGAGTCCAGACTAAATTGCAGCTTGTTTTCACCAACAACATGCTTGGGAATCAAACAGATTATAAACATTAAGAATAAAAAAAAAGAAAAAAAAGCCATGTGATTTTACTTAGGATCTCAGTAAGGAGTCAATGTGGGCCAAGAGGCTCACTTTGCAGGAGGTATCACTGCAATGATACCAAGGCACAGGATTGCTCACCATGTTCCTTGACCATATGTCCTCCAGGTTCTAGTTTTTCTAGCTTTGTTTGGTACCTGGGCATAAAATCTTAAGCAGATGGAAAATCTGCAATTGATAGAGATATTCAGGGACAATGAGGGTGGCATAAGAGCAAGTATTGATGTATTAATGGATCTCTGATATTACTAAGTTTACTAATCTTATGCACCAACGCGGAAACAAAAAGTCCCATTAACATAAGCAGTTGAGCAAAACTCCTGTTCTTATCACACAGTCTTAAAATGTTGTTAAGAATCCATGTATTTTCCCTCAAATATCTCCATGTCTTCTAACCTGTTACCATAATTTCCATGTGGTTTTTTCAGCACAGTTTAAAATCACAAATTTTGTGAATTATAAGCATTTTTCTAAATCACACCATAAAGAGATACCTCCATAAAGTAAGACGCTATTGTATTATAAAATACACTTTTGAAATAAAAAGTTTAGTTAGGACTCATTAGAAATGACCACCTCAATTTTTCAGGAGCACCCTTCAGGGTATGGAATTAGTGAGTACTCCTGTGGTAGTTTAGTCTAGGCCTTCCTTGGTGACCAGTTTGTAACCAAGGAAGTGCCCAGATTACCTGGTATTCCCTACAATTTTTATGTAAGCCGGACTATAAGAAGAAAGGAGGAGAGGCCTTCGTCCCTTTTTCCTTCTGGTGGCTTTGGAGGTGCAGGTTCCCTGCTGTTGAGTCTGTCCTGCTGGGGAGCGAGGCCTGGTGAGGCCTTGCTGACCTCGGGAGACGGAGGTTGCTGGCGATCGTTCCAGCGCAATTTCTGTTGTCCCAAGGAGAGTAGTAAAACATTCTTTTGCTAATTCTTTTAGTTGCTAGATCTTGGGCTATTGATTGTGTATATTTTACTTTGGTTTTGTTCCTTTTTTTTCCTTTCCCCTTCCCTTTTCCTTTTAAAATTGTACATATATTTCAATTGTATATAAATGTAATATAAGTGTAAGTATATTTATATATATATATTGCTTTAGCTGCCTCTCTCTTGTGAGATTTGGAGACTTGGCAGGGAGCCAGCTTCAAACCACCTCAACTCCTTATTTTAAAAGACTTGTTATTAGTTCTGTAGATCTAACCCTTGCTGTACCACTGTCAAGTGTTTTGGATGAGTAACATTTTGTGTGCTAATCCTATTCCCAGCAAAGGCAACTAGAAACTGTATTTCCCTGTCTGTACCATTTAGGTAACACTTATTTTGACCAACCTTTGAGAAGGAGAAATAAGTTACATTCATCAAATTATTTGAAAACTCAGAGCATTATAGAGAAATTTGTTAACAGAACTTGTGAAGAACACACCTTTGGTGAAAAAGGTATGGTATAATAAAAATCTAAATACAGTCTTCAGCTAACCAGAATGACTTTTCCTGTACTAGAAGGAGAAGTTGCGTGTTTCAGCAATCTCCTTTCTAAAGCCTTTTTATAACCATGAAGCATGTGGCTAAGAATCAATGCAGTGAGATCAGACTGAAGTTTATTGAGTTACACAGAGATCTCATTTATCTTTGGTTTTGGAAGGCAGGGTTAGGTAAGCTATATTTTCACATTAACATCTGTAGAGCATTCCAAAATCCTGGCATGGCCGATGACATGGAAGTTCCAGGTCCTATGATTTATTGTCCTCCAGCAGACATAAATTAGTCTGTATAGATGGAATCCTTTCACTTCAACTACAGTAGATAATGCAAAATAATGTTAGCTGACAAGTTTTTTTCTTCACTTGTTTTTTTGAAATTAATTTACGAGTCATTACAATTTTGTTCAGCATTAAACCTCTGTATGTGTATCCACAGACATTCTCCACTCATCCATTTGGCTGAAATCAAGACAAGAAACAGCTGAAGAGGTCCTACAGTGCATTTGCATATTACACCCCTGCATTCAACAGGCAAACCTACATCTAATAATAAATACTGAAGAGAACAGAATGAGTCCATGGGTGTCGATGGTGAGTTTGATCACAAAGCTTTACTGAAGCTCACAGTTAAGTGCTTTCATTGTTCAGTTCCTTTTATATATGGGTAGGATCTGACCTTTCCTTCAGACTGCCCAGCAGTGTTAAGTTTGTCTGATCAAATAATTTCACTGAAGCCTTCATCTGAAACTACAGATGAAACTATTCATAAGTATACATAACTAGCAATGACTTCTGTTCAATTAGATTTTTTATGCAGTGAGTTTAAAATTCAAATGGGAAAGAAAAAAGTATGAAAGAACACATTTATCAAAACTGAACTTTAGCATGGTGTTCCATGCAATCCAGGGAAATAAGACACAGCATTTTACTAACCAATTTTCCCAGCTGAGTTAAACATCAAAATACCTTCCCTTGTAGTTTACACAAAGGCCAGACACAGAGACAAATGTACAAAGTATGACATTAAACATACTGGAGTTATTAATGGAATAAATGCAGCAGTCAAAGGCTCTCTGAAGATAAAAGCATCACTCTTTCCCGTCTCCGGAACTTTGCCCAAATCACAGTCATATTTTCATATTTGTCAGGTTTTTTTCCCCCCTGTAATGAAAGGGTTTCCTTCATAATAGTAAATAAAAATTAAGTGTTCCTTCTGTGCTTCAAAGTAAAATGGTTTCAGTAATGATGCAGACAGTACAGTGTGCATCTTTCTAAGGAAAGATTTACTGCTCAATTTCAATTTAAAATTTTGTACTGCTTCAGGGTTAAAAATACTGTGACGTAATCATGCAGAAATCAATTTCTTACAAGTGAATTTGTTGCTTTTTCTAGTATCTAGTTCTGTGTTTGCGAAGGGTCACATTTACTAATTAATGCTCAGAATAAGAGGTTTTATTATGTAAACATATGTGCTTAAACCCAAGTCTTGCATAGTCAACACTAAAATAACCTTAAAAGCTTCAATGTAGAATGCTAACTAGACTTGGCCTTAAAATCCTTTCTGCAGGAGAAGTAACTGAACTAGAAAGAACAGTTATGTCAATCGCTGATTTGACAGACTGACATTTACATCAGTTATGACAATTTCTGGTCTTACAGACAATCCACAGAGTTTCTGTACAAATTTCGGCTATTATTGCATTGAACTACAACCAAACTTTAAGCAAGATGTCTAGTCTAGCTTTAAAAATTGCAGAAGCTTCAACACAGGAGCAACTCACCGTGGAAAAAAGAGATACTCTATTTTTGAGCATCATGCTGACAATTTATCCCGGCCCATAACAAATTCAAGATGGTTTACATCCTCTGAGATCTAAACTCATTTAGATTACTTTGTGTTTGCTGAAGACTAAGTGGGCATGGACTATGATCATGAATGAGCTGACCTGTAGCAAGTTCATGTTCCATTGCAACTGTCCTTTTTTTTCCCCCCAAGCACTTATTGGAGCATGCAAAATTATTTCTGTATTTCACTCCCTCACATTCAAGATCCCCTTCTATTCAAAATATTTCACATGTTTACTTACAGGTGACAGTACAGTAATTTATGAATTGTTTATTTGAATTCACAAGGGATATAGCTTCTCATCTTAACTAATAGCAAGGGAAGGGATTTTGCTGTATCTCAAATCAGATATTCTCAACACTTGACTCTGAAAATCAGGTTCAAGATTGCTTAGAAATGCGGACAAAACCCATTAAAAAGTAATTGGACCAATGAAGACAATGCTTTCTTTAGCTGAATTAGGAACTGCAGTTACAGTGCTCAGTATTCAAAGCAAGCTTTGCTGCCACCACTGCCCAAGAAAGTCTGCTGTCTTAAGGCAAAGCTGAAGCATCAGGGAGAAGACAGAAACGCTAAAAACATCATATCGCTTCGTCTGTGCAATGTTTCATCTTACCACAATTGCTCATACAGTGAAATAATATGCTTAAGTGGTATACTTCATTTTCTAACTAGCCTCTCTGATAAAAGAAAAAGGAAAAAAACCCCTGTGGCTAGCATACAGTAGACCTTCAAATCTCTTTTGGATTCCTTTTCCGCACACTGAAACAGTGAGCTATTTTCTGTCCTCCCACTCTCACCCAGAAGCAATGTCTGCCTGTCACTTAGATGCTCACGAGAGATATAAGTAGTAACAAGTTGTTGATTCCAATATTTAATTTATTGCCAAGAGTAGAAGCAATAAGCAAAATTCTGTTTGACTATGAGCAGTCAGCAAGTTAAATACCACCACAAACAAGCCTGTACTCTTTAAGTGTAACTTAACCACACCTTACAGCTCTTCTCCTTTATGGCAGCAAGCCCTCACACAATGAATGTCTAATGAAGCTGCAGTGTCTCTACACTGTCTTGGATATCTAGATCTCTTGCCATAACACAATTGAACTGTTTCTTGTCTGCTACATCTGCAATTCTTTTTATTATTAGCAAATTTGCAGTATACTTGGTGACATACTGTGACTGAGGCTATGTAAGGCAGTACACATGCATGCTTTTCTCTAGCACAAAACTTTTTTGAGGCCTGCAGTCTGACTCTCAAGTACAAGTGTGAAAAGACTTTCCAAGTCTACAAAGACTTGGAGAACATTACCCAGATGTGTTGTTAGAAGACCTGAAGGACATGTATTATGGATTTTCAAGGGACTTATCCACTGTTATGCACCTCTTTGGAGGTGTGAGGGAAGTGAAATGTCAACTATGCTCATAAGCTGGGACAATTTTTACAGTTACAAGTAATTATTTCTTTATAATTTCTTTCAAAGTCTCAAACAAAAGCTTAATTTTTAAATTGTTATTTTTTTACGTTTTCTAAAAGCTGCATCAGGTAATACATGTTATTTTTGGTCTGAACTTGAGTGACATTTATTTTAATGTTCAAACACTTCCTGTTAGGTGTGTATTTCAATACTAAATGTACATTTTGGTAGTAAGCATAAAACGCCTGAGCTGAGGTTCCACAGAACCACAGTGCACTCTCTACAGTTCTCAATAACACGTTAAATAAAAGCTGGTTTTACAGCTCCCTGAACTAAAGCTAAGATTTTTAACTTTATTTGAAAAATAAATATATGAAAAACATGAATATGAGCAAATGTCTATCAAAAGTTTTCAATCTGTAGAAATTTCCTAGAGATTCAGAAGGAAGACAGATTCAGCATTGTAATGGCATACAACTGTCAGTATGGTTGTAGGAAAATGAATCCAAAGCCCATAAGATCTCTACAAGCACTTCTAATTCCTGCAATAAACTTAGTAAGATAAAAATAGGGCAATGAGAAAATTGAAGAACAATATTGATGGAGCATTGCCAGTCATTGCTTTCATTCAAATGGGGATGTTTTGTTTGAGCTCCCCCATTGCTCACTGCTAGAATAAACTGCCTAGACAAGTTCCAAGCCTGCAGGTGTTCCACAGGCCAAAGTCAATATTTTAAATACCACTCCAAGAATACCACCAGCATTATTAACTTACAATTTTATCATGTCTCAGGATATTTGCTGATTTATTTTTTTTTCACACCCCAGTTTCTGGAGTCATGCAATGACAAGAAAAACTCACCTGTTGTATTAAGTGAAAGCAGTTGTTGGAGATAAAGCCACTTAAATAAGGAGCCTACCATGTTCCTTACCAGCTCTGGGTTATGAAGGTGGGTTAAAACACAGTTCAATACAATGCATGTTGCAAACATCTAATCACAAGCAGACAAAAGAAGTCTGCACTAGACAGTGCTCCACTCTCAGTCTCCTATAAAAACACAGATGGTAAAATGTTTCTTTGGCCACTGATGCTACTTGATCATTGCCAACAGCTAGAAATCCAGTAGGCTTTGTAGCTCATGAATACTTCCACCAAATTTTCTGGTAGTTTCCCTTAAACTAGAACCAGTATTTTCTTTCTTTTCTTTTGACTGAGCTTCTGCCAACCAACTTACTTTTGTGCAGCAACCAGTTCTCCAAAATACAGTGACAGACTGCTCAGACCATCTTAAAAGAAAAAATCTTGTGTTGATAGGATTATGACAGCAACAAGCCTGTAGCTCTCTATTCCTGTTGGATTTTGATGCCAGGAGAGTTCCCCTAGGAGATAAGAACTTCTTTAAACTCCCTGGGGGAATGTTTTGCAGGAAAGGAACACTTCAAATCTGGTTTGTCCGCTGAACCAACAGTACTAAAAGTCTGTTTGAATGCTATAGCAAACACATGAAGTACAGCACAGGCAAGTAACTTTACCTTACAAATCATATCGTTTTCATTTCCTGAATTCATAACCACAGTGATGCAATAATGGAAACTTTTATATGTTTATAAGTTAGATGACCCACAATCATTCCCTACAGTAAGCACTAGTAATTTCTGACTATTAAAATAATTGTTATATTCTATTGCTACGGTTTGCTTAATGGGGGAGTTTTCTATTTCACATACCATATTACATAAGCAACAAGATTTCCTACCTTAGCCAACAGTACTGGATGTGACTAATTTCTAACATTCTTTTTGGAAGTCAAAATAAACATCCACTCAGTTTTCTTTGTTTGCCATCTCAACACTCTAAGCAGGCTGGCCTTCTCACCAATTCATGTTGGTTGTCCCTAATTAACTTTTTTTTCTTTTTAAAATGTTTGAATTACATCCAGTTAGATTATTTCCATTTAAACTCCCTTTCATCTAACATTAATCCCCAATTGTTGTATTTCATTTAAATGACAATCCCACGTTATAATTTAAATTAAACTTTCAATTAAAATAGACTGTTCAGATTTACAAAAAAAAGTCATTGATGTGGCGAATAATGATGGGAAAAATGGAGATACCCTCTTCAAAACTCTATATACAAAGTACTGTATTATAGGATCAGATCTTAAAACACTACCATGTCTGATCAAGAAAGTTAATATGTACAGCTATAGAATACTTAGAGGGATTGCTTTAGGATATTATTTTGTAATCCCTCACTTCTTCTTAAATTACCCTCCATCTCAGTATCTTGTGCTAGAGGTAGAAGTTAATTTGCTCTCTCAGCTTCTGCCATAGCTGCCTCACCTATGTAATTAGCAAAACTGCTGACAAGACACCTTGCAGATTTTCTCAAAGAGAGTTCCTCTGAAGGAAAACAAACCTGTCCTTCTGCAGAATAACACTCAAAGTAGCTGTGCAAGGTTGGTTTCTACTCTTCACACTGCTAACTAATACTTATGCATCTGCTTCACACCTTCAGTGCAGTAGCTGCTTTCCAGACACTTGAGAAGGGCAGCCTGTTATCTTTCAGACAGCAGATCAAACTAGATGTGCCATTTAAGCAAAATAACCACAGAATAGCTTGCTAAAAGTAACAACCGCACTGAGGCTCAACAGATGAGATGCAATGAAGAAATTCTGTCTATACAATCTGCTTCATCCATTTCTTTTCATAATTAATTTTAATCTTTGCATCCTATGTCTCATACTTAATTTGTTTAATTGGCTGAAGTCTAAAATGGCCTCCAGCTGTCTAGACCATTGAACTAGGAATGCAACCCTGCACTAGCTCAAAGTACACTGCCCCAATTTTTGCTCCTGGAGATTTATGTGAGCAGTTATTCACATTGCTTGTGAATAACTAGTTTGTCTAGTTTGTGTTTGCAAGGTACTTCCTGTTCTATTTGTTTTAATTGCCTACCTGTTATTCTACCAAAGCATTACCTGACTACCAGTGTATTTACCATAAATACACATCTGTTTTGCAAACAATTATGGGTTTTCTTGGTGTGGATCTTCTATCATTCTGTTCTTTCATTTGCTTACAAGGTATATTTTATGGTCTTCTATGACATTAATTATATTATTGTGTTTATTTGCTTCACTACAATGAAGTATTTATCTTTCCTCTCCCACATCATATTTTTTCTTTTTTACAGGTGCATGACCACATGGCATAAGAGCAGAAAGCTTCTGCATATTTGATCTTAACTTTCCCATACACAATCTCTGCTGGAAATTTTATGTGTTACATTTATTTTTCAGAGTCAGTTCTCTGTGGCACTTTAGTAAATAGTCATTTAACTTTTATGCCTAAGAACACTGTGATTTTAAAATACTCAGCATTACAGATTTTGATTTTCTTAATCAAAACACAATTTACCATAGCTCCTAAAGTTTCACTCATTGTTCTACTTTCTGACACAGGAGATACAATTGGGCTGTGTACTTGTGGTTTAGGGTGTATTAAGCCAACATTTTCATGGCTTCATTTCACAATGTACATTGTGAACCAATAGTTCCTTTGAAATGCCAGTCCCTGAACACTTAAAAAAGGTTTTGTGATAAGGATCTAAGTCAAATTAGTTGTCTCCTCTCTTTCCAGCAGAAAAGAGACTTGATGCGCTAAGAGACTTCATCTGTCTGACTCTATCTACCCAGTAATTTGGCAGAGGAGATGTGCTTTCAATATACTAAACTCTAAGTCTCATGAAAATCAACAAGTGTGCAGAGGACTGTAATCACATTAACTGACCCACTCTCTAAAAAAATGGAGCCCAGATCCAAACCTGAAATTGAAGAATCCACAGAGAGATGTAACAGTGTACACACTTTAACTACAGAAAAGTCCCAGATAATCCCTCAGAAGTCCATACCTTATGGAACATCTCCTTCCAGAGTTTTTCTCATCTTCTCACTTTAATGTAGCACTGCAGATTGTGCATCTCACTTCTAGTTTCCAACTTTTTTGTCTGCTTATATATATTGTTTAATAATTTGTAAGTTTATTTTCTTGCATTTCTACATCCATAGAGTCACCCTTTTGTATGACTCTCTTTCAGTTATTAAGCAGTAAAACCTCAATAAAGTTTTCAATAACTGTTCCTTCAGCTTGTTTTTATTCCTTTTGATGATATCTGCTAAATCTCTTTATATTCCCTTTCCCCACAACTCTCTACAGGTTAGGAGTTTTGTTTTATCTGCATTTTAATACTTCTCAATTATATTTACCAGATTTAAAACCTATCTTTACATGTCCCAGAAAGCCCATCAAATTTTCTTCCAGATTATTCTTTCTATTTGATCCTTCCCACTCTTCCATTATCTCCATATATTGTCAACATCTTTTGGACAGTCTGTAAAGGGATTACTCACTTTCATGACATTGTTATTTCTACTTACTTAAAAGTACAAGCTTACCATGTCAGTTGTGCAATCCTCCCTCCCTTCAGTTTTAGTCATCTCTTTTTTCTTTCTTGGGCCTCTGTACAGAGTAATTTCCTCTTTACTTTTTACATATTCTCCTAATTTTTTCAGCAACAAAATTCAGACATTACCGTAAATAAAACTAACAAGACATGTCTCAAGTCTGCTCAGGAAAAAAAAGTCAACCTTGATCCAATATTGTATCCCTGTATAAGTTACTCTAGTGAGGGGAACACTAGACTATTTTAAGAGAAACTATTTTAAAAAGAAAGGGACTGCAAACATCCTGGCCCAAACAATGAAGACAAAGGTAAAAATCTAGGCACAATTCTGAACAGAATCAACTAAAATGCATAAGAAAACCCACATAATTTATACTTGATCATTAGTAACATCCAAGTACCTGTAGGGAAATTTCCAGAAATTTACCAATTACTCTCAGCGTGTGAGTCTTTAGGTACAATCAAGTTAATAAATAAGTTGGGAAAAAAAATTAAAAACCCAAAATCCCTCCAATCAACACAAAGATGACAGAGGACAAAGTGGCATCCAAAAATCCAAGTCTTTACCTTTGTATAAAAACATCAGGTTTTAGAAAACAGAAAATGTTTTTCAACTGTACAGAATTCCATAAGAAAAAAAAAATGGCAAAAAATTTAAAGTCTGAACACGGCATGGCAAAGCAGTCAATAAAATACAGACTACAAAACTCCATGTAATTTGCTACTATGTTTTTGTGATAATTAGGAATAATGAAGAAGTGAAAGTGGCAGACAGCAAGTATTTATCTCAGACTATAACGAATAATCATTTAAATTAAAACATTGTCAGAAAGAAGATATACCACTGAATCATTTTTAAAAACCCCTATATTGATAGTGTTTCTATTCACAGTATTTGGTTTGCTCAATAATTATATGTGTAATGGCATAGTCCTTCTCATGTACTGTTTCTTTCAAAGGAAGAAACTGAAGTCTCAATTTGCAACTATAATAGTAGCCCTAATTCATGTCTAAACATTAAGTCATTTAATATATAACAGATAGAAAATTTCTTGCTTGATTATATGGAAATAAAAAAGTGGTGAAACAGATTTATCTGGAGATTACTTAAAAGGGCAAGAAGTACATAATGTAAGATCTGTAGTCTGCAGATCTACTGGGGCACTTAAGCAAGAATGGAGAAAGGAGACCAGCATTTTAATGACATAGCTGGCAATGAGATATGAACTTCACAAGGTTTCAAGGTAATCAACAGAGAACAGAGTGAAAGAAGCTGCAGAAACTAAAGCTAGCATCCACAACAGTGCTCACATACTGAAAGAGATTGCCCATAGTATCAAAGCAAAAGCAGTTTCAGGACACAAAACATTGCTGGCATAGAAGTCCTTATAAGTCTGAATATTACTACCACATTTTGAATTTCCTTCAAATTAGGGGCTGACTCTCAGTGGCTGTTTTATAAGACTCAAAGCATTATTTAGTTTTGATAATGTTAATACATATTTTTAAGGCATCCCCATTCCTGGGGAAAAATTGCCAAGTTTACTAGTAAGAACATCATCTGGGCTCTCTACCATATGGAAATACAGATCAAATCTAAATGGAGAGTCTGACTTTCTTCAGACATTTTCAGAGTCAGTCCTGAATGGTAACTAACCATTCCTGATTATGATGCTGAGTAGAACAGACAGAACTAAGAGCAAAAAATTTTATCAGCAAGCCTAGCACTAATAGAAATGTTCAGAATTGTGCATATTCTCAGGAGCTGAGAATTTTTTTTAGATTCAATGGGTATTTTCCAATTTAAATACCTGGCAATAACTTTAGACCTTTGTAGGCTTTACTTAAGCTACCACATACTTGGACCCAACACAGTACCCTTCTTTCTTTCCACCAATTTCTATTCAAAGCAAAAGTATAAACCAGTTTCCAAATACAAGATTAGAAGAAAACAATCTGCAGTAATTATCAGTAATTATTAGTAGAATTACTTTAGTGCAGCTCAAGATAATTTATTGCTATCAGTTTTGGTTGTTTTTTTCTGAAGAGATAAAAGTAGCCAGAAAATAAATATTATGCATTTGTCACTTAACAGAAGAACATAACCATCACTCCTCAGTCTTTACAGGGGACTGTTTTGCAAAAGCACTTTCTACAGCTGGACACAAAAAGGAGAGAATAACCCTTTATCTGCTAATACCATATCTTAGTTGAAAAATACACATCACAGTAACTCAAGGTGGTGGGTGTAGATTTTTTTCTACAGACAAATAATTCTTATCACCAACATGAGAAACTGAAATTTAGATCTAATTCCTAAATTCTATGACATATGTTTTTATTTTGAGTTTTCCCCCATCCCTGATTCAAAGCACTGGCAAGAGAAATTGCATCAACAGATTTTTGGCACAGCCATGACAGATCCCACATTAAAACGAAAAAAAAAAAAAACAACCCCCAAACCTGTGTGTGATATTTTCTCTTTGAGATCAATGAAAGTCCAGCTATCAAAACACGACCTGTCAGACTTTCGATATTACTGAACTGAATACATAAACCCCCTGAAATGTTGACGTGCAGACTAAGACTGCAGCCCATGGATTTGAGGTTCAGAGAGATCATCAGATCACTGAATTTTACAATCTGTGTAACACACACAAGTCATTCCAGGTGACATTTCATGTAATCACTACAACGACTGGTAACTCATGGACCCCATTCACTAAGGATTCAAGGAACTGGAGCTAAAGGAAATACACAGCACTCCAGTTTCTCAGAAGTACAATCAGATACTATGCAAAGTGTTAGGCATAGGAAGGCTGGAAGAGAAAATACAGAGAAGATGGTAGCAAAGTACTGTAGTTAACGTTAGCATCTCAAGTCAGCTTACAGTACAAACACACATAAAGCCATATTTCATGTTACCATGGGAACAACCACCAGATTAGAAAATTTTGACCAGATTTACTTTTTTGTTTGAAAGGAGGAAAAAAATCCAATGACTGTCATGAATCCCCTGGTGTATTCTTTATATAAGCAGCAAGTCATGTTAGAAAACACATTTAAAGTATGAGGTGTGCATATGAATAACTGTACCTTTATCCCAAAATAGTTAGCCTGACCCATAAGAGAGTGGTTTAGTTTCTCAAACAAACTGTTATTGTATCACAAGTGAAGAAAAGGGAGAAATGAGCACGTGGAGGCCTCTTTCAGCGCACACACACAAACTCGAAAACCTTTGAGCTACAAGGAAAGCAGACTAGGATAAAAGGCATATCTGAGAACAGTGTTCTGCATGTAGATGGCTTCTTACATTAGCTGAAATGATGTCTGGGATCACCAGCAAGCTGCTGACTAGCAAAGGAAAAAAAGAGAAGGTGCTCAATCTGATGTCCTCTTCTGAGCACACAGTTGCTTCACTGCAACATTTCTCAGGCTTGGTGGAAGCACATGGTTTTTAGCTCATCTGATTATACAATCACCCCAGGAGCCAAATACTAGGTATGCTTCCAGGGTCCAAACAATGAAAACCAGAAAGATGTGAAGAACTGTGTTTGTCACATCACCCCAACATACAGATTTACAACACCAAGAAAAAAACCCCAGTCATCCTGGTTAAGTTTTAGCTTTTTTAGAATATCACAAAATAAATTCTTAAGCCTTTCTAACACTCTCTAGGTAATTTTGAACACTTTTGTGATCCCATCAGGGCCTGTGACATCAGCTAAGTGTGCTTGCACTGTGCCAACCAATGTGCCAATGGTCACAGATTTGTAAACTGTTCAGAAATTTTCTTTGTGAAAAAAATACCCAAATCATTTTTATTCACATCAAGCAACTCAAAATTGTTGCAACATCCCATTTTCTGATGAGGATTGAAAATTACAATGTTGATACTCAGGCAGTATCTTAACCTCAAGTTTTAAGCTCTGAGTTTATCAAAGTGCTGTAAGAGCACTTCTGTCAGTTGTCCAGCTTGAAATTCTTCATGTCTCTCTCAGTTCTGGACATGTTTTTCTCTTCTTTCATAGGGTTTAAAAGAAGGGTAGATAAAAGAAATGGAAGTTGCAAAAGAAACACAGGTGGACTAGTGGACAGGTAATCATATTTACAAATAACACTGATAATTAGATTTTAAGTCCTGACTAACACATAGTTAGATATCTCTCATTTATTTGCATATTTCACAGCTACTTTACATTTAGTAAGGGCAAGAAATCTAAGCAAGCACATAGACAAGTAGATACATAAATGAATATCTGCACTATGTTCAGGGGTGTAAGATGTAGGTGATCAAGCATAATTATATTTTCAGCATGCCTAATGAAGTGTCTATCATGATAAAAGGAGAGAAAAAACCCTCTTGCCTTGACAAAATTAATCCTGCAAAATGATAATTAGCAATAAAAAACTCTTCTGAGCAAATTTACACTTAAGGCAAAGGGACAAGACTGAAAATTTATTTTCAATACTATGAAATTAGTCTTTTTTTTAAAAAAGGGCTATAATATGAGCAACACTTCTACCTGATAGTATGTAGAAAGTAATTCCAGAAATAGTTGAATGGCTCCTTCTTCCTGTACCATGATTCTTAAACCAGATTTACTCCACTTGCACTCGTGAGCTTAAATTCCAATAATTCATTTTCTATGTTCTGTCATGAAGTACTAGCCCACTGAAACAAAAACTTCAATATGAGCGTTACTATCAAAGAGACTGGGATAACTTATGTTCAAAAAGGTAAAACCGGAGACATAAAGATGAAGGTACCGCTAATTCAAACTCAGGTTGGAATTTGACAGCTTCAGTGTGATCTTTTATTGCTGTCCCTCCAACAGAGAACTTGCACTTTGCAAAGAGTCCTTTGGAAACTGTGTTAAGTGACCAACCTTTGGTAGCACAAATGTAAGGTAGGTTTGTATTGATACTATAGAGTTAACAGGAAAAGCAATAAAAATAAAAACATATCTTTTATTACAAGGCAAGCAGATGCAACACTGAGTATACACAAGGAATAGATCTGTTGAGTAAGGTGACATTTTACATAGTCACTTTTCAAAGAAGAACTACATTTTAAGGGCTTTTGCATATGTTTTACCTAGAGACCTCTGTGATGATGTGCCAATATCAACTTCCCTTTCTCTTTAGTTGCCAGTTTTATTTGACTTCTTTCTTCAGATATGTGCCAACCAGTTTCAACTTGTTTAACAACATTTTTTTAAAATCAGCTGCCTTGATGGAATGTTGAACTGATGCATGTGTGGGTGTGTTTATAATGCATGCAAAAATACATTAAAGTAATGAAAAGGGTCTTGCTTAATCCTACAAAAGTAAAAAAATTAAGCACAAAGACCAAATACTGAAGCAGACACCTCTTTACATATCGTAATACCTTACCAAAAAAACCTGCCTAACTTGCATACAAAGTGCTGTGGAGTGTTCTGTTCATTTAATACAGCTGTGGTTTATATGGCTGAACTGCAAAACTAATAGAATATCACAAGCCCTGTTATTCTTTAATGGAAGGACTTGGATTTGCAAAATATTTTACCCTCAAATATCATAATATGCAATAAAATTATGCAACGTAATATTTTTATTATTATATACATTTGATTCTGCATTAAAGAGAAATTCTTTGTAGTCAAATTATTTAATAAAATGCTGATGACATGAGCATAATAAGCAAAACAATAAGACTAGGATGTCAGATGTGGATATAGTATTTATGAAACCAAAGCTGCATCCTGATCTGGGGAAGAATTAAGGTTTCCTAATTAAGTCAGCTTCAGGCACAAAAGCTTTCCTGTTTCAGGCCCAAACCTCTAGGTTGTCATAAGTAGCAATCAGAAATCCTTCAGGAAATTTCAGTTGCGTTATTTGACCTTTATGTTACATTGTGGCTGAAAAGATCTATAGGATGAGAACTGACACATAAACCTAATGAAAGAGACAAGGTCCCAACAGTTCACATCGCCACCTTACACTGGTGATCACACTAACTAAATCCTCATACCTATGATATACACTGTTTTGTACTGCCTAGAGGCACTCCCAGGAGTTTGATAAATCATTAAAAAACAAATCATAGAATAATAGAAAGTTTTCAGTTGGAAGGGACCTTAAAGATTATCTCATTCCAATCCCTCTGCAACAGACCACAGACACCTTCCACTAGACTATGTTGCGCAAAGGTGTTGCTTCTGAAAGCCTCCATGCTTCATTGGATTTATTTTTGACTACTGATAAAATGCCAGATTCTTCTTGTTCATATCAAGAGAGAGAGCAAATAGAGTTAATGGGAAATTTTGCAGAAAACTTATGTTACAGTTCTAACAGTCACTTTAGGATACCTCGATGATCAGCATCACTTTCATAAAGAGCAGCTATTTGTGCAAGTTCTATCTTGTGTTTAGGTGTGACTTCTAGTCTGCTAGCACAGTAAAAAGTTGGTTTGCTAAAGGAAGTGGAAACACACGGAGGGCTTTTTTTCTTCCTCGTATAAAAAGAACTGTTCAGAAGAAACTTCTCTCTCTTCCAGGTCTCATTGTGCCATGTCTCTGTCATCTGAATATTTTCACTATCTCTAAAGCATGGTCAGATGCTTTTGATCATCTCTAATGTCTCTGATTTCTACACTTTCCTCCAAAACATCTTCTGCAGCAGGTCTCTCAAAGAAACAATACAAATTTATAATTTTGTTTAGTTTTGGATTGTTTGTTGCTTTAAGCATATTGCTCTCATTTTCTCAGGAACAGTGAACAAAAAAAGGCACTGACAGTATCTGCCTGGTCTTAATTTTTGGCCAATCACCACTGACTTCATCTGCCTGAACTGTTTAATGATTTTCTGAGGAGGGGAGAGCAGTAGAGTCCTGCTTTTTTTAATCAGTCCTTGATTTTTTTTCATTATGAGAGAGGAATTAATTTGCTTAAACTTTTTTGATAAGTTGAAAGTAGCTTGTATCAAAGACATTTTAAGAGTCCTCCAACTCAGTAATTCTGCTTGCCTCTGCCTGCCTCACTAAAACTGAGTTTGTGGGGAATTAATGATGTTTAAGCTTGTCTAAACCTGATGGAAGACATATGGGTAAAAGAAAATGGTAGTCTGTGGAAATTTTTTTTCATTTTTCTCTTGTTGGCACTGTTTGCCTTTTACTGTCATTCACTCAATGGTGGATCCAAAAAGCAGTAACTTGAGATTTTACTCGTGCGCTACTTCAGCAGAAGTTCTTGCCCATGGAGTTCATAGAAAGGTCTCAGGGGATATAAACCAACTAGCAGTTCATCCAGATTGGTCCTTTTTGTCTACATATGTTCCTTCTTGTCATGGGTCGAATCATGGGTCATCTACCACCACCACCTGCGTCTCCTAGAACGCTTCCATCAACGCTGCCTCCATACAATCCTAAACATCCACTGGTCAGATTATGTGACCAATACAATCTGTTCTAGAGCAAGTCACAAGTATTGAGGCCATGTTGCTGAGAACACAGCTGCGTTGGGCAGGGCACGTCTCCAGGGTGAAGGACCACCACCTCCTAAGATCCTGCTTTATGGTGAACTTGCCACCATAGAGGATCCGCAAGAAGAGAGGAGCCCCGAAGAAAAGATACAAGGACTCCCTGAAACAACATCTCAGCCTTGACCATATTGATGAACATAACTGGTCTACTCTGGCCTCCAATTGGGAGGTCTGGAGACACACCATCTATAACGCTGCTGCTTCCTTTGAGAACGCACGCAGGATCACTCTTGAGGAGAAAAGACAACGCAGAAAGAACCGTGTCTTGTGGAATATACCACCTAAGGAGTCCTTCTGCTGTGCCTTTTGCAATTGGACATGTCTATCTCGTATTGGCCTCTTTAGCCACCAGCGTGCCTGTAACAAACGTGGATAGAGCCTTCCTAAATCTTCGTTTGCGAAGCCTAGCCATGACATGACATGTTCCTTCTTGTAAAATATAGAAAGTTCCCTCCAACAATCTGTAGTAATTGCAGACACTGACCTAACAAGCTGAAAATATAATGCGCTAACAAATGAAGTGTTAGTCATAAAAAGTTGTCTATGTTCATCTGTTAGAGCAGTAAGGCTCCATGGACTGTTATTTTTAAACACCTGAATACTCAAAAAGTCATCCTATAGCTTAAAACCAAGAGGAATTCCTGCAATATTATACACCTATTCAGATTCCATGCATTCTTTGACATATTGTCTTTACCGATGCAGGATTGATCTTTTATGGGTCTGCTTATATGAAGTTTGGTAAACTTCAGCCATACTTGATGACTGTGGCTGCATAAGCCTCCCCTTTGGCATTGCAGATCTTGTACCCACCTGCAGGAACAACCAACCTATTAGGCACTGGCCCACCAGCATACTCCTCAAAAATGGAATTGTAGGTGCCCATTAACCATGAAACAAACACCAGATTTGTGATCTGAGGGGAGTTAACTCTTACCTGACTTTTGCCCAATATTCAAAATTTTCATGCCAATTTGACTACTTGAATCTCAGTATCTCGAGCAGAATATTTTCTGCATCCTTCCAGCATGCAAGGGGACATACCCATTTGATGTAAAAGCATTCAAACAAAGAACTTTGTCACCACAGTTATAATTTAATTTAAATCAATTGCAAAGCTTCACAGAGAAAACCACTCTCTTCTAATAAATACAGTAGACTAACACTAAAATGGTTTTTGTTGTGTAAGACGTAGTGCCACAGGTATTAGAGGATAGCACTGCCATCTCACAAAGCAATTCTCCTTTATGTTACTTCATTGTAACTTGATAAAAAAGTACTTCACCATCCCAGTTTAAAATGTATTCCTCTGATAATTATGTTTCTTTGTCAAGCAGTGTAACCACTCACCCATGCTAAGAGTAACTGAAGTTGTGATCAACCTCTGTGACAGTATCACGTGCAGCCTCTAAGGCATTTCACCCAATATCACTATCTAATCCTTACCCAAATCAATACTTAGTTATGACTATTTTACCAGCATTTCTGTAAAGGATACAGCTATAATGAAAAAAAAAGAGCCCATATGTAAAAATTAAAAACACATTTGATATAACAGGGTGGAAGGTTTAATATAGATTCCACTTCTGTTAATGCCAGAGTTAAATTTATATCAGAGCTATCAAAGCTATCAATATGTGAAGAAGTTAATGAAACCCATTTTTTTATTTGTTTAGCACAATGAATTGGAATGAATGAATTGACATTGAATTGGTCAGTTTCTTTTTTATAATCACGGATTTCGCATAATCACATTTTTTGTTTGCAAGAGTGTGAAATACTTATGTCAATGTATGCTTAACATTATGTTACATAAAAAGAAGACCCATGCAAAAAGGAGGGAAATAAAATTCTCAATTATTTCACACCATGCAATCCACTTTTTCTAATTTATATGCCTGCCTTCAAAATACTTAGCTTATGTTCTAAGTTAAATGAGCAAAGCCAGATGTATTAAGGTCTTACTTTACATTTAGTTCTGTGTAACTCAGAAATGAGGTCAGGCATCAGTAACTTGCTTTCTGTTAATGAACGTACAACTCTTCCCACTTTCTTCCATGGACATCTTATTTTCATTCTTGAAAATCAAAAAAACACTTTCAGTTCCAGGAGAATACACTAAGCACTTGGAGGGTATTGGTCAGGTGTCTAAAGCAATATAGTTATTTTTAAAAACTCTAGTCACTGTTATTCAAGGATTTTTTTATCAAAGTAGTAAATACGCTGAACAACAGAGTGAATACTTCAAGGTCACAGAAAAAAGAGCTGCATGATGTATTTGCTAAAAAAGGAAATATTTGAGAGAGTTAGGGGAGAAGAACCTCCAGAGAGAATAGGAGTCAACAACAGATGGTAGATAAAGGAGGAAATAATCCATAAAACCTATCTGCATAAGCAAAACAAGAAATACTTTTTCCTGCAGAAGCCCAAAGCATTCTTCCTACTAGACAAAACATTGGTCTTTTAGCTGTGGTGAAAAATTAACAAAACTAAACCAAACAAAACAAACCTGACACCAAGGCACTAAGTACAACCTGAATTCAGAGCCCATCCCGCAAGTAGCACATGTTTAAAAGAAAAAGCCTGCTTTGTGCTGAACAACAGTATCTTGGAAACATATCCTCAAAGTTAGAGTCAAACAATAAAATTTTATTAGAAAGCCTTTACCCATCTCTTTGCAAAAGTGACTGATAACTGGAAAAGTTGTGGAAAGTGTCAAGTGGCTAGCAGTGACGTGAGCAGAAACAAAAATGGTGACACCAGGACCTGATCAACCAACCCTTTGCTGTGCTGCAGATTTGAGTAATAAGAAAGAAATGTTCCCTAAACTTTCATCAAGATACTACTACTAACCAACCACTCTATGCCATTTCAATTAAGGAAATCAAAATAAATTATCAAATATCTACTATTTGATAATTTAGGAAATATAAGTTTCAGGACAATAGTAAGCGAAGTTTTAAAGTCCTACTCCTATTTTTCATTGACAGTTTAGCTAAGTATAAAGCAGTATATTTTTAATTAAAGAAATGTTCTTTGGTTTTCAAAGACAGACAATATAATTTCAGGAGGCTGAAAACCTAACTCAAAATGATCATTCCTTTATGTTTTAAGTAGCGGATTAAAAGAGCATCCACACAATGATAGGAGCACTTCCTTTTTAAGGAAAGTCCATGGCCTGAGGCAAAGAGGGGTGAGAAATTACAGGTCAGGAGGGGGAGCACAGGAGAGGGGGTGAATTGCAACTGCCTGGCTGCAACCACAGAGATACCCGGGGGGCTCTGCAGTTGCCCCTGGGGAAGGCAGTGGCACACAGCAAATATTATCCTCGTCAAGGTGGAAGACCAGGACATCTGGGGTAAAGTTGTCACAAAAATGAGATAAAGCTGGTAAGTAAAAATTACATAGGATAACCATGGAGTGGCAGAGCGTCCCTAGCTTTCCCAGGACCAATGCAGGGATACATTGAAGTGAAAGTGGATGATAAACATAGCTCAAAGGAGAAATGCATCTCTCCTCTGTTCAGCTTTCAGTTAAAGCTTGAAGGCAGGTATGGCCTGCTCTGCTCTGTGCTGTGATGGTCTAACCTTGAATATTGTATGCAGTTTTGGACACCACAATATAAAAAAGACGTTAAGCTATTAGAAAGCATCCAAAGGAGAGCTACAAAGATGGTAAAGGGTCTCCAGGGGAAGCCTTATGAGCAGTGGCTGAGGTCATTTGGTCTGTTTGGCCTGGAGGAGACTGAGGAGAGACCTAATTGCAGTCTACAAATTCCCTGTGAGGGGAAGAGGAGGGGCAAGCACTGATCTCTTCTCTGTGGTGACCAGTGACAGGTCTCAAGGGAACAGCCTGAAGCTGTGTCAGAGGAGGTTTAGGTTGGATATTAGGGAAAGGTTCTTCACCCATAGGGTGGTTGGGCACTGGAACAGGCTCCCCAGGGAAGTGGTCATGGCACCAACCCTGACAGAATTCAAGGAGCATTTGGATAACACTCTAAGGCACATGGTGTGATTCTTGGGATGTCCTGCATAGGCCCAGGAGTTGGACCTGATGATCCTTGTGGGTCCCTTCCAACTCAGGATATTCTATGATTCTATGGCTGGATAACTGGGCTGGCAAGGATGAAAAGGTCAGTGGCTTGCCAGTCATGTTGGACAACAGAAAGTCGCACTCACAATATCCTCTAACACATCCTGAAACACCTTTTTGAAATAAGAAGAACCAAAGAACAGGTGATATGGTCACTAACATCAAACAATTGTCCACCTTTTCAAGCCACATCATACAGGGAAATTGGTAAGAGCAAGTATACAGAGTCTATGTAAAACAGGGCCAGATCTCCTGTCTTGCACACCTGTATGAGAACTAAATCTGTTCTCTCACAGCTCCCCATCAAAACAATGCAACCTGGACCAAGACAAAGTCATGCAAGAATGAGCTGAAAAAGAACAACCTGGAAAAGAAACAAATTAAACCCATATGTTACATGTGAAACAAGTGGTTTCATAAGCAGCTAAAAGAGTACAACTTGGTTTTCTGTAAGACACAGATTTGCGTCCTGCACTGATTCCTTATTATCTAGTACGGGGTAAACTTGTTTTTCAGAACAATGCTCAGAGATGTTGACGTTGGACAAGAGTCAAAAGTTATTGCTAGTAGGGCACATGGGCAGGCATACACATGCAGAAAGCACCATCACACGAGCTTTGTTTTTTTCATAAAACACATTCAAAAACAATTCCTCATAGGACTTTTTTTTTTTAAAGTAAAACCTCACTTTTGGCATGACAATAATAAAGAAGGAAATATCACATATTTTAATGGGAGTTCACACCACATCCCTGGGACAAAAATCTAAAATCCTATTTCAGGGAGTAGGAAATTTGAAGGAAAAAAAAAACACCTTGCTTTGATTTTCAAAGGCATTAAGGCATTCTAAGGCTGAATTAATTTCTAATTCAGAATTAAATACTGGTAGTAGAGGGAGCACTGAAATTCATAACTGGTTTGGTACCCCAGAACCCAACTCTCTTAAATTAACTCATTTGAAATTCATACTATCCTTCCAGTACCATGTTAAAAAGGATTGTATAGAAAAAAAAAATGTTTAAGCAATACATGGTTCTTTTGTGACCTCAGCTGATCAACTGATAGCTATGAGCTCCTGCACAGAACCCGAGAGCTTGACTTTCATACCTCCTGTAATTAAATCTTTGGTCATATTTGGGTTCAGAAAAGAAAGCAAATTATATCTATTAATCAATATATTTTAGTCCATAAAAATCATGTCTTATTTAGTGTACAATGGCAGGAAAACCAAAAGTATGGTCAGAAGATAGAAATTCCTTATTTTTTTACTTGGTTACAATATTTAGAAATTTTATAGCAGTTACGTCAAAAATTGTGGGAGTCTTGGCTACAAAACTGTCTTTCCCAACTGATTGAAAAAAGTTGCTAGTTTGAGTTTCTAGGTTTCAAGGTGCAATATTTCGAGTGTTATTTGAATACTTTTACTTCATCTTTGGTATTACTTTACTGCACAGAACACTAAAACAATCTTTTCAATATAAAATAAAGCAAAATACTGGACTTTCCTGTAGTTGTACCATTAAAACCAACAGGTTCACACAACATATTTCAGTTGCAACAAGAGGTTTCTTTCCTTTTTCAAAGAACTGTTTTGACATAACAATTTCAGGAACTTTTTCAAGTTTATGCAAGACCAAAGCAATTCAAGTTTCTTGACTACTGTACCCAAATGTGGCAGTCAAGATGAAAGAAGAGCTAGTATACGGTAGGTGTAACAACCCAACCAAAAAGACATCTACCATTAACATGTTTACAGCTACTATAGCACAGAAGCTGCACACTTAGAGCACAGACTGACACAGTTAGGCAAGGTTCTGTAGTTGCCTAATTAATCTATTAAAAAGTCTCATTAACCAAATAGTTGACAGTCTTTTCTTATAATAGTTACAAGCATTATCTTAAGAGTGCTAAAACATAGATTTATCTTTATTTTAATAATTAATAATTCAAAACATATTTTATATTGTTTCATCTTTAATCCATTTCTTTGTAGGTCATAGGAACCAAAAGGAGTTTGTACTAGAAACATAGATTTATGTTTCATCTTTAAAATCAGTCAGATGCTATGGTCAAAGATAATAGCCATTGACCAAGAGAATGTGTGCCTATATAAACATAGGCAAGCTCAAGTCCCCACAATAGCAATAAGGAAACTCCAAAATACAGATACAAAGATAAGGAACTATCTAGTAGTTACAATCTCATGAAGTTGTGGGGGTTGAACCTTAGACAGCATCGCCATTCTCCTAACAGGAGAGGAGACAATTCCTCATTGACAAGAGTTAAGGGTAACAGCAACAATTTTGGTGGAAGTTTGACAATGTGTTCATAGCTTCATTTTTGCCTGCTCCTTGTGCCAAGTGCCATTATACCAACAATTTCTTTCAGAATGTGTCTCACACATAATGCTCCATAGCACTGAGGATGACATAGTGAAAATGCAAGAATTCAGGTTCCTTAAAAGATGACACAAGAAACATACCCACTCAAGCGTTTAGTATCTCGATCAGTGCTCACCTAGCATTATTGTTCTTCTGCACTGAAAACTAGATTCAATTATATGTTAAGAAAAGTTTATGGGCTGATTTTCTAAAGCAAGCAGCTTGCAACTTGAAACACAGTTCAGAAATGTATACTCAAGACAAAAAGGCTTAATAAAGGTCAAAGATTCAGATAAATTCTGCACTTTTGGCATAAGCATTAGCTGTATTAAAAAGTATTCAAATAGACTTCAGTCACTTTTATGCTCAAGTAAGATCAACTTATAGTATTAAACACATCTGTTCTAGTATCTTTAGTAACTATGTTTACATAACAAACATGCTCTGTCATAGAATATTATAAAACTAGTATTACTTATTCAAGGATCTGAATTCCCCAGGAAATTATGTGGGGCCAAACACTATTATACAGTTTTTCATAAGTGCTTATGGCAGAACTTCAACTACTTTCCTGTTAATGAAGTGTCCAGAGTGGTTTTTTTCCATGTTTATCTTAAAAACATTAATTTTCAGAAACTAGAAACATGTGACAATAATGACTTCTGCATACTGCCAGAAGCTAAATGCAGCCTTTATAATGAGAAATATTAATATTAACTTATGGCTTAGTAAATCAGTTAGATTCAAAAAACAGGAACATTTTCACAATCAGAGTTGTGAATGCTAAAGCTTCTATCAATAGCCTTTCACAGATCAAAGAGCCAGAGAACACCTATTCTATAAAACAGTTACCACAATATTTTTTTCCTAGTTCAAAGTCTTATCAAATAGCAAGCATTCACTTTCTTACAAACAGGCCAATACTGTGACTTCTTCACCTTAACCAAACAGTTTCCCCACTGCAGGATATTTGGTCCTAAGGATTTTCATACTTCTTTGAAACACCATCAAGGTAAGGCTATTTTTAAAGAATATCATAAATAATAATTAAGCCTTAATCCCCACGTGAATAGCACTAAATAAAATTTTATTAGACCTCCTAAATTCACAGAGTAGTCACTGGCCTAATTTGGGGAGCCTAGATTGACAAGGAGGTTCAAATTTTCACTGTATGCAAAACTCATTCTATACTTCATTTTAGAATCACAACACCCACTATATCAAATCCACACATAATTCTACATACATGCAAAGAGTATCATGAGGATACCTTCACATTACAGTTTTTAGCAGAAGGTAAGTATTAATGTTCACTCTGTTCAGGCCCGCTGACCATGTTCATCTCAGACTCCCTAACAATGCAAAAAGTTCTCCCCAAAACAGCTTTTCATTTGGAAAATTACGTTTGCTTTCACGTCTCCAACTCAAACTACACACACAGACACAGATTTCATAGCACATTTCAATTACGGGATATAGTGCATCTCAGAGAGCATGGGTACTACGGAGTGTCCCCTATGCAGTTCTCAAACTCACTCCCGAGTTTTGCTGAGTAACCAATAGATGATGCAAAAGCAAGTGTGTTATGTGTAGACAAGGAAGGCAAGGGAAAGGATTCATTACAGTTTGCCAGTCTTTTTTTCTGTAGAAGTTTCTGGGTTTGTTTTTTTTTCTTTTTAAGTTTATTTGAGCATAGGTGTCAACTCTTTAAACACCTGTGAAAGACAATGGACAAAAACTGAAAGCTGCTGAACTTCCTAGTATGGTGAACTGTGGTTGAATGCAGCACCTACAGAGAATCCTCCTCAGCTAGCGAGCACCCTGTCGTGCTGGGGGCTGCAGAAGGCAGCCCAGTGCCACGCATGGGGCAGTGACTGTGCCATATATAACCAACTCATTAACATGGCTGTCATTGTCACCTGTCAGCAACTTTCCCTGGCATGTCAGAGGTCTCCTCTCCCTACAATACACTAGCATAACTGCTTGAGTAATTATTTGCTTATTTGGTTCAGTTAGAATGGTCTGAGCTAGTGTCAATATCAGTAGTACACTTTTTAAATTATTTCTGCAAATTTTTTTAAACCTACGGAAGGAATGGGGGTAGTGAGCAACCACATGGGTTATGTGATGGGTGCTAACTTGCAGCAGGGACACTGTGAGGGAATTCTGGAGCAGGGAGGCAGGCAGAGTAAGAAGAGTGAGCTGTGGCAGTGGGACAAGCTCCCCCTGCTCAGCTGCAGAAAAAGGTCAGCAGTCAGAGACAGGGAAGAACCATGTACCAGCAGCAACCCAGCACTAACAGGACAGCTCAAGGTCTTCACAGTAGGGCCAGGCATAGGACTGGGATCCTCAGTCCTACAACTGCAAGACACCCCAGTTGTTAAAACGCCGGACCAGTTTGTGGCCGATAACATCAAAGAGCCACAATTGTGTTAGTCCCCATGTTCATAAGAAGCTAGCAGTTGACATCCATCACTGAGCGTAAAAACACACAATTAGTGCCTCCATTGAGAGACACCTGGGCAACAAAAGTGACAAACACTTTCCTGATCGCCAGCTATCATATTTAATTTAGCACTTTATAAGTATGATCTAATACATTGTGAGATTTGGGACATAGTGTTACTATGGTTATAACTTCCTTTGCTTTCTTCCCCTTGCAAGCAACACATTAAAAGTAGAGTAAGAGATATTACTGTTCACAGATACTAACTGGTCCAACTCCGGAGTCTCTTAACACAGTTCTCTTTTTCCATAGTCAATGAAGGTTTATTAAAGGTTAGAAGAAAACAAATGGTCACAGTTGCACAGGCTGGGGGTTAAACTTATTTCTGCTAATTGAGATGGAAAACTTCTGAGGCCCAATTCCCACCTTAGGCTGCTTACTAGGTAACTTGCCAATTTTTAACGCTATTACAATTAGATTTACACTACCCTGCCAGACAAAATACACAAGGAATTAACTGGAATGATTACAAATGGATAATTTTTTCCTCTTTTTTTTTTTCTTTTTACAAAAGCAAGTTACCCAGTTGCCAGAACCATATTTAAAATGGAACATTTACCAAGAGCTTTATGTGGTCCTCATAATTTCTGTGCATCTATCTGAAATCCACAAAAACAAGAAGAAGTCTATTTAGAAATATGGTTGAGGTATACTATAATCCATAAATAATATATGAAACTGCCTCGGGAGGATTTTAAAAGGGGTTTCATTGACACGGGTAAGAAATTTTGCGTTAGTGAACAGAAACAGTGGAAAACAATGCAACTTTCTTTGGATAACAGATCATTCTATTGTTCAGTATTGTAAAGAAAACCAAAGAGACTGAAATTATTGGCTAAGTTTAGAAATTATGACATTGAACAAATCAAAGTCAAAAAAATAAAAGCCCCCAAAACAATACTAGGAGATGAGAGGTCTGGTCAGGTTTTAGACAGACTATCCAAGCAGCTGGAAAAGATGTTGATTCTCTAAGGGAAATTTGTAATGTATTTGACTCATGTTTTTGTGGAGCTGCAGATTATCCTGAGGGGTTTGAAAGAAGTAACATATGCCAAAAAGTTACGAACATTATCTGGAAAATGATAGTATTTTAGTAGTTTTCCAATACAGCCAGCAATAGAATTTAAAGTTTAAAAAATAGCGAAAGAAAAAGTAAAACAGAATTGGTGGGGTGGTCAAAATAAGAGATGACCTAATGATGAAGGAGATTCTTCTATTTTGTTTTCACAAAATACAAATAGGTTCATGTTTTCAAAAACTACGCTTTCTTTAAAAATGTTTTCAGGATTAATTTTTTTAAAATATTATAAATTCCTTTCTAATTTTCACAGTTTTATGTCCACTGAAATGACAGAACAGAAATAAAACTCATCACTAATACAGCTCTTACTGGCTTGTTTTTTCAAGTCACATATGTACTACACACTGTAAGTGACAGACTACCCTTAACATGTCTAATACTGTCTTCTCAAGTAAATCTGTTTTATAATGATTATGACTTTACAAACTATTTATTTTTAGAGATTTGCAATATGCTCCCTCTCACCATTTTCAAGTACTTCATAAAACTGGTAATTATGGAGATATTTTGTGTCTTTGTACAATTACATCTTCTCATGTTAGAAGCCAGCTTCATGTAATTAAAAATGGAGCTGGAATGGCTTACAATATCACGGACAAAGGCTGCTGTCTTCCTGAAATTTGTGAGGTGTTGAAAACAGACAACTAGGATGTGTCATCTTATTTACTGATTAATAAATTAGCAATAAAAGTAAATATTCAGAAACTAGTCCAAGTAACTGCCTCTTGTATCAGTGATAAGGTTTGGGGGTTTTTACTTCTATTTCAGTGATCCAGCATTTAAAATTTGGGAGGGGGATACTAGGTACTTGTGGAAGGATCAATGCAGAATTTGCAAACCATGCAAAGAAGCTGATTGACTAGAGCCAGTGACAGACAAGCTTCTGTGGGAAAGGATGTGCATGGTGCACCTGACTGATGACAAGGTGGGAAGGAATGTGATGGGTGCTTGGGGGTTGGCATGGGAAACCATGTCCCAGCAGGGTGCCCACATACAGGGCCCTAGGGGTCACACACACCTCCTCCAGCTGCACAGGTATCACAGCCTCACACACTAATGCAGCTGACAAGGAAAAGAAACCACTTCCCAAAAGAAGGCATCCAGGCTGATGGGAGCTACAGAGAGCAAGTGAAACTGTAATGTGGAGAGGGCAAGCAGCACCAAGATCAAGTGCATTCGGAGTCATTAATATACAATTTCATGATTCTCAGAGCAAGAAACTTGACAAATCTCAGCCTGCCAGAGCAGGATGCTCATTCTTTCTGAGTCAGGGAAGTAATGAGTGTTCATCAAATTACTGATCAAGCTGAAGCCAGCTTTGAACACAAGAAATTTTGATCCTCTTCTGCTAAGGGAAGCCTTCAGCTACCCCTCCTCAGATGGGCTGCTGAGGGATGGTCTCTGTCACCGCACTGGGGGTTCCTGGCACAGCTGGGATCCTCACAGGTGGGTAGCTAAACCTGCTCTTTGTTGGTAGAGCCATACTAGTGGACTAACCAGCCATGTGGCCCAAAGACCAAAGCATCATTGCAAAAACATGACAATTTCAGAAAGCTGAGCACATGAAAGGAGGTTGTAAGAGTCCAATTCTGTTCCCAGAAAAATTCAAAAGCATCTTTGCCATTAATTTTGTTTGGAAGACACAGCTCTGCAGAAGAATAATCAAGTTCAAACTGTTTGCAAGCTTAACAGTTTTAAGGCTGAATGATGAACATATCCAAACCTTCGGGGAAAAATTCTGCTTGCTCTTTTAGTCCAAAAATGACAATTGGAGTTTAAGCGGTACAGTTGAGCATATCCAAACATCAGTTTAAAATTCAGTCCAGTTCCAGAAGACAGCAGCCAACTGAAAAGTATCTAGGGACATCCAGATCAGACCAAAGAATTTATAATACAAAACCAGTCTTTATTTAATAATCATAATAAATGTTAAAAAGCAAATTAATATAAAGGTCAAAAAAGTCATTGCATTTACAAAATTCTGACCAAATTCTGACCACAAACAAGTTAAATCTGAAAGTCTTAAACTGAGTTTTCATTTCATCTTGAAAAATTACTGGTTGAACAGCAGAACTTTAATTTTCAGTAGAAATTGCGTAACAAACATATAATAAGAAGAGTTCTGTTAGAGTGGAAGACCTGCATCTACTTGAAAGTCACAGTTTGGTGCTTTTTTTTCCAGCGCCAACATAAAGGAATGAAGATTCACAAACAAAATCTTTAAAACCAAATGTTTTTTCTATGTCTTTAATTTAAACTTTATCTCAATTTTGGGTCTGTTACAGAAGTGGAGGGAGTCTTTTTAAGATGAGCTTAAACCCTCACACACAAATATTTCAGTAATCAGATGGGTCTGTTTTAAGACAATAAGATGTGACAGGTAGCACATTTGAGGGAGATCAGTGATTCCCTTGGTTGCTCTGCACTATGCAGGTCTAAAGGCAGAGTGACATCAACCAGCCGATAAGTGCAGTAATCCCCTGGGAGTAGCTGTCATGTCTCATTGTCCTTATGAAAGAAAAATGGTAAACAAGGAAGCCAGTCTGCAATTATGAATTTATGGATGTTTGTTAATGAGTGTCTCAGACCTAGTCAGACAGCTCCTCTTGGAGTATTTTTCAAATTTCACAGGCTGTTTCAGAATGGTCCTTCAAAACTGATTAAAAATGCCACCATCATTAGATTATATGAGAAAAAACCCACATTAATACACTTCGAAAGCCTGGGGAACACACACCCCCTGTAAGATTCAGGCATCAGCTCTTTCCAGTGAACAAATAATCCAGGAATGAAAAAAAGAGGAGAGGGAGAAAGGGATTTAAATCATAATGGTACAAAAAAGAATGACCCAAGAGGACTTTAAGGACCAAATTTAATATATTTCTTGTTTAAGCCACATGGATAAAAATGAGGTATCAGAAATCATACACTCTGATTTATGCTAAAGGAATCCTTCAGAAAAATTGCCAGACAATTACACAAAAAGATAATGAGGATAAGATGACACAATTTAAATGCAGATCACCCAGACAGACACCCTCCTGGCCATTTATTAAGTCCAGACAGATGGTTCTTGCAGCAGTTCTCTTACCCTAACTATCCTCAAAATCAGGGTAAACACTCAGTAAAAAAAAAAAAAGGTCTCCTTAAAAAAATTTTTTTTATTATTAATTTAAGGATTAGAATAAAATAGAATGTAACTAGAGCAGGAAAAGATTAGGACAAAGAGAGAAACACTGACGATTTATAATGAGTACTAGTACCAGACAGTGGAGTAGGGCTGAGATGGCACTGGATAAGCAGTTCATAAAATTTTCTTGGGCTACAGGTCATATACAATACAACACAATATCTTTTTATGGGAGGGATTTACTTGCATGTCTGCTTAAACCTTCGCTACATGCCTTGGTATACAAAAGGTCCTTAAGAGAGGTACAGTGCTGTTTCATATATGGTGTTTAACAGTATCCAGGCACTAGTCCACAGTTGGGAGTTTTATAATTGATCAGAACATATTTCCCCCAAATAAAACTAATTTTTCGACAGTTTTTTGAACAAAAAAGGCAAACACCCACTGAGCTACCTGACAAAGCCTTCAGAGCAGTCTGTCCCTGAAAATGAGAAGCAGGTCACAGAGTGATGCTTACTCCCATTAGCTAAGATGAAGCTAAGATGAAACTAAGCTAACAAGTTTTGTCTGAAACCACATTTTGTTTTCCTGCATTGAGCAAACCCATTACTACTCATCCATTGGACATGTTCCCCTCATTGCAAATGCAGGTGCAGGTGCTGCACAATGCAAACCAATTTCTGAACAGTATGTCAGTGAGCTTGTAGACATGATGCCATTCTGGTCTAAGGACACAAGGTCCAGTTTACCCCTCTGTATTCACAATTTGACTTTAAAAAGTGGTAAGAGGGAGGGAGAGCATGGCCTTGCAGTTTCAATATATTTCTGGTCACTAGTGAACCCCTTCTCCCCAAGAGCATCTCTGCAGACCCTCCCTCTAGCAGACACCCTCACAGGCTGAGCACAGTTCAGCTGGAGGGCTGTTGTCCTCAATCAAGCACTTGAAGAGACTTTGACAGAGCCACATAAGAGTTGAGTGAATACGAGAGATTGAACTTCATGTAGCAGTCTTGCATTATTTTACATGTTCAGGTCACCAAAGTGATCACTGCTCCAGCGCAGCACGTGGCAAAACCTTGTCATCATCTGCTTAGGAAGCAATACTGACCATACAGTTAAAAGACACGGGACACAATGTTGTTCCACATCTACTCATATTTACACATTTTTATAGCATATAAAAATGATCTGATCCAAATATAAATATTTCTATGCAACTCTATTGTAAGAGAAGATGCATTAAGTTTCTAAAATGATCTTAGTTATATAATCCCAGCAAACTCTAGTGCACATCAAGAAGAAAATATGTATTTGAAGAATTTCATATGTAATTACATGACGTATGATTAAAACAGATGATGACATTAAAATACACTAAAAATGTTAATAATGTATATTTTAGAATTAAAAAAATAAATTATTATTAATGATCCAAAACAGGACCAGGGAACTTACACTTCTATAAATTATACTATTTTATGTAGATTCAAGATATCATAGGAAGAATAACAAAACATTTTAAGGATGTAAGGCTATAATGCTTGAGTATGGCCTCTCGAACTCCTTCACAGCACTTGACTTAGGTAAAAGTGCCTTCCTTTTTCAAACCTCAGATATAAATGGAACAAGAGAAATGAGATATCTCGCTTAGCAGTTGTAGCTGTATATAAGTTACTGTGTTGAAGATGTTTCTACTGTCATTATACATTCATTTGAGCAAGACAGAGTAGTCAATTACAACATCTCAGCCTTGGCCATATTGATGAACATAACTGGTCTACTCTGGCCTCAAATCGGGAGGCCTGGAGACACACCATCTATAACACTGCTGATGCCTTTGAGAACACACGCAGGATCACCCTCGAGCAGAAAAGGCAATGCAGAAAGATCCGTGTCTTGCAGAATACACCATCTAAGGAGTCTTTCTGCTGTGCCTTTTGCAATCGGATATGTCTGTCACGTATTGGCCTCATAAGCCACCAGTGTGCCTGTAACAAATGTGGATAGAGCCTTCCCAAAGCTTCGTTTGCGAAGCCCAGCCATGAAATGAAAATTTTTAAGTTGAAGACAGTAACATGGATGGCCCTTTCTTGCTACAACAAACTCACTATCTTCTCTTGGTACCAGGGAGCTATGAAGATCTGTCTGCTATTGTCAAAAATTTAATTTTAAAGCCAAATTAATAGTATCATTTATAAAGGAAGTTATAATAAGCATCCATATCTGGAGACCTCTGAGTCCAGGATTTTAGAAAAATGAAGTCAAGAGTCTGCAGTGGTTAAAGAACAACCTTTGTTTCACAAAGGACCAGTATTTCTCCATTTGCTCCTATCTCCAAGAGTTATAATTTCTTGAACTGCTGGTATTTACTTTATTGCCAGCTTCCAGAGATATCAGTCAAGAATCATTCAATATTGTGAGGGAGTTTTTAGAGGGGGGGGGTTGTTTTACTGTCAGCATTTCTGGTTTTTTTTTTTAATAGTTATCTTCAGCAAGGATCTACAGCAGTAAATGCACAGTGCACACACTCAAGTTGTACTGGCTTGAGAAATAATAGAGTTAAAGAGTTACCAAGCTCCCAGCACTGGCATTTTTTCTCCTCAGAACAGGCAAAATTATTACGAATATTAGGAGCTGTGCACTGTCTGATCTTCCTATTTAAATCAAAAGCTTTATTCCTCTAACTTCAAGGATTATGAACAACTTGATGAAGGCATATGATTACAGACTCGAGACAAACCTTATAGGGAAAACTTGCCTCTACAGTTTTTGATCACTTTGACTTAATCAAGCCACAGAGAATGTTCTTGTCAGAGATGAGCATGGTCTTTGCAGACACAGTGCATCATAAGAAACAAAAGCAGAGTTACCAAATGGAAACTGTCTAGACAGTCAGCAGAAACTTGAGCATTAGCAAGAGGCATCCGCATGCCTCTGAGCCACAGCAGGAGAGGGGTTTGCTCTTTCCCCAGAGACACTCTTCTCGTGAGCAGAGCTCCCACCTGTGAACAAAATGTATAATCATAGCTTTCTAAATGCTCTTGTCAGGTCTTATCTACTGCCTGAGCTCAGGCATCATGTGTGAGGGACTATATCCCCATTTTGAGGACACAGACACAGCATTTAACTACCCACACCACGCAGCTTAGCTGTTGCTTGTAGCAGTATGCACAGATTAAAAGTGAGGGAAGCAAAGGGCTCTCATTTCACATCCCGCTTTCACTCTTGTTTGGAATAAAGGGATGACAGCATAATGATTCCTGAATGTCTTAAAGAAGGAAATGTAACAGTGTCCTAAATTTCCTAATAACTCAAGCATCAGATTACTTCAATTCTAATCATGATTTTTGTTTTATAACCAAACCTGTAACTTAATAGCAGTGGAACCATATGGAAAATAAACTAAGAATGCTGATATTTAAAAACTATAAGCAAATAAATATAATTTGATTCTGGTTTTATTTTTGCTTCTCTTAGTATTTTTTAAAAAGGCCAGTTGGGTTTCCATAAGTATATTTCTTTAGCAAAAATTGATTCTACAGATGTTTACAGAGTTAGAAAAGCAAAGAAAGTGTTGCAAATCAGGCTTGGGAAAAATCATCACAGACTGCTTTCATCAACTGCATCACAGAAACACTTTAATATTGAGCCTTCACCAACTATAAACTATAGGAAGTATCTAGTGCATTAGCTGTTTCCTGCTGGTACCTGAAGTTTAAACATTTGTGCACAGAATGTGTAACTTAACAGTAGGCTGACTCTACAAAAATCAGTTTTGGACAGACTGCTTAGGTTACAGTAACGTTATTTGACCTATTAGTTTTTATGAACATTAGCATAATATTTAAATATATTCAAGCTGCTTTTTTTTTAATCTGAAAAAGTCAGCAGTTTACTACCACTGGCAGTTAAAATGATGCTAGTCTCAGTGGCAGCATGCCTAACCTCAAAATCATTGAGGTTCATTGCAGCAAGCAAGCCACTAAATCTCCTCAGTGTCCAGTGGGGACAATCAGAATTGTGCTGATTGAGAGGAAACTACAACAAGGATACAAAAGGGTCACCACACCTAAACAAACATTGTGGCTGAAGGCAGTTTCAAACTTTCTATGTTTCATAAACTAGGGAGACTTCTTTTTTCCAAGGAAAAGCAAAATGAGATTCAAGTCTTCCCATTTATTTTCTCTTAAATCATCTGGTTTTCTAGTGTTTTTTCTTTACACCCTGCCAAGCAACATTATAATTTACAGAAGTTTTTGCTGATAGAAAAAAACCTGGAAGCCCTCTCCAATGCCAAGTGACAGCAGTTTAGAGAGTTTAACTGATGAGTAATGCACTGATGAAATACTGCAACGCAAATTTGTTTTCAAAATATTTAGGACTTAGAGATTACTTGCGGAAATGGTAATGTTTCCTAACAAATCAAATGTTTCAAGAACAGACCACCCAAATGTATTATCATAAAAAGAAGTCAGTTACTTAATTACATAATAGAACAACCCATTTCCACATTTCTACTTTACTTCTCTATTTTACTTTTTTTTATTATTTTATTTTAACAAAATGTATCCTCTCTAGAGAGTAAAAGATTTACAACAGGAGGCTGGTTGAATTAATTTGCTAATAACTAACTTCCTCGAGTTCCAATTCTTTAGGAAATAGTTTAACTTGAACCATGGTACTCTACATACAGCACAAGGAAATGAAAACACTACCCCTTTCCCGCATCTGAAATGGCTTTACTGAGACCACCTACACTGACTTAAGCTGTGCACACACTCAACTAAATTTAAAAATTACAAAATGATTTAGGTTGGAAAAGACCTTTAGGAGCATTGAGTCCAACCACTAACCTGTCCAACCACTTGCTGTCAAGTCCACCACTCTGGACCACTTTTCTGGTGCTTGACAATTTCTTCACTTCAGTGAAGAAATTTTTCCTAGTATCCAATCCAAACCTCCCCCTGGCACAACTTGAGGGCATTTCCTGTCATCCTGTCACCAGTTGCCTGGGAGAATAGGTCAACTTCCACATTACACTTCATCCTTTCAAGAAGTTGTGGAGAGTGAGGTCACCCCTAAGCCTCATTTGCTCCACATTAAACCACCTTCCTCAGCCATTCCTTATCAGACTTGTGTTCCAGACTCTTCCCCAGCTCCATCGGCCTTCTCTGGACTTGCTCCAGCACCTCCATGTCTTTCTTGTCATGAGGGGCCCAGAAGCAGACACAGGATTCAAAGTGCAGCCTCAGCAATGCTCAGTACAGAGGGACAATCACTTCCATGGTTCTTCTGGCTACACCATGGCTGATCCAAGTCAGGATGCCATTGGCCTTCTTGGCCGCCTGGGCATACTGCAAGCTCATGTTCAGCAGCTGTCGACCACTATCTCCAGTGGTTTTCCAGACACTCTGTACCAAGCCTGTAGTGCTGCCTGAGGTTGTTGTGACTGAAGTGCAGGACCTGGCACTTGGCCCTATGAAACATCAGACCATTGCCCTCAGCCCTTGATTCAGATTGTCTACACCACTCCACAGAGCCTTCTAACTTTCCAGCAGATCAGCAGTCCCACCCAGCTTTGTGTCCTCTGCAAACTGACTTGCAAGTGCACTCAACTCCCTTGTCCAGACCATTGATAAAGAAGTTAAACAGGACTAGCCCCGATGCTGAGCCCTGGGGAACACCACTAGTAACTAACTGGATGTAACCAACTGGATATAACACAACTACTTTCTGGGCCCAGCCATCCAGATAGTTTTTTACCCAGCAGATAGTGCAACTATCCAAACCATGAACAGCCAGTTTCTCCAGAAGAATGTCATGGGAAACCATGTCAAAGGCTTTAATGAAGTGCAGGTAGACAGGATCCACAGGCTTTCCCTAATCCACTAGGCAGGTCACCTGATCATAAAAGGAGATCAGGTTGGTCAGGCAGGACCTGCCTTTCCTAAACCCTGCTGGCTGGGCCTGATCCCTGGTTGTCCTGTATGTGCCATGGGATGGCACTCAAAAGGATCTGCTCCATGATCTCCCCAGTACTGAGGTCAGGCTGACAGGCCTGTAGTCACCTCCATCCTCCTTCTGGTCCTTGTAGATCGGCACCACATTTACCAGCTTCTGGGGAGGTTGTCTCATTTAGCAGATTAACCAGAACTGCTGGTAAATGATGCAAAGTGGTTTGGTGAGCATTTCCACCAACTAACCCAGTTTTCTTGGGTGGATCCCATCTGGTCTCATAGTTTTGACTGAACAGCTGGTCTTCCTATTAAAGACTGAGGCAAAGAAGGCATTAAGTACCTCAGCCTTTTCCTCACCCTTTGTTACCATGTTTTCCCCTCTGCATACAGTAAAGGTTGGAGATTCTCCTTAGTCCTCTTTTTGTTGCTAATTTATTTATAGAAACATTTTAATTGCCTTTTATGTCAGTAGCCAGATTAAGTTCTGGTTGGGCTTTGGTCTTTTTAATTTTCTCCCTGCATAACCTTACAACATCCTTGTAGGATTCCTCACTTTTCTGCTCCATCTTCCAAAGGTCATAAACTCTTTTTCCCCAAGTTTCAGCCCAAGCTCTCTGTTCAGCCAGTCTGGTTTTCTTCCCTGCTGGCTCTTCTTTTGGCACATGGGGATGGCCTGTTCCTGTATCTTTAAGATTTCCCCCTTGAACAATGTCCAGTCTTCCTGGACTTCTTTGCCCTTCAGGATTGTTTCCCAAAGGACTCTGTCAACTAGGCCCCCAGACAGGCCAAAAACTGTCCTCTGGAAGCCCAGGGAGGCAGCTCTGCTAAACCCCCCCCCCCAAATGTCCAAGAACCAAAAACTCTTTAATTACATGATCACTGCACCCAAGATGGCCTGTGACCATGTCACCACCCATCAGTCCTTCTCTGTTCAAAAACAGCAGGTCCTGCGGGGCATCTTCCCTCAGGGGCTCATACACTAACTTGTGTGAAGTTCTCTTCCACACACTCCAGGAACCTCCTAGGCTGTTTCCTCTCCACTGTATTGAATATCCAGCAGATATGTGGTAAGTGGAAGTTCTCCACAATAATTTGGGCCAGATTCTGAGACTTCTCCCAGCTGCTTACAGAATATTTCATCTGCCTCTTCATCCTGGTTGGGCAGTCTATAACAGACTCCCACCATGGTGTCTGCTTTGTTAGCCTTCCCTTGATCCTTACCCATAAACACTCAACCCTATTGTCACTATCACTGAACTTTAGACATTTAAAATACTCCCTAACATAGAGGGCTACCCCACTGCCTCTCCTTCCTTGCCAATCCCTTCTGAAGGCTGTATAGCCCTCTACTACAGTATTCCAGTTGTGAGAGTCTTCCCACCCTGTTTCCATGATGGCAACTACGCCATGATTTCTGTGCTGTGCAAAGGCTTCCAGATTCTCCTGTTTGTTGCCCATGTTGTGTGCACTGGTGTAGATGCACTTCAGCTTGGCTATTGATCCCATCATATTTTGGGGAGGAAGAAGCCCTAATTCCTATGTGACCATTTCAAGGCACTTCTGTGGTTTCTAATATATCAATAACCATTGTGCCTTTGCTGTTGCACAGATCTCCATACCCTACCTCCACAGAGACAGCAGAACAAAGCATCTTGATAGTACACTTAATTAGTTCAAAGTATTTTCTATCAATTTCCTCACAAAGATTGGGCTACTACATTTCTGCACTCTGTGCAGAGAGACATTTCTTGAGCTACTTCGCAGATTTTTACAACAGGCCACCTAAATATCATATTTCTCAGACTCTCAACCAGTCTTCTTTGACAAAACATACAACTGAAGATTGCTTAACCAGTAAAATATGAACTAGAAATAATTTACATAAAAATTAATCTTCCTGATGATGGGCTATCCTTTATTTACGAGAGACTGAATAACTTCCAGCCATTGAGAGCAGGTCTCCTACCTTTAAACACAAATAAAAGTTCTTGTTAAGACATCACAAGGCCTTCACAATACTGCCTTAATGCACACATATATTACTAAACCTCTCCCCCATATCTTAACTATCGCTCAAAATGAGTAAAAATATTTTCCTAAAATGTATGCAGCAATACTATGTCTAAATGTTCAGAGAGCTATCTACCAGCAACATGCCTTAAACACTGGGATAGTCTTGTGAATATTAAGCAGACAAAACCTCTATTTTTCTATTTGAGAGCAAAGTGCTGAAACAACTACTTCGTACTCGACTACCTATAAGACATATTGTGTGTTCATCACCATTTTACAGAATATTAAAGTCTACTAAAGGGACTATCAGTATCTGATGAGAAAGCAATATGTATTGGCAATATATTAGAAAAGGGTAACAAAAGGACAAAGTATTTAAATAATTAAATTTCACTGCAGATAACTTTAGTGGGTGCCATAAAACGTGCTATATCTGTAAAAACATGAACATACTGAAGGGGAATACAGAATAAAACTGGATCAGAGGTGCTCTGGCAAAGAAAGTAAGGAAAGAATAGGGATTTTGTAAAAGAATTCAGCACTGGTCCTTCTCCTTTTCTGGGCAATTACCCTACATTTCCTTCTGGGACTGTGACAAGACATTTGTTTTTTCTTTCTTATTTTATTGCACTGCAGGCCTACCTTTAACACATTCAGTGGATGAATACGCACTTTTCTTGGGTGGCTGTCCAATTGGTGTACTTTTTACGTGAACCTGAATTTGAGGGGATTCTATACCTCATCTGAAACTAATCTACCGTGCGAAGAAACTTCTAGTTATCTCCTCACTGCACTAAAACTGTTTAAACCAGATGTGTCAAAGTTATTCTGCAAGAAGGGGCTGAATTCCATGTTTAATTATGCCCCATGGAGCAGGTCATAAACCTCATGCTATCACTGACAAACTGTTTTCTGATCCCTCTTAAAGAGAAGCTGCTTTGGCCCAATGGCTAAACAGAGAAAACAGACCTATAAAAAAACTGCTTTAGCCTTTCTTTGTAAACACAAGGAAAATAATTGGAGGAGAAAATGGTATTAGATGTTAATGTAGCATTGACTGGCAAACATTTGGGCTGTATAACAGGATAGAAAGTTAGCAGTGTGGAAGCAGTTTTCTCTTCTTGGGGAGTATCCCACTTGCCAGGCTCTGCAACAGAATGACTGGAAGAAGTTTCTACCCTTCCCATGTTACAGCACAGTGTGGCTGCATGGTAAAATGGACCACGGAGACACTCTAAAACAAACAACTCCGAAAAGACAGAAGGGTACATCAAAGGATGCAAAATTTCAGTGGTTCTGTTTACCGCAAAGACATCTCTACAGTCCAGGTCCAATAGCAGTGTTAGTACAACCATTGGGAATGAAATTTGCAGTTTGGAAATGAGGAAAAAGCAACCAAGGACAGGGCTAAGGGAAAAAAATGGGGAAAAAAAAAAGAAGATTTTTTTCAAATCCAGTATGTAATCTAAACTATCTCCATTGACCTTTTCAACATCACTGGAATTATTTGAGAATTTTTCATACCTCACTGCAGTACATAGCTCACAGTTGATCAGCACTGCTTCATACCTTATTTATTGTTGACAGACTCCCCCAAAATGTGCTTGTTCTTAAATTACTGGCGGGTTCAAGTAAAAGAAAGTCATAATTTTTGCTAATACTGGTGGTCTGTATGACCTTGGATCACTGCTTTTTGAACATTCTACAATAAATCATGTGACTTGGGCTGCTATAGTTTAAACCCTCCTATGTTTTGAAAACTTTCTATACATTTTTCAGAAGCAATACTAGCTCACTCCTTATTAGGCATGTAAATAAAAGACTTTTGCTTTTCATGGATGGGAATAGTCATGCCATCCCATTTTCTCCCTAGTTTCAGTGGTTTATCAACAAGCTATCACCTGAGACATTCTGCTAGGAGCAAAAAGCTCTATGTTACAAGAATGAGACAGAAAAGACTTTGTGAAAATGACCTTAGGAACAGAAGAAAGAACAGAGAAGCCCACCCAGGTTCTGCTCATGGGCATTAGGGAACCCCAGTAAAGGGAAACAGGATCTCTGTAGTTCACTCAGTGTGACTTCAGGCAAGAGCCTGGAATAACATCGTAGGCTGGCAGGTCAGCTGTGGCTTTATCCCCATGAGTCTTGAAAATTCTAAAGAGAGATTCCATAATTCCTCCGTCCAAGTGCAGCCATGCTCTCCCATGGAAGATTCCTTCCCAATGTTCAGACAGAGCCACCCAAGCCGCAACTTCTAGCTATTACTCCTTATGTCACCTGGCTCTACCAAGAAGAGTTTGATTTCACTGTCTTTCTAACTGCATCTCAAGTAAGCAACTATTCTGGTTGCGTTTTAGCATTCTCTTTGCCAAACTGGAGAAGCCCAGCTTCCTTGCAAGCCCCTCTTGCTAAGAAGGTGGGTCCTGGCTACCCTGTCAGCTTGCCACTGAACCCTCCTCACTTTCTCCACATCCCTACTGACCTGGGAACTCCCTGACCGAAACACAGTATTCAGAGAGGAAGACAAAGGGCACAGCAACTTGTATGCAGCTCTGCAGAGCTTCTGCTAACACCCAGAACAAAATTTGGACAACCCGCTCATGGTACTAATCACTCGTGCAATCTGTGCAATGAAAATGTAACCAGAAAGAGAGAGATCCAGATGGTAGTGGCTAGAACTGAAATGTAATTAGTTCAGTCAATACAGTAGTGTATTTTTAGATCTTCCACTAGTCAAAACAAGAGATGTTGCTCAAGTAAATTTAACATTGCTTAAAAAAAATTAAAAAAAAAAGATTGCAAAAACTGTATGCATGTCAATTCTATAGAGACCTTTTTTCTGACAACTTAGGCAAGAGCTGGAAAGCATATTTTAATTCATACGATGGTTAAAGGTAAGAGCACTGCCAGAAAATATGATTTGGAACAATTCTTGGAATACAGAGGTTCATCTGTTTTGCAAAAGAAAGAATCAGAAGCACATAAGTATAAGCAGTTATTTTAAACTTGCCTATTAAGCAAGGACACCAATAGCTAACAGATGCAGTTATTTGCAAATGGTTTCAGCAAAACATACATACTACATATGACAACACTTCCCCCACCCCCCACCCCTGATTGAAACCTCTGTCCTGGTAGAGACATGACAATAATACAAACCTGGCTATTAAACTCAGCATTGTCTGACAACTATTACACTAGATATTTAATCATGTTTCAGTAACAGTATCTTTCAGATGATTTCACAGCAAAGTTCAAATGTAGAAAAATTAATCTAGATTGTCATTTCCCAGAACTATTTAAACCACTCAACAGAAAACTTGCCTTCGTTGGAATTTTTCAGTGTGGACTAAGAAAAACTGTTTCTACTCTGCAAAAAACCAGACCTAATTGTTTCCAAACACACCTCAGAATACTGAAGAAACCCAAACTTTTGCAAAGCAGTTTACACACCCTGGCTTTGATTATCATTGACACATAACACCCATTACATTGTTTGGGTCTGTTTTGATAAGTGCTACACAAACATATTAAGGGTGAAAACACAAGAGGAAAACATCTCATCTGGGAGGAAAGAGAGGAAGGAGACACTAGCCAAGTAACAAATGGCTACTTCATGTCTCTAACTGTGTAACTAGCAAATTTCAAGAAGAGCAGCAGTCAGAGAGCAGGGTATGAACTTCCAGAAGAAGGGCAGCTAAGTGGAACATCCCTATGAGCAGGCCATCACAAGGAAAAGGCACTGTAAGTAGAGGCAGTGTCATACTGGAGAGCAAGCAATCTGGTGAAAAGCCAGATAAGTGCATTCTAATTATAAAACAATGTGGTTCTTAAATTTAAAATAATTCTTTTCTAATTAAAAAATATGGGTGCAGGGGTTTTTTATGTACGGGGGAGTTGTTTGCTTTGATTTTTACTTTGCTTTCTTAGTGTGCCATAGGGCCAACACCAAGGTGGGGGGGACCCAAACAAAAAAACCCAAAACTAACACAAACCCACCCCATGTCCCTAGAAAAATAAGGCAAGGCAGTGAGGAACTGGGTTATCCACTTCTAGAAGAGCACAGGACAAGCTACGGGTGTGTTATATTACATTTCAGTGGTTACAAAACTTCAGTGAAGTGGTGAAGAGTCACACTGGCTCAATGCAGAACAGTGGTGGTAGCCAAGATAACAGTGATAAACCACTTTAAAATGTCCAGTGCACCACAAGAGAGTTGTGTTTCAACGACATCAAAAATACACGGCAAACCAATCATTAAAATCACTCATTCAAATCACAGTTTGACAGTTTTCATGGGGCCAGTTTTAAGATTATGGATTTTTTTAAATTTATTTATTTAGGCATTTTTAAGAAGTGACAAGCCCTTTTATACGTAGGCTGAACTATAATTGCTTTCTAAGTTGCTGCAGACACAGTTCAACTTTTGTTGTTTTCATCTTTTGCTTTTACTTTTTGCCTAAACAATTTTATGAAACATTCTTAGTTTCTGCCACCTTCTACCCATATTAAGCAACCTAGGATTCTAAACCAGGGCAGAGTTTTCAGGCTGAATGCAGAGTATTCTCCACTCCCCTAATCCTGCAGAACCTCCTCCACCTCACATCTGCAGGGCTGGAGTATTGCCAGTGGCAGGTCTGTTCTTCACAGCACCATTCCTTCAATGTCTGTAGGGATTTTCTGCAGATTCTGACTATATCTTACTAAAACTTGATGCCCTTTGATGATAGTTTGATAGCCTGTGGAAATTTAATTGACTGTCTTGCATAATTTCTAGAATTGCTGGCATTCTCAGGAATAAAGAAACAAACCCCTTGATTCACACTACCATGATTACTTGCAATTTTGGCAGCTCTGCAGTTCAGACCCAAGGCTGAAGTGGCACAGGAGTAAAACCACTGTTTCCTGTTCCTGCAAACTGGCTTTTGAAGTTGTGGCTGTAACACACTGGGTAGACAGCTTCTGGCCATAAACACAGGACAGTTTTTAGGACTAACCACCATGCACTTTCCACAAAGTCTAAACCAAGATTAAAATAATATTTGCATCAAGAGAAACTATAGCTGTAAAGAGAGCTAATTTTATGCTGGTATGATTGGCATATTATACCTGAACTTGCTCAGAAAGTATGTACTTTGCTTTAATACAAAATTAGCTTTGGGTGTAACTATTATTTGTTTTTCAGCAGAACCTACAAACTATTTCTATTTGCTTGCATCTAAATGTAACAAAAAGATGTTCTCCACACCCATGAAGTTTAATTTTAGGAGCCAGAGGCTTCTGAAAAACCCAGGTGAGCCAAAAGCTGGCTCTCATCTTCCTCCAACCACAAATGGAAAGGTGGAAAGTCCTAAAGAAGTAACAGCCCTAATCCTATTACTCCTTCTCCACTTTCACTCCATGCCAACCAAGCTTCTCGAACTCAGTCACATTCACTGTCTCCCTCTTGCGGGATTAATGGCCCTTTCCTTGTTGCTGTCAGAAGGTAGTCTTCGCCATAAGGAAACTTCCTTTGCTGTAGCTAGTGTGTCAGATCTATTTGAGATTACTGATTTTTTGCTTCTTTGTTTTTGTTTTCTGGTAGAACTATAAAAGAAGAGTGGCTACATTTTAAAACTAAAAATTCACTTGCTAGATACTGTTGGTCATCACTCATTTATTCTCCAAGATTATCATATTCCAAGTACTGCTCCAGTTCTACCACATACTGCAAATCACTATGGAACATCTGAATTAATATTTTCCATCATGTGAACAATGGAAACAATCCATTTTAAAAAAAATTAATTCCTATACTTCATCTTTATTTTTCACTTTTTGGAAATTAAATTAGGAGTATTTTTATCAATTTTAACTTTTCCTCTATTTCAGATGAGGAATCAATGGTTTTGTAGGTATTAAAACAGAAATTTTGGCTGAACTGCAAATAACTGAATTGCTGAGTGTGCCTGTGTGTGCATATATATGTGTGTGTGTGTATATACATATATATATATATATAAATCCATGCACAAAAAGGCAACACCCTGAGGTTACATTATCTTTTCAAGAAGATCCTCCTTTATTATTTTTATCATGGTAGAATCTATAAACCCCACTGGAGATTGGGGCCCCACTACATGATATGCTGTGCAGACATCTATTACAACTCAGTTGCAGCCCAAGAGAGTTCACGAATGTGTATTTCTCCTACAATGCACATAAATACAGTGTGGCTGTTCAGTTCTTCAAACTTGGCTGAATAATACCCCCGAGAGCACAGACAATCAAGAAATTACTATGATTTGAGTTTGACTGTTTATATATTTTTTAAAAACACTAGTTAGTGCTTCAGCTTAAAAACATTTTGAAGAGCAACGTATTAAAAGACAAACATCAAATGGACTTGAACAATTTATAAAGGCAAGCCCAACTAAAAATCAGTCAAGTTTCTAACTGCTGAAGAAGTCAAAACGGAGTGCTTTTGCAATGGTAAACTCTTTTTCCATATGGGAAAAGGTGGGGCAAATGTTTCAGTTCAGCTTTAAAACAAAGAAATTAAATTGGCTTCTCACATTATCAAGGACAAAATATGACTTGGTGGGTCTTCTATCTTTCACTCATCTCACTCACAATGTTTCTTAGTGCTGCACATTCACAATGACAACAGCTCATCTGACACACACACACACACTCGTTAATTTTGTTTTATTGCATTATCTGATGCGCAGCTGTTGACTTGTACCCATTGCAATTGATATTGCACATATGAAACAGAGGTTCAGCCCCAGAACTTAGAATGCATGCATAACAGCACAAACAGTAGATGGATGCAGACAATTTCTAAAAAGGAGATAAAGCTGGTCAGAATATTCTCAGCATACTAGCAGATGCCTGGGTCTTATGTATCTAGACATATATTAAAAACATAATATATATATATATCAAGCTTCTTTTGAGCACAAAGGCATACACAGAGAATGAAGATGCTTGTTTAAGTATTAGGTGAGCAATGGAATTTATCATCATAAACAGAGTTAGAACAGTTCACACAGGCCTGTAAATGTTCCTATTTAAACATTTCTTTTCATGAGAACGGAAGTCATGAATAAAGAGTTCTTTCTCTCTCTCTTAATATGCAGTTGGATTCCACTAGGAATCCCCAAGCAATCACTTCCCTTTTTTCCAAATTCTAAAAAAATACCAAACAAAAAAACCCACCCCACAACCAAACCAACCAAACAAAAAGAACAGCAACAAATCACCAAAAGACCCAAGAACAAAACCAAAACCAAAAAAACCCCACCAAACAAGAAAACCCAATGCTTTGGCATCAACAGCATTTATCAGTCAAATGGGTCCTGTGTATTTCAAATTTTGCAGTGGCAGTGGCAAGAATATAAAACACAGAGCATGTGAATAAAAAGACGCACCAGAGACTTATCATGATGATTGTTTACTGTGAAGTTATTGGCAGATTTCCTCTGACCTGATTTCAGGATTGTATCAACAAGCTACTGAATAGGTAAACCTTTAAGTACAAATCCTTAAGGTAAACAGGGAGCAGTAGCTGATGTAAATGTAACACAAGTATTCTCAAATCTATCAATTGAAAATTGTTCACATTCTTGCTGTTACCTTACTAAAAGCAGTACTTCCTTTCAAGTTACTAAGTGCTATGGTCCAAAATTAAGTTCATGGCATCGAGGATATTAAAACATAAAACATTAACCATCAAACGATGTAAACATTAAAACGATTAAATAAATTAGAGGATCAAGGCCTCTAGGATTGGAGGAGAGGAAAGGTTTGTAACTTTGCTTTTCATCTCTATGGCTCTCCCTCCCTTCTCTTTTTCAGTTATCTTGCTTCTTTTCCACCATCTCCAACTCAACAGGAGATCAAAGGATGTTCCACCCATAGTAAATCAAGCCAGAGACTGCCAGTCTGGAGAACACAGCCAACGGACAACTGCAGGGAAAATTAACACAACTGCACTTTCATCAGCAACAGAGGTTAATAATGTTTTAAGAGTAGAAGTCACATTTTCACTGGGTTCACAATTACAAAAATGGAGTCTGTGGTTTAGACATCCAATAAAAACAAGGTAAAAACACATTAAATTATTCACTTCTTAAAAATAACTCAGAAGTCCATTTTCACTGTTCTAGGAAAATACTATTTTTCAAAACATGTTAGCTCTTTTTAAATGTTTAAGTTTATATTCAGCATGATTCAGTCTAATTTCTATTAACATGTCTGCAAGTGTAACAATATCCGTATCCTTTTCAAGCTGTTTGAATGTGGGATTTTTTCCAGTGTTTTTTTTTAAAAGTTTAGCTGGCTGTTTTATAATTTGTCACCTTTTGTCTTCTTTCAGCAGTATGTCATTAAGTCTTTAATTTGGCGTTTCCTGTTGTCTGCAGAGGGATATATGCTGTTTTAAATCCAAAGGACTGCAGACATAGATGGTGGGTAAAATCTGTGAACCATAAGTAAATTCTTATAAGGAACATACAAAAAAAGATTGTTCTTCAGTCAGACTTAAGCCATTACTTTCTTCAAAAGAAGAAAAGACACCAGTTAAGAAAAAGGCACCGCCAAAGACCTTCTGCCCAAATGTGCATCTCCATGAAGTTTCCTGCTGAGTGCATATGAATGCACAGCGATCTGGGAAAAGGATCCAAATAGGATTTCAAACATCCAAAAATTTTAACTCAAACATTTAGGTATTTCACCATGCTGCTATTCATTCATTCACTGATTTTTTTTGTCTTAGTTTAAAGAGATGCTAAACAAAAGGAGAACAGCTCTACATGTATTTACATTCCAAAACTAAGCTCCCCTTACCACCCCCCTAGTCTGTCATCCCTTCATAGCTAAACAAACCGTAAAGTCTAGCCCTATGTCCTTGAAGCAAAGTCACAAACACAGTAACAGAAAAGTTTGGTCTTTCAAGAAGAAAAAGACAAAAAGCGGTTTTAATCTATTATAATTGCCTATGTTGTTTTGACTATGAGCGTCAGCGTGTTCAGATAATATGTCCACACTGATCAATTTCTTTACTATTTTGCCTCTTACTGAGCTTTGTTCTTTGACAATTTCCTAGTCATTAATGGCTATTACTGTCCTACTGCTAACACCGGTTCTTAGATACAAGCAATACATTTCCCAAAACTATTTTGCAAACAAAACCAGAGGCTAAATATTTCTCCATGTAAAAGGCAGGCAAAAACAATGGTTGGCTCTCTGCAGCACAGGGGTTTCCATGTAGAGGAAGCCTGACAGACCCTGCTGCCTGTGCCACATACAGCTGCAGGGCCCCCTAGGGAGCTGCTGGGTGCTCCAGCCAGGGCAGGTCACACGCTGTAAACACCAAAACCTGCAGGTTTTCCCCATTTCTGACACAACAATGCTTTTCAGGTAGTACACACACACAGGCAAGGGTCTGTACCTTTCCCAAGGAGGTGAGAACCTAAACAACATTAGAAAGGCACATCATTCCATTGGGAAACTCTCCAATCTTCTGCTTGTGCTGAAAACTGATGGCTCATGAGTTCTCTGCTGTGGAAGAGGCAGAAATACCCCATTTGAAGAGGGCAAAGCATGAGAACAGTATATGAATGAATAAGTGGATTACAAAGAAAGTTCCTTCACACAGAGGAGAATACATTTAACCCACCTTCTTAAAAGGATTCACAATGAGTTATACCATTTTCTGTTTGTGAACCATATTTTAAACCTTAGTATAATATGTGCAGCTGAAAAATTTAAATATGGATATTTTACTATAAAGCAATTTATTCTTATTGTGAAAAAGCAAAATGATATATTGGAATATCATACCTACCTAACAAGGCCTCTTTGATGGAAGTGGTAGACATTATTTTTGAAGCACTTACAAAATTACGTATTTTAACATTAAAAGGACCCATTGAGATCATTGTGACAGGGACTGCATCCTGTTCAGTTTCAGTTCTGGAGAGACATTGCTGAACACCATGTTTCTGAGCATTAAACATGCAACAAAACTTCTTAGGCTGTTGCTAAAATATATTTGACTTTTTGACCACGTCCATGATAAGTGTTTTGCTTTGTTATTCCGATCCAGCCTTAAAAGCTGAAGAATTCCAGAGCCTGACTTTCCATCTGGCTTGTTTGGAAAAGTTCTGGCCTTTTCCGTGCCAAAAATACAGGAGTTTTATGATCTTGAAAGTTGCACAGGTTGAATTGATTTCTGCTCTCAAGTATGAGACAGAAATTTATAATCAATGTTTATATAGCATATTTAACTGCTCATGTCCAGCATTGTTACAGCCATTTTTAAAAAGCCTTTGTGTGTATGCTTATTACTTCATAAATACTGTTCAAAGGCTTTTTGAAGCTGTGTGCTGTTACAAACTCAAAAGGAAAATTCTCCTAGAAATGGTCAAAACTGTTGCAGAGGCAAATCTAAGTGTAGAGGGTATTGTGAAAAAAGGGAAGTACTACAGCTATTCCATTCAAACTGCCCCACAGACAGTTTTACTAAAAGTTTTCTGTGGTTTAGCTAAATCCACTTTCAAAGTGGACTAAAAAAAGCACTCTTAACATCCTCTCAGGGAGCTACTGTAGAAGAGCTATTCCTTGACAGATATTTTGGGCTAGTTCTTCATGTAGACAAGCCTTACATGATACCTTTCTTGGCATACTTCCTAATGTTACATCATCCACCACAATGCTTCAGTCTTTTGTAAACAATTTTGTGGGTAGACCCAGGTATTCTGCACTCCAAGTCTTCTAAACTCTTTTATATTTTCATCTATAGAAGGCTTGGTCTATATAAACAGCTTTTCATCAAGCATTTGTACAGAAAATATGAACTCTGGACATTCCTTTGTCACACTCTGACGGTTTCCACTAATATCTTCCTTTGTACAAGGAAATTTTCCATCCACACTAAAAACAAAATTTCTGAGCTGATTTCTTAAGAAACTTGCTGTTTCAATCTAGGAAATTATGTGTTCAGAACTCCAGAATCACTTATATAATCTTGAGGTCTCACCTTGAAATTATTCTTTTTCCTCACTTTTTTAATAAGAAATTACTGATTCTAAAAGAGAAGTTATATTGCTAAGCCAAAACTTAATATGGTGCATTAAATATGTTCTGTGATGATAGAAAACATATGCAACTGTGCAAATACATCCATCAAGAGAAAGGCATCCAATAAATTTAAGATAGAAAACAGCAAACTTCAGACTCACAGGAAAACAAAAGATAATAAAATGTAATTTCACACTAGGTCAAATGAGGAACTACAGAATAGGTAAGATATCTCTCCATTTCCAATAGAAGAAATTCTGCAAGCCAGTCAACTCCAGGCAAAGTAACAGAACATATCACTACGTAACCTTCATTTGTCATGTAATAACCCTGTCTTATCCTTATCTGCCAGCATTATCAGCATTACATAAAAAAATGAGTTTATTTCACTTAAAAGTTTGAAATCTTTAACATAAAATTGCAATGGTTACTTGTGTTTCACTAATATCATTGAATGCATTGCCACATATGCTAAAAAAATAATCAGTATTTTTCTATCTCCATAAACAAATTCAAGAGACTTAGGCACAACATTGTTATTTTGGTCCATGCTGAACTAAGTCTGAGTGCACAAAAAGCAGGTCTGCTGGAAATCAATTATTTAACCTCAGAGGATGGTACGGCCAAAAAATGCAAAACCATTTATTAAAAAAATGTTCTCAACATGACAACAAATGGGGCATTGTAGAAAACAAAACTGCTCTGGACATCACTTCCAAGGCTATGCATGACCCGGTTAGAGAAGATGCTCACAGGCATGATGTCGAGAGCCCTGAAAAAAGATACATGCAGTCATACACCATGACAAAGTGCTTTTTTGGACTGCTACAGTCTGCATGATTTCCATCTGCTGTTTATTCGTTCTCTTCACCTTCATCTACTCATTTACATTTTGTGAGAAATAGACATATTTTATGTCTAGCTGTTTTATAGTCCAGCTTTGCTCTCTTGTTTCCCTCATTCCCACCCAAGCTCTTAAAGGCTTCTAGATTTTTCTAATGGCTTTTTTTCTACACTGTCAGCATAGTTGATCAAGTGCAGAAGACTACCACAGTAATCCTAACTCTCAAACCTGATCATTGAAGCTTTCTTCTCTGAAGAAGCTTCATCATGCATCCAGCCTCCCAGACATACCCATTCCACTAAACCTTTTCATTGGGCCTACAGGATTTTGATAAATTTGTATGTGGAAGAAATAGACACAATGCAAGAATGCAAACCCAAACTAGCCAACTACCATGTCCTCTGTGAATGAACACATTCATATCAGTTAGCAGTGGCACTGCCTGGCTCACTTTTCTTTTAATCCAAAAAACCTTTCCAAGAGTCCATTGCTGCCTCCAGGTCCAGACTGGCTTAAACATTAGTCGTTTGCTGTCCATATCTATTGGTTGTGCATCAAATCAGCTGCCAGAATATTGTCTCTGTCTCACTATTTAAAACAAGTTTAAAGCTCTTTCTCTAAAAGAAAGTCATAGCAGTGATGTCCCTTCATATGTTAACCAGGCAAGTCCCACACCAATCACCATCCTCTGCTCCTGAAATTTCAATAAGGTCGTAAAAGCAAGCACTGAGAAGTGAGTAAAATGGGAGTAAATCTGCTTATGCAGACTGCATTTTGTCCTCTCGATTGTCATTAAAATACCAAAATAATTATTTACTTCAAATCCTGTTTTCTTAAAGATGCTTCCTTGAGTCCATGCAAGTTGACAGCCTCAGGAGAACAAGTTCTCCATCTGTATGTGCAGATTAGACCAAATGAAGAAAGCATAACCACGCAATTTGCCTGACATTCTGTGTCTAACCAGCAGAGATCTACTTTTCTGTCATCCAAGAAGAAAGACAGAAACTCTCAATTTTAGTTTAATTTCCTATACTGAAATTCACCATTCCTATAAGGCAGTTGATTACAGTGGGAACAATGCACGAGGCAAAACAGGCTGAGATCTCCCCATTTCAGAGTTTTATTCCTGGTTTAAGGGCCAGGGTGTTTAAGCACCTTCAGAAGAAGGATGCTGGCGAGGATTCACAACAAGTAACTTCAGGTAGGTCAGAATTCCTTCCTCAGTAAAGACAGATTAGGAAAACACAGATTATTAACATCAGTCAGCAGACATGACACCTGATCTCATGCTTTTCTGATTACCTGCCCCAGGACACCTTTGTCTGGGCCAAAGGGTATTTAGAGGGAGGAAAGCAGCTGCAGCCGTAGCCACCACTATTTTATCTGCGTCCTGTCTGGAGTTTAAATTTTGTGTGTCATACTGACGCAAGACACTAAGATGGTTCAAGTGTTGTGCTAATAACGCTTAGTGATTTTGGCAGGAATCCAGGAACACACTGTACAAAGGAAAAGCTAGACAGATTATGACAATTTTCAACGGCTGATAACTTGCTCAGCTCTCCAAAACCTTAAGGAGCTAGCAAAAGACTTCCCCCACTTTCTACCTTTCTTTTTCAGGAAAGAGAGTAAATGGAAGTAGCTGGAAGTTAAAAAAAAAAAAAAAAAAAAAAAAAAAAAAGAGCTTTTCAAACTGCAAAGCATTAATATTGAAAGAACTACCAAAAGTACAACAAATTTGCACTTCTCCTGAAAAATTCAAATACCGTCTGTATGATAAAACAGCAGCAAAACTCTCTTATAATAGTCAGTCATCAGCCTGCAAAATCCTTATAAGCCTTCATCTTGTAAAATCACAGTGCTACAGTTCTGATAAGACATTTGTAAAAACGCCAGAAGTTGTTTAAACGTGAAGACCTCCTAATGTGAACTTGTTCTGCTGGCAATAAATCTATCTATCAAGATTACAACTTAGAATAACTAATTGTATAGAGCTCCTCATAACTCTGAAACATCATGTACAATACTAGAAATAAACAGGGCTCACATGAATCTTCAGGAGAGCATCACTACCTCACTTTATACAACAGAACCCTTAATTAGAAACTTTCAGTACTTGTCATATATACTTTTGCAAGGTATTTTAATTCAGTGAGAGAAAAAAAATCCATTTAGTTGAAGAAGCAATCAGCTTAATGATAGAAAATTCATTACTGCACAATAGTCTATAACAGTTGGCCAAGCCAGGAGAAAGCTATGATCTTCAAAAAATGTTTTCTCCATATAAGACTTGAACTGACCTAGTTAGAACCTTAAACAGAGCTGGAATTCTTCTGTAAACTTTTAAAGGTCTTGCCTGTAGTAATACATTTACTCAACTATCATCCCAGAGTTGTGTCTAGTCCAAGCTTTCACAAATGGACAAACACCGGGAGTAAGTGTTCCCAGAAAAGAGACTTGTTTAGAAGTTTCAAATCCAGGTACTTTAATGCCTGGTAAGTGAGCTTGAGCAGTTTTGTTACTCAGTTTTCAAGAGGAAACTGACAAATACAGAAGTTCTACACAATGAAAAAACGGGTTGTGAGGAAGTAACCATTACGATAACTCAGGGTTTGGACTGACTTCCAGTATGGTTCAACAGACTGATCTATTGAACTTTCACAATTTCCTAAATTCAAAATGTAAAATGCCAGGACAGCAATTGCAAATGGCACAAAGCAAAGATGCAGCACTTAGAATTAATAACAAATATTTCAAAATCTGTGTCAAGCATTTAGTTTTCAGATAACACAAAAATTTCCTCTCATATTTCCAGTTTGGCAGGACACAACAGGTACTACTCTTATCACTTGTTGTACATGACTTAGTTCTTAAAGTGGGCTCTGTTTGCCCAGCAGCAGGTTTAGGAGAAAAAGGGAAAACTAGGATGACCATGACTCTTTCTCCCTAAATAAAAAAAAAGCAAAATAAAACATAGAAGCCTTAAGCATTTTAACATCTTTACCCTATTAATAAAAAAACAATCTATGTGGATTAACCTACAGTATCAAAATTCTTCTTCAGAAGATAAATGGACATAATATGATCACTAAATAAAGCCCTTGAATTTTCAGTCACCTAAGCAGACTAAGCTTTAACTGGTGTTCTTATAACTAATCAATTTCACAACATCCTGTATTGTACATCAACTCCCCGAATTCAGTTAAAGTCTGACAATTTTATTTTAAAAATCTTATGAAACATATCGTGCCTTGAAAATGCAACTCCAGCACAATAGATCTGTCTTCACTCTCTGAATTATTCACAGACAATATCCTGTTCATCTCAATACAATTTTATTCTTACAAAAAGCAAACAATACAACTGGTTTGGGGGCTGGGGGGAGAGCTGCATCCCATCTCGTCCTAACCAGTCCAGAGCAATTCTACATGGGGAGATTCCTCTGGATATTACTTAGACTTTCTTAATGAAATTCAGGTGTAATCCCTAAGGCTCTATAGCAAAGAGTATCTTTAGCTCAGCTACAGAATATGGTATTTGCCAAAAGGGGATTAATTATGTTTAGATGTGTCTACTATGAACACCAACAAGTTTAGTCTCTATTTAAAATACATTTCAAAATTCATCTAATTTAAAATTCAGTAGTGAACAAATAAGTAAATATAAGCAATTTATAAAATACACTAGGAAATACAGTTTAAATTTATAAAGACTTTGTTTTCATTAGTTTTAATTTTAATACAGTCAATTACAATATGAACTGCTCTTGCCCACAGAAAATACTTATGGGGTGTAAAATGTCCTAAATTGCCACAATGCCATCTGTGGTGTGATCCACAGGGGTTTCCCACCAGCACACAATGGGGCCCAACAAACATTTGTCTTTTAATTTGTTCCCTCTCTCATGCTTTTCCTGAAGAGAAAGCTTTATCCATTAATACTGTTTTGGTTAAGTTTTATGTTTCTTCAATAGTTTGCATGCAGTATAGATTAGGAGCAGAGTATCAGTCAAGCCCTACACCTCTTTGGAGTAAACACCTTTTCCAATAGCTTCAATCTTCATATTTTTTTTTAATTATTATTCTATTATTCAGCCCATCAATCCATCCTCTCTCAACCTGGGACCATAATGTACTCAGAGCATTCCAGTAGTCCATGGGGTCTAAGACTGCTATTTGTTGCAGTGAATAAGAAAAGTAAAAATATTGATTAAAGGAAAACAGATAAATACCTCTAAATGTAAAACTGTAAATAGACATCATCTTAAACAGCAGCCCTTCCCTTTTTTTGTATCAGGAAGATAAGGCAGATATTTTATCTGTGCTGCAAATTTCAGGCAGATATCCTCAAAACCAGCTAATAACTCACTTTCAGATATCCTGAAAGTAGGCAGATATATTGCACTTTGGAACTAAAACAGTCATTCTTCAGAAAGGAAGTTATCAATCCACTGACAAAAAGGGCAAAAAAGGCATCTATAGAATCAGGTAATACATGTGCTTTTGCATGGAAACCTACTGCCAAGAAAAAAAAAAGGTACATAATCTTGAAATACCAGAAATCTAGAACTTTTCTTAGATCACTAAATCAACTTTCTGTTTAGTTACACGGGCACTGTGTAAGATAATGCAAGTATTCAAATCCAATAACCAGTGATACACTGCCTGAGATCCTAACACTTACTGTAGTCCCACGTTGTATCCATATGTTGTATTCAGATTTTAAATGGTTTAAAGTCATAGAGGAAGAAAAAATACAGAAGAATCAATGCTGACAGTCCTTGATTATCTTAGCACAAACTATTTATTTTTAAACCCTTCATTTACTGACAAAATGAAATAGTATCTTCACTTCTTTCATCACCTTAGTGTATTTATTATTTTTCTGTAAACAGCTCAGATTTGATCCTCTTACCTGATTGAAGGATGCATGCTAGTGAATAGTGTGGTGGTGGGGAAGGCTCAAACCAGTAGAGCAGAAAAAGCATCAAAGGAATAGGCCAGAACAAATACTTGTCTAGACATAGGAAAGTTAATTTAACATTGAAATGTAATTTAAAGAAGCTTTGGACACCAATCCTTCAGAAAGCTAAGTTGCAAGTTTAATGTTGTGTCTACATTTATAACTCTATTACAAGCCCATATTTTGACTATTTTCTATTACACAGGCTACAAACATAGGAAAGTCTGACCGAAGTGGTAATTAATGTATTTTTTAATTTTCAGTACTGTTAACACAGAGAAAAGACTCTGTATTCCTGGCCCATCTAATTTTTCAGTTTTAACAACAACTGATCTCTCACCATAACTCCTTCCTTCTTATAAACCCTTTGTGAAGAAACACTGGGACCTGTGCTAATAATGGCTTTCATGTATAATGGAACAGCTGATCATTCAGAATTGAATTTGATTTTAAAAACAACAGTAATAATACAATTCAGGTTCTTTCATAGCAGGATAATGTATTCCTGAACTCTTCAATACAAACCCACAGAAAAGCAAATAGATAAGAAGTCAACAGGAAAACAAGAAAAATGCAGTAGTAGCCATTACCTGTGGAGTTCTCTTGCTGCTCACTCATCTATATAAATAAACTACATTCTGTTAACAGCAGTGTTTTTCCCAGTTCATGTGTTAATTTTATAGCCTGTCAAGTTCTAGGGGAAAAGGTTTAATACGGATCAAACAGCAAGACTCTACTCACTGGAAAAGGAACATTTCCAAACTGGGAAGGGAGTGGCAAGGGTCATCAGCAGGGCAAGACTGTTCTGCTTAAGCACCACAACTACAGACAGAGGCACCTACAATGACCAAAGAGGTGATCAAGTGAAATTATTCTAATTACCAAGCCCTTTTAGAACTTATAAATTGGTAATTAATCAAATTGTCAAAAGAACACTAGAATATACCACTTTTCATTTTTAACTACACACAGAGGAAGGTTCTGTCACCCTATTCTTTTATCAAATACTCTTTAATTTTGCCTTTATTCTCATTCTGACAGCAGTATGTTCCAGACTGCTGTAAAAAACCCAAATCTGTAACAAACATTGCAGCAAAAAGGGATAGGGGCAACAGAAACCACGTAACCAACCCAGTCCAAGCAGTACAGCCAGTAAAAGTAATTACACAATAATGTAATATGTTAAATTCAAAATCAACTAGTTTTCACTGGATGACCTTCAAACTTCTAAAAGTAACCTTCAAAGGAAGAAAATTGTACACAGAATCTTATACAAAGACTAACAGAGTAAACAACTTTACTCCCTTAATATTATTATCTCTTATTTATTTAAAGGAGTAATGTACTTTATTGCTCTTTATACTGCAAGACTATGAGGTTTTTATAGATTCTTCATCCAGTTAACTTTAATTAAAGTATGTCAGTTTTCCTTTTTTTTTTTTTTTTCTTTCTTTTTTTTTTTTTTTTTTTTTTTTTTTTTTTTGTTGTTGTTGTTGTTGGTTTTGGTTTTGTCTTTTGGGGTTTTTTTGGGTGAAGAAACCTACCCACACTTGCCAGGAGTAAGCTCATATTTTCATAAAGTCTTTGTGATGCATGCTTGTACAGCAATAAACAAGTATTTGGGATGAATTCCTGTAGCATACCACAGTTTATTAACACTGAAATGAACAGGTAGACTTTTTAAAAATGCAGACAAATCTGAAATGAGAGGTAGAGGTGACCTGCCCTCCCCTTTGCCCAGATGGGGCATCTAGGGAAATGTGGTACCCTCCTCCTGTCAGGGAGATTGTCATCTTTCTTCTTTCCTACCTCCCTGGGACCTTCCTCTTGGGTTGTGTCTGGAAACACATGCAGTGAGCAACAAAAGGGTAATGAAAAAACTCATCCTCCTACTAAATTTCAAAGCACCTTCTTTTTGCCAAGGTCCAAGCTTTAAAAGAGACTACTCCATTTTTTTACATTTTTAACCAAAAGCCCAGGACAAGTATGTTTGATGGGAGAATAAAGGCAGGAAAGCAAGCTGGAACAAGCTACATTTTAGGGTAAGACTAGGAGAAGAAAAAGAAAGTTTCAAAGCATCCTTAAACAAACATGTTAATAGGATATTTTGTGCAAGTTACTTAAGAAAAAAACCCTAGCCAACCAACCAACCAACCAAAAAAAAAAAAAAAAAGGAAAGAAAAAAACCCACACAAACAAACAATCCCAGCTGTTCTAGTTACATGTACAAGGTGAGTTTCCCACATACACAGATTGAGGCTTCCCATACAGCTCTGACCGCTGGCACCTCATGCTGCAGCCCTCCCACTGTCAAGGATACCTGTGGGGTTGACTCTTCTCCACCCAATTACCTATTCCAACATATGCAGGAGATTAATTTTCTCTGTCATACTGACATCAGGATCTTCAGCATAAACCAGCCAAATAATTTTACGAGTCCAGTTTCAAATAAAAGCTCAAAATAACCACAGGTAAGAGGGATACATATTGAAGTGACTGTGCCCCATGGCAACAGTAGTCTGTGCACAGACTGCACAAACCTCTTCTTGATTCATTTTCTCTTATCTGGATAACTACAGCATTGTACTGTCTTCATCTGCCCATCCTGATACACAATCTTCTCATGCAAACATCCTGCCGCCAAAATCCTACTCCCAGACGAAACAAAGGCATAAAATCTAAGATCTATTACCTCCAGTTTTCTACAATTTCGCCCCTTCTCCTCACTTTGCAGTTATCTTACAATAGAAATAACTCTTGGCTGTAAAGATTCTAGCTGTCATCTAGTGTACCTTTCAGAAAAAGAAGATGAAAAAAAAGGGGAGGCAGAAGGGCTGCATGTTCTTCCAGTAATTTTTCCTGTAAGAATAACCGAAAGCGATGGAGAAGAGTGGTAGTTCCCTCTGGAAACCACAGGCATGATGCCAGAATACAGCTGCTGGGTATTTCTGTGGAAGAACTAAAAACCTAGATGTCATCACAGTTATATTTCTTTAAAATGTACTGTTTGTCTGAATATTCAGAAAGGCCTTGTTCCCACTGTACCATGCGTGGGGCAGGACAGAGTTCTAATGTGTGGTGCTCCAGCCAGAATGTCACACATTTGGTTCTGCACACGTAAAAAACCCCAAACCACTCTAGGAAAACACAGCAGGAAAAACTTGAAATCCTCTAAACTAGGAAAGGAAAGTAGTGAAATAATCAGCTGTGGCAGATCCTTCAGTACTATTCAGGAACTTGTATTTTAACAGCATATAGAAGCAATATATACATGTTGTGAAGATGCATCTTCAGACACGCTTAAAATTCTCTTTCCAAGCAGTATGGGTCAGAAACACCGTTATTTGGTGTGTTTTGCAAACACTTTATAGAGTTTCTCAAGATACTGTGACTGTGTCATATCGTCAATTATTCTACTTAAGTGTGATCACTATAAATCACAGCTTATGGATTAAATACACCCCCCAGCTTAGGACCTTGAAATCTATAAACTCCAGCTTTTCATAAAGGAGCTCTTTGGGAGAATAACTGTATGGACTTTTACACTGAAATTCTCCATTCTTAGAAAGAGTGAGTCCTGAACTTGCATTATTCTAGTTCAATTTTTTCTGGAATTTATTTAAATCAACATGTTCTTATTCAAAGGATTTTTTGGGGGTATTTTTTCTCTTGACAATTTTTCTAAAGCATGCAGGACTTTTCATTTTACACTAAGCACTTTTTGAATGCACTTCACAGTTTTTATAATGTATACAAATACATATTAATAACTGAAATTGAGAATTGAGAACTGAGACCTCACCTCAATGCCACAAAAGAAATAATTCCAGTCATTATATAGGTTGTTCCGTTTCCGGATGCTGAAGACTGATCACTAAATTCCTAAAACAACAGCTGAATGCATTCATTATGATTTTAAAAGGACTCCACCCTCATAATTATACTAAGTGAAAAATACTTTCACATTGCCTCTAAAATGGGGAGAGGGGAAGGCTTGAGATTTTTGTAACAGGTTCTGTATAAGCTGAAGAATTTTGCAAATGTTACTTCATACTATTATATAGTATAAATTAAATTTTTAGCAACAACACTAGAACTGCTTTTCTTACTTAAATGGTAGCCTGAGACAGTAAATATGTTGGAAAAAAGATCAATAATTAAGATATTTTCTCAGCAACTCTCTTGATGCCCTGGTTTCTCAGCCTAAAAGAAGATAATTACTGGAACAGGCTTAGGTACATTTAAAAGAGGGTATCAACATTTGTGAGGAAACAGGGGTATCAAAACAAGTATCCATACAACTTGTAGATTTATTTTTCTTGTTTTGGAAAGATAGTGGACTATCCAACCTACTTCATAGACCCTGGCATAACCTAAATATATCATAACACTATGTGCTTATTTATTTAGCCATAACAAAACCTGTCTACCATCTTCTCTTTGCTTTTCTTTCTTACGCAGAACCGAATGCAGCTCAGTGACACTTTCATAATATTTAGTAAGAAACATATAATTTAATACAGAAGTATTTATTAATCTTTGGTTCAAGCTAAAGCTTGAAGTCTGGATTTTTCAGCACTTAGCTAAATATTAAATGCTGACTTCATTTAAATGACAGAATAATGATGAAAAATCACAAAAAAGAATTAGTCTAGATACATCACTAGCATCTCGAAAATTATAATGTGTTAAATGATTATGAAAGAGTGCTTGACAAAGTTAATAGTCAGACTGATGTAAGTTGTTCCATTGTAAGTTGATGCTGATGGCCTTACAACTATATTTTAAAGTATATAAATTATATACATATTAATGTACAGGGATTAACTTGTTAATTCAAATAAAAAACATATAGATATATATTCTATGTACTCAGCACATCCCTTGCCATAAAGTTTTTCTCCCTCTTGTAATTTTCAAAGATTTCAAAATGCACACCCTGTGATTTCCCTCATTATAAAAGATGTAGTTTTATATGATATTACAATTACAACTAAAAAGTATTTGGTAGAGTACAGAATGAATTTGGTCAGTTCAGTTCCCTGAACTGAACAAAACATTCTATGTTTGTTTTTTTAAAAAATCTATCAGCTTGAAGAATTCAAAGCCCAAAATCTGCTTTTTAAGAAAATATTATCATTGTTATGAGTCAGGTTTTCTGGTAAGATAAAAAGCAAGGAATAAACTATGGTAATCTATTCACTTCCCTTTATTGATCTTAATGAAAGCAGCAAAGGTGTTTCCAATGTGATTTTACAGCTACCTGGGAATGGGAAGCTTCAGCCAGCAGCTAACAAAGATCCTGAACAACTTTTCTTTGGAAAGTCCATAAGTTTATCATGACACCTCTTCTTCCCCTTACCCTACCTTGCTTCTTGGCTTTTCACCCCAATTTGGAGGGGAGAGTTTTCAGTTTCCTTGCAGAAATCTTGGGAGTAATTTTTAACTGTATTTGAGAAACACTGAAGAAAACACAATAAAAACATGTCAAAGTAGCTGGAGCAAAGTATCTTGAAGAACGTGCTATTCTGCTTAACCTTCCCAATACAACTTCTTACAATAAGATTCTAGAACTTGTCATGCTCTGAATTTAAAGGTTGCAATTCTTATGCTTCACACCATTTCTCCTCCAATGCCTTCAGTATCATTTGAGAAAAAAATCGCAAAAAATCAGTATATATTCCATACACAAGTTTCTTCCCATTTTTTATGTCATCAATACTATTTCAATTGCTACACAAATCGGAACAATCCCTTCCCTTCCTTCTTATTCTTCAATAACTAACAGATATGTGGAGTATTTTTTTTAGCTTATAAGTATCTCACCAGGCTACTCGTTCCGTTCCTCACAAATCAGTCCCAGCAGCCTCTCTAACATGGGGTCAATTTGTATGCAAGAATGCAGGCAGTTCTTGTCCCGGTACTGAGATGCTTTCATCTGGGAGAGATATGCAAGGTGATCTTGAATACTGTTGCATACTTCATTCTTGGGTAGGTCAGATATGTTTCACTTCCCAAGTGAGATTTATTGGCAGTTACTACCCGGATTTTTTAATACTTTCTGAAGGCTTCAGGCATTTGCTCATTCATTAGTAGTAGCAGCACTATATTTAAAAGGACCTGTTAATAAATTGCCTATCTCCAACTTATAAACTTGGGTCTAAAAAAACCTGACTCTTTCAAAGAAACACACAATGACATCAATAATGTCTGAGTATTTTCAGAAGCTGTTACAGACAAGCTCTTTTCCAACTTTCAATACTTCCAGAAATTTTCTTAAACTTGAGAAACCGCTACTGTGTATTAAAAGCCATATTTATTACTAAAATACATGTTTTTAACATGGTGAAGTGCACTTCCATCAGTGAGGTGATAACCAACTTCATAAATTGATTACTAAATCATTTTGTCAGCATTTAACTCTTTAAAGTCTTTGATACTTGTCAATTTTTGAAGCATTTTATCCTTGGGAACCACTGCTTTCTCTGACAATGAACAGATACATAAAAGCTGCAAGTAGTACAAATGACTCTTAAATATATATGCAATTCCTCACTCCTATATCCTCCATAAGCTGGTCATTTTCTTCGCTTGTCAGTTTACACTTCTTCCTCTCCTGGAGAGCTTTCAACTATGTGACAATGAAGAAATCAAACATCAAAATAGCAACCGCTAAATATCCTCTGCACGACAGTGTAATTTCTTCTGCCTTAAGGCAGTGTTCAGCTCTGAAATCAAAGCCTGTTTACTTCTTACTGGTGTATATTACACCAAAGACTTAACTCTTGCTTACATAAAACTTGCAGAAAAACCAGTTTACTCACAATGGTTCTATTTAGTGTTTAGAGCCCAAGCCAGCAGTATCTTTCACAGCCAAGGAGTACAGAACCCTAGTTCCCATGCAGAAGAACAGAAGAGCTCAAGCCCTACTGCTACTTGTATTCCTATAAATAAGAAACAAGTAAGCAAATGTCTATGCATATTCACTTTTTTTTTAGATTTAGAAGCTGTTTAGATTGATGACAAGTTTAATATTTTAAAATAAATTATCTTCAGGAGTTTTAAAAATAGTTTTTATACCTAAAGTCCAATATATTTGAAATAAATCTTTCACAGTTTAATTAAAAAGCTAATACTTGTATGAAGGGGTCTTGGAAATAGATATTCCTATGCTCATCTGACTTGGGATGACGATATGAATTCTGATAACCATATGAGAACCAAAGGGAGAAAACCTGAAATAAAGTGAGCAAATGAAAATGCAGCAAACAAACCCTGCGACTTCTAAAAGAGGAAAAAAAAGAAATTATGAGCTACATAGATTTTACATGCATCTGCAAGGTATTAGCAGACAGAATCAGAGAGCTGAGAGGACAACAGCATTAATGTAAAAGTCATGCAGGTTAGAAGCACAGCACTCTGTATGTACTCCTGTCTTTATAACTCCGCACACACGAGCAGTTCCAGCCGTGCCCATGGAGCTGTCTGTCGCATAACCAATAAAGTTGCTAGTGACTGTTCACTGTCACCAAGCATGGCAGGGTGTCACATAGTATTTCTTTAGCCCGTATGGTTCATTTACAACAAACCTCTCAGAAACATCTGTAACTGTAAATTAAACATTTCCATGAGTATCTTCCAGGGAACTGAGGCCAACTGGTACAAAATGACATATTTCTAGGGTGGTAAACTCCTCTAGTCTGTAAAACAGAGTGGCCTCACAGAAACTGTCTTTTGGGAATGATCCTTGGAACACTGACTACCAAACAGTGTCCAGGAATTAGGTCAGTGGTTTTGGCATCAAGTTAATCAGGATATTTTTCTGTAAAACTTACTTTGGACATAGCTAAGGAAATTCAAAATGTCCCCAGATTGAGTCTGCAGCTACAGAGAAGAACTGTAACCCATCAAATCATCTTCAGTTGGTAAAGGGGAAATAGTTCAACATCATGTTAAATAAAAACAGGCAAAACTGGACCCCAAAGCTGAGGAAACAAATACTACTTCGTTACTGCAGTGAGAAGGCAGATGTTTTTCTCTCAGAAGAGAGAGCCCGGCTAAAAACTTGCATACACACAACACACAGAGGCAAAGAAACAACCCTATCCCTGTGTTCATAACCTACATGGTTATCTTACTTAATGTGGTTACTTCACTCTCCCACATCAGATGACATGGACATACTACTTTGAGGGAATTGTCTTATCCTACCCTGTTTCCTCAGCCTGGCAAACTGGTTTCGGGAACGAGATGGGGACAAATGACGCTTTAATCACCATCCAGACACAATTAGGAAATAATCATGACTTTGACATGGCAAGCTCTCAGATCTGATGAAGCCGCAGCCTCAGCAAAGGATGCATCTCACATCCTGGGGCAGATTAAAACACTCAGAGCTGTGGCTGACTCACACAAAGAATGCATTTTACAAAACTGCGTTTTTGCTGGGCACATTTCTCTGGCCTTCTGTATACAGTTCAGGTACATAAATTGGGCCATATTATACGAAATGCTTTAAGGCTACAATATTTATATTTAAATACATTTTATGACACAGCAGATTAAAGTAGGAGTTTCCACATCTCTGCACTGTACAAGATTGTCCACTATATTAGGAAACTCTATCCCATATTTTGCAAGATCTCTGTTTTGTCATTGGTTATAATCTATTTTACATAAAGTAGCTTAATTAACTTATATAAACTCATTTTTCTTTAGAAAATTTTGTATGCTTTGCAGCCAAAAACCTCTAGCTTTTTCTAACAATTAAAAATCTACAGTGATGCCCTTTATTTGTAAGAATGGCTAGAAATTATACATACTGTACAAAAATCATTCTAACTACCAATACTACAATTATCCTGTGCAAGTGTTTTTCTATTGCTAGCCACCTTAATGAGCACTGCCTCCTAATATTAATCAAAATAAAAATATATTTTTCACATATTGCAAAAAAATTATTTTTTGTTGTTATTTTGCAAACACAACTCCTACCTTCTGTGTATGATGAATAAAGCAACTTCCATGTATTCAAGATTTCTTGAAGAAAGCACTGATATTATGGCATATTTCCAATGCCCAGACAAGCAAAATACGCAAACATTTTTTAGTAACATGAAAATTAGGACCATTTCCAGAGTTAGCAATTGGATCCTTTAACCCACTCTCTATTAATGTGTTGAGGACTTGGACTCAAACATAATTTTCACACAGCAAAGGAATTTCTTAAACTACATCATGACATTATCCTAAATAGTTTTAAAAATAAATGCTGTCCAAAATCAGAGTCCACTAAAATTGCTCTTAGTCTCTAACTTTTCTGGAACAACTTTCTCCTTTGACATCTGCAGTGAATATAAAATCCTGGGGGAAAAAAAAACCCTGAAACTACAAGAGTATCTCAAATGGTCATCTCTAATTTAACAAAGTCAGCCTATTTTAGTGAAAGAATGCAACAAGCCTGATCAGATAGACACTATCAAAACGTGATTAACCTCAGAGCTGTAGGCCTAATCTTTTGCTGTCTAGCATGCACCAGTTAAGCTTCTATAAAGAAGGCACAACTAGATTCATAACAAATTTCCATCTCAAATTACTAGGTCACAGAGAACAAACACTACATCAGGAGTTTCCACTAAAGATGACCCATAATCTTTTCTGTTCATATAACACTCAGTCTTTCTCATCCTTATCAGTTTGTACTTCTGGGAAATACATAAACCCTTTAAATTCATTAAAGCCTATAAATATCTTCCATTACAATGTCTATTTGGGATGGAGAGTGTTCCAGTTTTCACAGAATCAAAGAATGGGTCAGCTTGGAAGGAACCACGGTTCAACCTCCCTGCTCAAATGCCTAAAGCATGTGGTACAGGATTGTATCCAGACAGCTGTTGAATATTTCCAGTGAGGGAGACTCTACAACCTCTCTGAGCACCTGTTTCAATGTGTGGTCACCTGCACAGAAAAGAAGTTCTTCCTCATGTTCAGGTGGAACTTCCTATGTTTCAGTTTGTGCCCATTGCCTCTTGTCCTATTGCTTGGCACCACCAACAAAAGCCTGGCTCCATCTTCTTGGCACCCTCCCTTCAGATACTTACAGACTCTGATGAGGTCTCCTCTCAGTCGTCTCTTCTCAAGGCTGAGCAGGCCCAGCTCTCTCAGCCTTTCCTCATAAGAGAAATATTCCACCCTAATCATCTTTATAGCCCTCTGCTGGACTGACTCCAGGAGCTCCGTGTCTCTCTAGTACTGAGGAGTGCACAACTGGACACAGCACTCCAGGTATGGCCTCACTAGGAGTTGGTTTGTTTTCTTTTTTTTACATTTTAATCTTTCCGATCATTGCAATCTGACACTTGCACAGTTTCTAGTAATTTTTTAACATTATTTAACTCATTTATAAAATTCAGAACATGTATTATTATAGAATGATCAAATTATACAGCATAAAAAATAACTAGCTAAGACTTTATCTTACAAAGCTAACTTTGTACACCTAGGACATTAGGCTGATAAAGTGCAAATATGATAAGTCTACCATGTGACATATTTAGAGATTAATCTCAAATTTCAGATAGGGGAAAAAAAAGTCAAAGACTTATTCAATAACAGGATATTATTTTCTGTGTTCCAAAAGTGCTATTTTAATAGATACAGTATTCTAAGATTTTAATTTTTCTTTATATTAGAATAGCTAATTTCAGGATTTAAATTGTGTCTTAAGCATAAAACAGGGGTCCCTCAGGTTTCAGTCTAATTATTTTACATTATGTGTTGAAGTACAGCAATAGTGAAACAGAAGTGGTGATACAATCCACACAAATTTTAAAATACTACAACAACAGAAACTCCTATATTAAGACCACATTATCAGTGAGTCTTCCTTTTGCTGGGTCACAGGACTCAATAATTAACATCAAGGCTCTGACACTGAGTAAAGCCTCAGCTTTCATCTACTTCAGATGACCTCTTCAAAGCTTCATTATAAGATTTAATTGCACTAATTAACAGAGATCAAAGTCAATTAGCTACTTGTAGGCTGCACATCACATCACAAGGCACCTATGTTTGCAGTGATGCTGCATGACAACAAACTAGACCAATTAATGTAACACAATACTTGTTTTCTTCCCCAAACGTGCATCTCCAGATTTTGGATGTCTCTGTGCAAATGTTGTCAAGGCTACCTAGCCCAAGCTCAGTAGCAGTAAAAGTCTTTTATAAATAGGTATTACTGGTTTTTCTAACTGTAGCAAGAACTTCCAAAAAGCAACAAGAAAACACGCCCACCTTATCAGTGCTCTTTTAACATTCCAAAATCAAGGATCAATCTTCCTGCACAGCTATTTTTTTAACTTCAGAAGACATTTAGGAGAAGTAAATAATAAAATATTTAACTTTTTCACACCATAGACACCCTTCAATCTCTCTGTGAAATGCAGCTTTGCCCTGAATCTAGGCTGGACAGCCTAGCAAGCACAGCACCAGGCCCTCTGGAACTTTCCCCTCACAAGGGACTGCACAGTGAGTGCTGAGGCAGTATGGCCACTCATCTGTCAGTCCTGTACTTCGTTAACATTTGTGTCTTTGAATACAGTCTAACCTTCTGTTCTCTATTAATTACAGCTCTACTACTGGCTCAATGACCAGTGGTAGAAAAAGTATACATAATATGCATAAAGCTAATGACATCAATTAATACAGTGGCTCCAATTTTCAGTCAAGCCAAGACATGCCTAAATTTATGTGATCTTCATTTTTCTCCATTAGAACATGCATAGAAATACAGTCCTAAATTGTAATATGTATTTTGTGCTAGTACAGTACAATGACTATTATTTAGGTATCTCCAAAATCTATCACGAAGGCTGACATGTTCTTCCTTTGCCTGAGCTTTAACCACATATAGCTAAGGCATGACTTCAGACCAAGAGTGTCTGAAGTGGTGCACTGTGTGCCAGGGCATCCTGAGCTCAGTGCCACAATAACATGGCTGCATGACTCCTGGCCTGCTCATAGTCACAGTCTTCTGCAGCTGCCTGGAAAACACCGTGTAGACATGTTTTTCATCTTTGGATGATTTTACACATTATTTCTTATTTGATCTTATATCTCCCTTGGTAACTTTTTTTTGGTAGGATACTGAAAGCTGGTTGCAGTAGGAGACTTCAGAGTTTACAGCACTATTATGCAACACAACACGCATGTGCAAATCACTTGCCCATGTTTTTAATTAATAGATAATAATAAGCTAAAAAATATTTTTCTGCTGATGTACATGCATACCTAATAATAATGATAAACATTAATATTGCATTAATTTATGTATTCTTATATATAAAAATTGTAAATGAAGCAGTATTGATCATGATTCAGATTGAGTAAGGGATCAAAGACATCTAGGCAAAGCAAATGAAGGGCTACATGAGGTGAGATGTCTCCAGTCGAAATAATTGCACATGAATGGCTTCTGAAAGGAGTAAGATGAAATACACATGCATCTTACTGAGCTCTAAACTATCCACCAGCTTCACAACTACGGCAGGGCTGATGACTATGTGAAGCCTGCCAGGATGACCAAATGCATTCCTCCTCTCCTACAGGTAATCACAATCCCTGTTCCCAGTCGGACAACTGATGAAACTACATTTTTAAAAGTAGTTTGCTCTCTTGACCTGACTGTGATTGTAGGTTTATTACTCCAAGACATTTGGGAAACATTCATATGCAAACATTTCCATTTTTGCCTTACTAACCAAGTCTTGTCCCAAGTCTGGATCACACGTGTCTTCTTACTAACCCAGAACTGACAGTAATGCAGATCATGACTACACTCCGTCTCTCCTTTTCTTAGAATTAAACTCAAAACAAGTGGACAGCTCAATGAAGATTTCTGACACAAGATAAAAAATATCTTACTTGAGAGAAATTGACAAATTAGAGGTAAACATAGTTTTAAAGGAAAATTACTGAGGCTGAGAAAATCAAGAACACCTTTAAAAAAGGGGAGATAGTTTGTTTGCTGGGGTTTTTTTTTAATCTAAACACATGAAAATAAAGCTTTTTGATCCTGCAGCCTAAAAGGACTTAAAAAACTTAAATTATCAAAATATCATATTAATTGCCCATAAACCTGGTCAACTCCTTTTTTCAGAAAAATTAAATCTCAAAACCCTCCTTGCACAAAAGACTCTGGGCTAGGGGCTATTTCTTAAATATTTGTATTTGGATTACCTGTTTGGCTTGGTCATGAATGCACTTGTGCACCATCTCCTTTTCATGTCTACAGAAAAACCAAGAACCCAAGAAATCACATCCCAAACAAGACTAGGCTTTGTAAAGATGACCATGGTGTGGCAGAGAGACGGCCAAAATATTTCTCTTTCCAGGGCTTTGCAACTCTCCTGGGTAGCAAACAGCTACATTGCATTTTCATGCACTTCCTGTTTCAACAAACATCATCAGATTTAGCTTTAAATATATTTTACCCAATTTAATGGAAGTAACTGTGATGCCAGGTATTGGCTATAAAACCAGATTACTAAAACCTCTCAGTAAATCTAGTAACTTTCAGTACAGTTTTCTTCATAAACAACTTTTACATATTACTTTTCACACTGATACAACTGAATTAAGACAGTGTCAACTACAAACACTTGCTATTTTACAACACTGAAAATAAAGCATTAGGTTTGCAAAGTTCTACAGAAATTTGAAGAAATTGTAAAACATTCTCTACAAGTGTTTGTGTTTAGAGCCCAACAAGCCTGCTTTCTGTAGCTCAGAAACACCTGCCCACTCTCCACCTTGACATGCTGCATCTCCACAAAATTAGCCAAAGCAGCAGCACTGTAGCAGGTTCTCAAAGGAGACAGCCAGAAAAAAATCCAGCCAAGAAACTAAGTGGAACTTCTCCTTGAGAAAGCAAAACTACTTTAGTGTTGATATTGACCACAACTGAATACAAAATTCTCTTTCCGCAAATAAAGAAAATTTAGAGAAAAACTAGTGATAGTAGAGTATGATAAAAAGGCTTAGGGAGAAAAGAAGGTATATAGGAACCCAGGGAAAGAACAGCAGGGTCAAAAATACCACCACAAAAATCCTGGTTCCTGTCCATTTACCATCATACATATAAAACCAAATGAAAGTCTGAATCACAACATCAATTAAGTTGGAAAAGACCTCTGAGATCATTGAGTCCAACCTATGACCAAACACCACATCAGCTAGACAATGGCACTAAGTGACACATCCAGTCTTTCCTTAAACACCTCCAGGGAGGGTAACTCCACCACCTGCATAGGCAGCCCATTCCAATATCAAATCACCCTTTCTCTGAATTCTTCCTAGAACAGAGCCAAGAGACAAACTTCATGCTTTTAAAAGCACAAAGCCCTCCAGAGTCCAAGGAGTATCTGGACAACACTATCAGGCACATGGTGTGATTCCTGGGGCTGTCCTGTGCAGAGTCAGGAGTTGGGCTTCAATGACCACTGTGAGCCCCTTCCAACTCAGGATGTTCTATCATTCTATGATAAAAGTTGGGTCTTGATGATTACTGATTTTTTTCCCCCAGTTCAGCCGCTCTGTGAAAGAAATCAAAGATAACACAGTGATTAAGCAACAGTTTCTTAGAACACTTACTCTGGACTTTGATCACTGTCTCAGTCCAGTTCTGTATTCCATCCTTATCCTTGCTAGGGAACCCAAGCAGAGATGCTTTCTCAGACCCCATAGAATGCTGCTTCTCTTCTCCTGGTCTGAGTTGGGCAGAGATGAGAAGAGGAGCCAAGCAGCTGCACAACTACACCAAATGCAATTGACTGATCCCTTCAGAAAACCTTTTTCCACATTATTTTCTAAATTTCTTAAGAAATTTTGCTTCATTTTCAGAATCCTTAAAAATGTTCATAAGAACCTTTCTTAGAAGAGCAGATTTCCATTATACGTGATTTTAAGAGAAGTTAATACTATTAAAATTCAGGGGAAATTCATACTGAGAGATATATTTAATCTTACTTTAAAAACTTCTTGAATGAATCAAATTACATTCACAAGTCAAACTTGTAATTCAGTTTCTACCATTCATGTCTGTCATTGCTGCCTGAGTGAAAAATCTTGCTCAATTTGCCCAAACAAAGCCTGTAGTACTCTACGTTTTACTGAGAGAAGGAGGACTTTGGAGTTTTCTGGGGACAAGGAGATGGAAGAATAATGGCCTGTTAACTGGTCTTTCTTTTCCTGAGTATTTTGATATATTTGATATTCCTGAATATTTTGATAGTATTTCTTCTAGGCAATCAAAGGGAAAAGGATAGTGGAATTTTTTTTTTTTTCTGTAGTAAAAAGTAATAATTACTATAGATTGCCAAACCATTAGAAATCTCTGAAAGGAGACACATGAATAGTTTTTTTCCTTAATTCCAGTTGCTATAGATCAGTACTCCTGCTGGGAGTACTCCTGTTTTCCCTTTTATATTATCTGAGAGAAGCAGATTAGGTGATCAGTCCTCAAGCTTTCTCTTAATCCTCTCAAATCTCCTGTACTTCTCAAGTTCCTCTCTCCTTTCCTAGCTGTCTTGTTCCCCCTTAATATTACACTGGAAAGTAGCTTCCTTCAGGATGCTACAATGTTAAACAGTCATTACTGGCACAATGATGTGATTTTTTTCTATCATTAGATGAGTTTCCAGTGGCTTAAAAAAATTGAAAACAAACAATCTCCCCCTAGAATTAACCTCCCAACACCCAAATTCCCAAAAACAACTTAAACAAAACCAGCAACAACAAAAAAAACCCCAGCACAAAAATCTTTCTTGGTACCATTAAGGGGATACTGCTATGTTGAAAGGACTAGGATTTGAAAATACTGTATGCTATAAATAAATAAATTGCAAATATAAAAAAATAAAATACAATTAAAAAAAAAGACTGATTCTCAGAGATAAATAAGTTCTGGGATTTCCCTGATTACTGCTAAGCTATCCCTTCCTTAGTGACCTCTCTATCACACAGAGGAGAGAGAGGACTAAAAACAAGATGAATCACACAGCTAGACTGAAGTGACTCTACCCGAAAAGTTTTTGGCTCAACTATATATTTCTGCACTGCAACCGGTTAAATGCAAGAAAGAAGCATGAATGTAGGCTTTCTTTTCAGAGAACACTTGTGTCCAACCACTTAAAGCATCTGTGTGTGTCATTCACATCCTGCCACATCTTGAACAAGATGAAGATGCTCTTAGAAAAGCTTAACCTTTGCCGAATAGCAGTAAAGGATGTCAGTGTCAAAGGTGATTAAGGTCTCCATATACTAAATCACAGATTTTCTTCAGTAAAGTGCAGATTTGAAAGAGCAGCAAAAAGACCAGAAATGAAGACCAGCACAAACTTGTAGATCACAGTAAGACAACTCATTCTTTATAAAAGCACATATCTTTTCAGCATAGGAAAACTCATGCTGGACTTAAGAAGCTTAGGCCTCTGTTATAATCTCAATCTCCTATACTTTTAGGAGGTCAACATTTTTTAGGTGATGTTATATGTATATATTTCAATCCCCCTGCCACCTTCTTACTTCTTTAGAAGAATGTCATTATCCAAACATCTGGATCTGTTGTTTTCTCTGTAATATAATAAGCAATATTTTGTGGGCTGTATATTCGTGTAGAAATATTGCATATGTCTGTTACATACACTGCGTTGAAGGCAACAGAGAAAAGTATACTGCTTATGTTCTCTGCACTTGACTGTCTTATGTTTCTCATGATGAAGAACAGGACCAACAAAGTCCACACACATTGTAAAGGCCTGTTTAAAAACTACTTACCTCGTGATCTAAACTACTTGCAATAACAGATTATCTGATTAAAGCTCCTCTAACCTAAGTACATAAATTTATTTTGCCTACAGGCACAAATGAGAGTGCATCTGCAAACTTACAATAATGTTTATCTATTGGTCTCTTTCACAGCTCAATAACACACACTAAAGAAACATTTTAATAAATTCATCTGCCTTTTGTACTTCAGGGAGGGGGGGGAAGAAGGAGCAAATGCAGACAACGAATGTAAGCCAACAATTTTAAAAGGGTTTATTACAGTACACTTGGCTCCTGACAAACTACTCGAGAACCTGTCATATGGCATGCCAAGTTCTTTTAAATCTCTGAACAGGTTTATTATTACTCCTCTACAAAGTCTGCAACAAGTCTTGGCAGACCTACCATTCAACAAGAGGAACACTAGACCAGATGTATTTAGAATCCAAAAGCACAAAGTTGCCATTTTCCATTTACAAGTCATCCTTAATCTTTTCAACTAACCTTTCAAACTATAGTCTATCCAGGGTCTTGCCTACTTTAGCAAGACATATAGATGGAAATGCAACAAGAGAGTTCAGTTGTCAGCCTAGCTCTTCATGGGCCAAACTCACTTTTCCAGTATAATAATTAGTCTTTTTGTAAATATAACTGAAGACAAACTAAAATGACTAAATGCTGCTGGGCTGCAAAAATGCAGTGCATGGATACACAGTATGTCAGTCAATATTCACTGCAGCACTGTCTGGAGGATGGATGTAAACACACACGCAAGCACAAACACATCCAGGTTAATTTCGAATGATCTTTCCTCTCCTCTAGGCTCTCCCTTTTCACCCCCTGCCCCCAAAACATCAGGACTGACAGAACTATCATATTAGAGGTGGCCAGGATGTCACTGATACTGCCTAAATTATCAGTGATGAGAATTTCAAAATGCCACAATTATTAATTCTCAGATAGCCATGAAATATAATAATGTAGTAATATTTATTAAACTGTGCTTTTTTAAGAAGAGTCTGGCTCACAGAACTGAAACAGAGAGAGTTTAAGAAAGAAAATTAAAAATTAAGATTCTGAAGCATAGTTCTCTGGCAAACAATGACAACTCTAGCATATTCAGGACCTAACCAGAATAGAAAAGGTTTTTTCATAAAAAACATATGTCTGTGGCTTCTGGAGGCCAAAGGCTTCTCAGAGGTTTATAAAACTAGCTAAGATATGAACAATGGAAAGTATCACAGTATTTCATAAAGTGCAAGCATTCATATATATTTTAAGATTCATATTAGCATTTTCTGAAAAGAAAACACACACTTTCTCACCTGGAATTCTTTAAAAGATGTTGATCTCTTGAAACTGAAGCAATCAAATAACCAACAGTGTAATTTAGTAAATAATTATAAAACTGAGGTAAGGTACTACACTGGATGCAGATTAATAAAGGAGTGAATTAATCCCTGAATTATGCTGCCTGAAGGAATATAAAAAATTACAATGTTTTTTGGTGATGTGTGGGGTTTTGGTTGTTTGTTTTTTAAATGGGGGTGTGTGTGCATGTGTGAATTTCATATAATTTTGCTACAGATTATAACAAAGGACAAAACACTAAGAACACTTGAGAACTTCAGCTGCGTACATCTCAAAACACTGAATTAGTATGTCAATTTAGCCCATGCACATTGGTTAGAGAGGTAAAGTTTGCAAACAAGGAGCATGCTTCTACAAACTAGGGAGTGTCTTTTGACCGCTTGAGCAAAGATGTGTCTAGGATGGCAACCCAATTTCAGGTCATGATGTAGGTATTCTACTTCTTTCTTCATACAAACCAAGATGAGTTGCTCAAATGTGGACAACTTTACAGAAACAAGCATCACACAGATGGTGCTCTCAACAGGTCCTGTACACCTATTCTCATCTTAATGACAGAGATCAGCAGTTGGAAAGGTCATGACTGAGACCTCCCAGGATGATGAAGAAGAGCAGCTAATCATGCCACAAGTTATGCAACTGCTGGGGGGGAGTTCAAAAACCAAAGCAGATTGCTACAAAGACAGGCCTATGTACAACAGATAGATATCTATATAACTGTAGGGATAAATACTTACCTGTATGCACAGGAACAGCAGACAGCTCCAGACACCTTTCTTCTCAGGGTAAACTCAGAACCATGAGACACTGCAAGCATTTTGCTCTACATGACCACCACACACCTTCCTGTATACCTCCAAGGTGAACACTGGGATCTGACTCAGAGATTGATGAATGTGAGATTATCCATGTTAATATTCTGATAACATTATGTCAATGAGGTGAAAGGATAAGCTTATAGGAAACAAAGGGCATGTGGATCAGTGCTTCCTTTGTAAACAAAATTTTGGCTTAGGAAACTCATTGGGTAGAAACTCTTTTTACACAGGAATTTTTCCATTCAGGTCATGTAATACTACTATCAATAAATAACTTTCTGAGGGCAGTCAAAAAACAAACACACTTTGAAAAACCTGCCATAAAATGGGAGTTGTTTCTTTCGATGATATGATGAAATATTCCATGTGACACAAATGTCCTCCTAAAAATCTTTGTGAACTTAATGTCAGGACATGTTTGGTTACTGCTTGTTAGGTTAAGTTCATTTTCTCCTTTCAACAAGCACCTCATACAAAAAAAATCCTTATTAATTAATGTTATTATACCATAGCAACTTGCTTTACACAGTCACAACAAAGATCTGTCCCATCATAATGAGATTATGTAAAATCCACCTTAGTTGTATAACACCACCTAAAATGGTCTTTAAATACGATTCTTTTACCAACCATTATTTTCTGAAAATGCATGCTTTTTGGACAATTAAAAATCTGAAGTTGCCTTCTTCAGTTTAAGAAAGCTGGTTTTATGGTTTTGTTGCTTCTTAACTCCTCAAAGGAGTTATTAGCATTATTCAAAAAGATAGTTGATAAAGAACATTTAACTGTTTAACAATACTCAACAGATGATTATAGAAACACAAGTCAGTGCACATATGGCAGGCAGATAAATGATGCACATCTGGATTACTTTTGGCAAGAAACACAGCTAAGTGTCTAATGCCAAATTCAGCAATCTGTCACTATCAATACGTACATTTATTTAAAAGACTTCAAGGATTCAAAGTCATATTTTCTATTTCTTCAAAAAAGTTCCAGCTCTTCATGAGATGGCAAAACAGGTGACAAAACACATTGCTTAAATTGCCAAAGGCTGTATAAACAGGGAAAATTTTGAACTCGCCAGGCACACAGGAGTAGCAAAATTTTCAAGTCAACTTTATTCTTCATTAGTTTACACTAATATATAATCAAGTTCTGAATAACCAGCCTCAAAACTTAGCTGGAAAAGGCTAAAACAATTTGGTAAGTTTAAAGAAAATCAAACAATATGAAATTATCAGAAAAGTTGCTGTTACATTTTCATTTGTAACAGTAACTTATTATTTTTAGTGATAGTTTAATCAGAAAATACATCAACCCATATCTACCTTTATTGGCCAAAACTAAGTAACAGATTTAGTGGTAGAGAGAACTTACACCATCTTGAAAGGCAAGCATAAAACTGAAGGTTGAGAAGACCTGTTTGTTCTTAATTTAAATCTATTACAAGTAACCAAAACAGAAAAACTACAATAGCTACGGATTAATATTGCCATAGAAACCAACAGTTGTATATTATTTAAGAAAAAATTAAAAAAATATCAAGCAGCCAGAGTAATTTTTCTCAAAAGAAGAGAGGGAATGACCAACAAGGCCTTTACAAATCCAGAAATATTTTAAAAATATGAAAATTAAAATCAGATTTCGTGGCAAAAAGCCTACTTGTTTTATTATGCATTAAAATCATTCAGTTCATAGTAAACAAGGGGAGAAGGGAAAGAAGTATCACCATTGTATGTCATTTTTAATGTAGAAAAAAGCTATAAAAACATGTTTTAGGAGTTCCAAGATTGCCATTCCTTAAGAGAAGGTGAAAACCCCTCAGCCTGATGGTGCTGTTTCTTTACTTCAAGAAATTCCACTCATCTTTAGCTCAATGATCATATTAGACTAATTCACAGTCCTCCTATGATTTATATCTCTGAGAGAAATAAAACCTCATTCTGTCTCATTTAGACTGGATAGACGTATGGAGAGACAACATTACGCCTGCATAAGTAAATTTAACTTATAAATTCATATTAGTTTATGAATGTCTGAACTACAGAAAAGCTTTTATTTACATCTGTAATAGAACTTTAATTATATTCACAAGAAATTAAAATTACTTGAGATAATAAAATTTATTCAAAATACTTATTAAAATTTATCTTAATATTTGCCATACCAAAACATAACAATTTTAGAATATATTTCAGAACCTAAAACCTTGGCATGTATTCTATAAAAGTAGTAACCATTTACATTTTATTTCACACACACACATAGGTAAACAACATAGGTAAACACTAGGTAGCTTGAATTCACACAGGTCTTTGAGAGGTAAAAGATGGATTTTTGTTTGTCTGTTCATTTGTACTTTCCTGATGATTTACTTTTCAGTGGATCACAGTACCTGTTTCTCACCATAAATAATCTACTTCTCTTGGCTCCAGTACTTCTAAACTTTCACTCTTCTCCACGAGTATTCAAAGTAAATACGCAAAATTTGGCACAAGCACTTCCCACCACAGAAGAAGGAATTGAGAAATTCTCCTGACAAGCAGGAGATAGGGCAATGTTTTAAGAAGAAAACTAATTAAATTGAATTGAAAATCTTAAAAAGGGTAAGTGTAAAGGGTTGCTTACTAGGAAAAAAATCTTGAGCAGCACTGAAATGGGTAAAAACCAACCTGCACAAAGTGACAAGTTAGGTATAACACAAATTGACAACAGAGTTTAGACTCTCTATTGGGCACTTGACATGAATTACTTATGTGCCAGCTAAAATAAATGGACATGGAACTTGATAACTTCAATTGTACTCTATTTCACTTCAAAATGCTTTTAGCAGGTTGACAATAGCGTATACTCTGTAACAGTGGTTCTTTCATTGCATAAATATGTTCAAACTCAATCGAATTTACCTGTGTGTAGACACAGTGAAATATCTTGAATGTTGAACTCCCCACCAGTAGAGGGGGAACCTCTATCATGATTTCTTTCTTTCAACACACTCCAAAAGCAGATTTCTAGATCCATTATTTAACTTCTAACACATTCTTTTTAAAAACCTCATATATAGGACTAAATTAATATTCCTACTTCCCATGGGCATTCAAGACAGATGACTCAAATTGGTTGACTGCACTTGTTGCTTTGATCACACAATGAGACAGCATTTCTAAAGCTGCTTCTAAAATTTTAGCATATACCAGCATGACCGTATGTTAAGGTGTTAAGGGAACTGTATACACTCAGATTTTTCTTGATCCTTGTTTTAAATGACCTCTTATCAGTTTAAATAACTCATTTCACTACCAAAATCTTTTGGAGTTTTGTTCTTCTTTCACAGAAATTGTTTCTTCCACCTATACTTGAGTCTCTAAGTTATTCAAAACTACATACTGTCATTATCAACCCAGAGCATTTGTAAGACTTTTCTATACGGACACAAAGTCAACTGTAGTCTTGTGCTAAAAGTCAACAGCAAAGACAAGAAATGAACCTATATTTCATATATCTCAATAATTGTAATGACTTCTCCTACTATGGTTAATTCTCATCTTAATTTCTCTCCCTAAAAAGTCCCCCCCAGATTAGAGTAAATTGTATGTTTCATTTTATCCAATGAAAGAAGGGGTCATTACCTTGTATGCTTATAAAGAATTATATTATGGTATTCCATTTGTTAAAAATGTAAGTTCTTTCTGACAATAGCAACTGAAAAGGTGGACAGTGGGCATTTGCTAGAGTCATCAAGGAGGAAACTTTGTACATAGAAGCATCTTATAAACAAAAATTTAAATATACACAGGTTTTATTTCATTTATGTATTTTCATTTACAACATCCACAAAAGATGCTCTAGATTGGACTTTATCATGAAACAGTAGTAGCAGATATAAAACAAGAAACACAGATCTAACATAATTCAAGAAATATATTGTAAACGGATTTTTTTTTTTTTCAAGGTCTAAACATTTTACAGGCAAAACACTTTCCTCACTAGAAGATGAGTCCCAGAAAATAAAAGAAAGAAAAAAAATACCTGAATCCCTGTCTAACTTCACCAAAATCTAATCTGAGTGCTTAACTGTGCCATTACATTGTGCTCAAACAAAACTTTGATCATAAATTCCTTTTCAGAGACCAAAATGAATGACAATAAGAAAGCAGGTTTCTATGGCAGGGCAGCTCTTTCAATAACCATGTCGGCTCCCAGGGGCTTTAATTTGCTTCTGTGGTGGCCTTTGTTTTATCTTTAAAGAATTCAGTAACTACATGACATACACGTACTTAATTTTTTTTCAGTATTCTTTAGTAAAATTCTAATTGCTCTCAGACACACATTTCTGAGGGATGATGGTCATCAGAACAGATTTGCAGAGCACCACAGACAGGTGAAGCTCTCAGCCTCTGACAAGGAGTCCCAAATGCTGACAATTTCAATTCTTTTGGGGAGTCAAACAGGCAAGCACAGCTCTAATTTTCTGCTTTTTAATATTCTTCTTCCCACTCAATGCTTGATGACATTAGCTGGCACACCCTGTCTGTCAATTGTTTTTTTTTTCCTGCAAAAGTAGTTTCATGTGGGGAAAAGAGAAAGAAAATGAATTTTCTAGGACTCCAGTTTGTTTTTCTTCTCTTCATCTCTTCTCCTTTGTTATCTGCCTGTTAAACTTCAGATGAAATACTCAGGTCTACAAAGGCAAGCAGAAGCTTATTACTCCACGACAAACAACAAACCTTGTATTTTCTAACAATAGCCTGCTAGAGACAGACTACAAGAGACATGTAGTTTCGCCCTTCCAGAACAAAACTTGAGATTCTATGTGTAAATAATATTTTCCTACTGCTATGAAATACAAAAAATCTGATATGGCCTTAAAATATAGTGCCGCAGCACAGGAAAACCCTGCAGGATCCAGTGCCCAGCACACAATTCAAAGGAGAAGTAGAGTGGGGTTGTTAGAAGGGTTGGTATTGATCCATGCTTGGCATAGAAAATTATGATGATAAAGTTTTAGTTTGGAAATTTTCCTCAATTGCCTGAAAGCTCATGAACAGAGAGGTTATGACAGTGGTACACATAACTCTTCCTCCGTAGGAACAGCAAGTATACTACTAAAAGAGTAGATTAGGTCAGGTTGGAGGGGGCCCTGAGCAACCAGATTTAGTGGCTGGCACTCCTGCCCACAGCAGGAGGATTGGAACTAGATGATCTTGAAGATCCCTTCCCTATGATATCTAGAAATCCAATGTAAAATCAGAGAGGTTTTAAATTATAAGGTGACATAACCAAACTCTTTTTGAAAGACAACTACCTTCAATAGCCCATTCAACAAGAACAGACTTCAATTTCCCTCTTATGAGCAGAAATTTAGACTTTCAGAGTGCTTTCAAGTAAGATAAATATAAACATCATGGTGATGAGTAATCTCATCTGTCCCAGCAACAAAAGCTGCAGATAAGAAAACTATTCTCTATTTCCGTGCACTGCACAAAGAATCCATCTAATAGCATCTGAATATGCAAGAGAGAAAACTTTGACAGAGGTTGTGAGACCGATAGTCCTGACTAAATCTATCACTGTTGTAAAGGGAGGGCAGTTGTCCAGAGTGCAGTCAGATGAAAGATTTGTGGAATCCTGTGGTGTTTTGCAGGACTTCTGGTAGATTTTTCCCACATTTCTATAGAACTACATCAGTTTGTTGGTGAGTCTTTGGTGGATCTCAAATAGCAAATTCCTTTAATAGGTACAGGGTTGCCACACTTTTCAAGTAATAATACTTCATAGCAATCTGCACAAAACTCCCATTGCCTTCTGAAGAGAGTCATCAGTCTAAATTAAGAGCAAAGTAACTGATGAAGCCACATTTAAGTTCCAAAAAAGAGAAATGGAATTCAGATTCAAAGCTTTCTTCTCATCCCTAGGAATATTCAGAATTTTATTAAAGCTTGCAAATAACTCCACTGCACAAACCAGCTGAGGCTACTTTTTGCATATTACGAAAAATTTAAGAGTTATTATCTGTTAGCAATTACATTCTGCATATTAATGCTTATAGTCTGAAAAATAGCCCCTGGAGTCTGATTTAGTAATTCTGAAATACTTCCAAAGAGAAACAATTTCTTTTTGCATACAAGATGAATTAATACTCCATTAAGAACATAAAGTCAAGCAAAAGAAATGGAAACAACTGAAATAACCTAAACAGTAACACAGAATTTTAAATTTATAAGGGGTAAAGACACTTATGGCCTTCAAGGTATATACTAGCAAAATGACCAGTTCAGTACAGACTATTTTCTGCATTCTGTAACACCATAGCTGAATTAACAAGAAGAAAAGTGATCACACAGACAGTATTAAATCATCATAGATCTCAAAAAACATTACCCTCACAGAACAACAACTGTTTCTAGGACAGACATCTTTAATAGGAGGATAGTAAAACTGACTGGTACATACTGAAATGAATAAAGTATGCAGAGTAATTTTTTTATAACAGATAACTAATTAAGAGATGCTATATATATGCTTCAGGTAACTCAGGAATGCAACTTCAGAACTCACTATATTTATTTCCAATTATTACAATAAAAGAGAATTCAAACTGATATCAAAGAAATAAAAGTCTTTTTCAAATGGTCAAGAAAGGTTTTGAATGACACAATGTTCAAGTCTCAAAGCAATATCTCTTTGCAGCTATTGCTGAAAACAGGTTATAAACTGACATACAGCTATATAAATACACTAAAAATGTCCCCTTCTGGTTACTACAAAAATTAATTCTGTCCCGGTCAGAACCAGGAAAGTCAACTAACACAGTGAGTCACTGACTGATAATCCTGAGCGGGGCAGGTCAATTCTTCCCTCATTGCCTGATCACAATGCCCAGACAATACACACTGCATTCTCAAGCATTTCCAGTTACTCACTGCAGGTTCTCAGAATACTTAAAACTGTACTTTTCAGAATGCATAAGCTGAAATAATAGTAAAGCCTCCAGACCAGGAGCTCATCACACTACTTTATTGTTTATATGATTTGCATAACTTCCCAGTCAGAGAAGACAGTAATACTGTGACCATAACAGCAACACATGTATGGTGCAGGACTCTCTGTGACCACAGTTACAATGACTGATACCATGGTTCTTTTTGCATATCACGGTTTATGCATAAAAGCACTGTGTCATTGGCTGAATCATAACCACGTTGGAAATGAAGAAAAATAGAAATATTCAACCTATTAGAGCGATAGCACCAGCTGGGACACCATAGTCTCGTTATCTGTTCTGTTTGTCCAAAATTTTGCATTGAGCTCTAAATTCCTGCTCATCAGATCATCAGTAATTGAAAGGCCATTAGCTTTGTCGTTGTAGCTGATAGCCTACTAGTGCTTAAATTACTGCAAAATGATTAGCAGGCTGTTTTCTTACCTCAGAGATGACAAGCAAATACATTAAAAGACTGACATGCTCCAATACTACACTACTATTTCAGCTAAACATGTAAGTACAGGTAGCAAGATGCATGAAAAAGACCAGACAGCCTTCTGTCAAAAAACCCTGAAGGAAGGTGCAGTGTAGTCACAGATGTAACTTCAGTTCTCTCTGGTATGACAATTTATAACTGTGGTCCCTCTTTAATTCAGATTTTGTAAATCTGAGAAGAAAGTGGAGCAGAAAGAACAGAAACACAATTATGGACCTGAAACTTCTGAGAAGGTCAGTTTTGCAAAATAATTTGTATCCAAAAAGCTAGATTTCTAGTCTCCCCTCAGCCATCCAGACCTAACCTGGGACAACAGTCAAGTTTCTCATCTCATTATATCTGACTTCTCCCTTCAGCCTCTCTCTGCCTGAATTGCCTCTGCTTTAGGGCACAGATACATATGCTACTTGTTTTGTCTTCAAACACCTTAGGGAGATTCAGAGCTATGCACATGCTGATCGATAGTACACAGAAAAGGATTGAAACACCAGATCATGACTTAACCAAATTAACACAGAAACAACCCATATGCCCTACTGCTAGACAGAGTAGATTTTTAAATTATCTCTCAGTCAGGTTCTGCCAAAAATGGAGATGGTACTTTGCCATCTTTTGAATGCAGTTCACTTCTGAAGCATCCATCTCTCTGCACAGGGTCAAAGATTGACAGTCTGATGCCTTCTACATGCACAAAAAGTATCAGCCAAACCCTGGGCCTTATTTCCCATGAGAGCAGAGCCTTTAAGCTTTGACCCAGTTTGGTTAACTAACAGCCATATTCTTAACTAAACCCTGCTGTCAAGTAAATATCAACAAACCAACATGTAACAAAACAAAAAAATTAATTCAATGCTCCTGATCTCAAAACAGGCAGTTCTTCAGTCAATAAACATTCCTTCTAATGCTACAAGTAAGTGAAAGGTGACTAACAGGCAAAAGACTTTTTAAATGCCTGGCAAGTTTGGAGAGGATTTGGAAGGAATAAGCTTGCCAGAAACTGCTCACAAGCACACTCCCTACAACAGCTGGCAATGGGATATCCAAGCACGCATTTTTGCTTCCTTTCCCAGACATAGTATTACCACCCCCACCTTTTTATTTATGCAGGGAAAGGGTGGCATTATTGAATTCATTTTAAGCAAATGAATTTTCCTAAGCAAATTTTTTTCCTATTGCGCAGAAGGAATGACTTCCAAAAGGAGAGAAAGCCAAATACATCTGGGGAACATTTTAAGCCCATTTTACAGATACTAAAAACTGAATTGTCAGAGTCCATTGGCATAGTATAACACTCCATTTTTATGCAACATATTAGCTACTGCATTCCCAGTTTAGAACAGTTTGAGAGTTATACTGTCAAATATAGTGCAGAGATAAAACAATGACTTCAGAGAAATGTAAGAAGGCACATCCATTTTCTTTAGAAAAAGAGTACCTGCAAGTACTTCTATATTTTGCTTCTCCTGTTTTGCTAAACTTTACAGTTCATAACCCTGAAAGAAGGTTTTGTTGGAAGTCATATATCACGACATACAGATAAAAAGAAAAAACTTCCAATGCTGCACTTTACTACTTACATTAAAAGTTAACATCTCTGTCTTACAGGAAAGGTTTTCTTAAAATGCAGTTATGAACTGAAAGAAAACTTTTCCAAAAGGCTGCACTTGGCATATCCCCTCTTCTTCTATGAGCTGTATTTCTGAACCAAGTAACAATATTACCATCAAAAAAGAACATAATCTTTTCACATAATACCTGGCGAGTTTATGTGAGAACAACTTATGTGGCAGTAAACTTGTTGTGTTTTTTTAAAGTGTCTCCAGACACCAAGCTGCAAAAACTATTCACATCTTAAGGAAAGCTAACAAGAACATATAAAAATTTCCCTACTCTTCAGATGAGTAATATTTACTCTTCCAATGCCTGTGACTGGCAGTATCAGTAATCTACTCTTGGACTGACTTTTGTTTTAAGCCAGTTTTGAAACACTGTTCCAGTGTCTTTACTCCTAAACACACACGCTCAAAAATTAGACCAGCAAGATGACATTAGTCTCTTCTCACTGACCAAATGCTTTGTAATAAGCAGATTGGCGGAGATGACTTAATTCAGACACAGTGAGTAACTGAATAATTAAATCAAATAGAAGAGCTAATAAAGAGTGCATAGAGACTGAATAGACAATGTTATTTAGGGAATGGAGGAAGTCAATGGAAAGAGAATAGTAGCAAGGCTTAAATGTGCCTTGATTCAGTATTCTGATTTGTTAAACGTTTTCACATCATTTTATGCCCTAATAAATTTCCATTGACTAACATGACCTAAAGCTACAGAGAAAGCTAGCTGAATGCAGAGTTTCCTAGAATGTACCTCCACCAAGTTGCTGCAACTAAACGTCAGTTAAAATAATCGAAAAATGGAAGCATACACACAATAGCAAACTTTTTCGAGACTAGTCTTTGAGAATAGTAATAACTAAGCCACTTTGAGCACTACGCTGTTTCAAAATAAATTAGTTCTATATCAAAATTCTAATAATAAGTGAATTTTACAATGTGTTAAAAGCAGGGGTGACACACCGGGAAATTAATTGAGAAATGCAGCACTATGTATAAAAAATGTACTTTGTTTCCCACATTCAACTGATGCTTAAACTTCAGTTTATTAGGAGGTAAAACTACAACATATGTTCACTGCAAACAAAAGACAACAAAGATAAACAAAAAAAATAATCTGACACCACAACTTAATACATAATCCAATACAAGTTAAAACAAAAAGTTAATGTTCAATGCAAATATTGAAGCCTGACATCCTATTGTCTTTTCTTCCTTTCAATCAAGACACAATCCCTTAATGTCAATGAAATTATTTGAATGATCAGTGGGAGCACAGTTCCTGAAGTCAGGTAAGAAATATACTCTTAAATATGGTCAGCTATTCTCAGATGTTTAATTTTGCATAACACCACCAGAGGATCAAGACAACAACCTCTGTCCATGCAGTACAAGCTAAAAGTTAAGACAGTTCTATGACAATTGTGAAAAACTGATTTTTGACAGCCAGCTATTAGTGAAACTCCTGGTAGCAGATGGAAAAAAATACCCCTAAGAAGACCTATTTTTTTTATTACCTACTGCTACAATGCACAATGATAATACAGCTAAAAGGCTACACTTCGATTTTTACTACAGGCAGCCAGATCAGAAATAGCAATGACAAGAGTTTGCTATGAGTTAAAGGCTACCAGTGCTACAGCTTAAAATGATATTCTGCACGGTAGTTGTACTCTTCAAATCATGGAGATTCAGGCCACTATCAAGTAGGAGAATGAACATAAATTCAGAAGTAGAAAGCTTCAATTTTCTGTTTTTGCAATTGCAAAGCAGCAGGCTGTCTAGTCCAACTGAAGTGTTCATAAGAAAGCTTTAGTATTAGGAAAAATAACTCTTCAGGACTTTTTTTTTTTGGTGTCTGCATTTGTAAATGTAAATTTAAAATAAATCTATGCCTATTTCAAGAACAATGGCATGAAGATTAATGTTCACTCCAAGAGAAACAATAAAGGATATGAGAAAAAAAAATCATAACATGCTGTAGAAGATTCAATATCCACAGTCCTGGGCAACTGATGCTAAAATTTCATTTTTACACATATATGCATATGTGTATATACATATGTGTATTTAATAAATACAAATAAAAATTATATATTATACAAACATGCATACACATACACTCTACAGATCTCAAAATAAGCAGCACGGGTACATAATTAAGGGGTCCCCAGGGCTCATAAAGAAAGTGCAACGACCTTGTTAGTGTTTGGCCTTTCTTTCGCACCCAGTCTCATTGTAAAACAGTCAACCATGAAAGTACTTTAAAAAGCTGGTTTTCTTTTTATTTACAGCATGATTTTATAGTGTACCATTCATGTTTTAAAGAAGCTGGTACTTCTGTATATCTTTCTGGCAAATTCAACCACAAACTTCCTAATTTACAACTTTCAGAAATTTGAATGCTTTTGAATACCAGGATTTTCAACTTTGCAATTTAATGACAACCCTGCCTTTGGCCTTTCCCGACCTGTTGTGAAGTAAATCAGGCACACTAATGTGGGCTAACAAGTCTTTTTCACACTGTTCGATCACCCTGCATCTTTTTTCTCCACAGACACCGCCTCTCTCCCACTCTCTGTCTAGCCATCCTCCCTCAAAGCAAACAAAATGGTCACTGTAACCCTGCATTACTGCTCATTAGATCACAGGTTAGTCAAGTGGAACTGCCTGAGGTTCCCAAAGGAGAGCTATACTTCAAAAATCTGTCCATGTCAAATGAAGAAAAAACCCCTGAGCGTGGGGTCAACCAGATCAATGATCAAAAGAGACTGAGAATAGTGGAGGGAAAAAAAGAAAAAAAAAAGCCCTTTTTTGTAAAAAACAGCCTTCTGTATAATAAATCAGAATAGAAAGATACTAAGCTTTTTCTCCCCTTTAACAACACTCCATTTTGGCTTTAAAATGGTATAACTTGTTTTTCAGAAGATTTTATAGGAATAGTTTTCAAGTGCTAAGAGACAGGTTTCAGTAAAACTCAAACTTACTCTAAGAAAATTAGCAAGAGGAATAATAATGGAGAGTATTGGAGATTTTCTCTCCATCACATAAATATTTAACTATTCCAAAATTAGTCAAAATCAATTTTCATTCAGTTATTACTTTATTTAAACAAATTATGTACTCTGAACTTCACTAGAAATTATACAGGTAGCATGTCCACAAAAATGGTAGTCAATTAAAACTACATAGTTTGAACTTTTCTGGACAGATGTGCAGGCATGAGCAATACTTCAGGAACGTGCAGTACCATTTCTGTAGCCTTGCTCATCTTTTAAGAACATAGAGCAATTTATTAATAACAACTACAAAACCAGAAAAGTCCAAAACAAATAAAAATATTTTAAAATACAGTAATAACTTCATGTATAAGTAATAAATTTTGATACACGCAACAGACCAAATTACTCAGTGAAGAGTACTGACTGTTTAACAAGGTTCTGTGTACACACAGACTACAGATATCTCATCACATGCATGACTCTGCTTATTCAAAAAAGTTATGTATTTTTAAAACAACAAACATACATTGTGTCACTAATGAAGACGCTGTTGCAGCTAAAGGGACATGAATGTTTCCTCTAATAATGGTGACAAAGCATCTTTGTGTTTACATCTCTGAAAAGATTTATTTTTCTGCACTAGAGAGTAACTCAAATTTCACTCTCTTATTCCCTTTATTCCCAGACATGAGTAAAGGCATAATTCGGAATGAGGAACAAAGGTAATTAAATTGGAGCAGAATACTTAGTAGTAGATTTTTAGTTAATATATGGTTTGCTCTTAAAGCATTATTGCAACAGAACAAAGCTATAGGAAATCAAAGGCAAGAAATCCTTAAAAACCTCAAATGTTTCATGTAATTTCAGTAAACTTTTTTCTAGCATTTATTACCAGAGTAACATAAAAACCAAAATGAGACCGTAAATGCTGTGATAATACATTAAGAAAAAATATTGAAAAAAGTTTACAGAACAAGCTTGTATTGACAGAGAGACAGATGGGACAACTTAATTTTAAATAAACAAAGCAATTTTAACAAATATATGACAATATATGAGGTAATCCCAATTATCCCTATCTATGGTTACACGTGGATGAGCTAAACAGCCTTTTAATAAAAAGCTCATTCACTAATGCAGATTGGGCTTTTTGTTGTTTGTTTATTTAATCAGTTTGCTATATGCCCTGCACAGTGTACTAATACTTGAACATGGAACTTCAGTGTGCGTTAACTTTAAAGAGGTCTACATACAAATATTGAGACTTTACTTTTAAGAGAGCATTAAAACAGCAAAGGTTTTCTGACTCTTGCAACTCTGCATCTAAGCAGAATCTGAACAACTAAATATAACAGAGAAGGTCAGAAAAAGCAAAGATGTTGAGAAATTTTGTGCAAGCATAACCATGGATTATTCAGTTACACTGTTAATACTCTATTCTTGCAAACAGTAGGAAAAAATATAAGGATGACGTGTGTAAATCTGAGTAATGCAGGAACACATTTTCAGGCAAAAAAATTGCTCAAGTTTTGGCTTTTTTTAAAATACATTATCTAGCTTATTTGTATGATCCTTCACAAAATTCCTTTCTAGACTAACTTCCAGGCTGTTCAGATTTTAGCAGAACAAGTTACTGTTTCATGTCAGACTGTTGTAATAGATTTTCTAAACATTTAAACTATTTTGAGAAAACATTTATGGGTATAAAGATTCCAGCATGACTAATGATATGCTGCAGTATCAACAAATCATCATTAGAATAATGTCGTTATATTCAAAACCGTGCTTCCAGTCTTATGAAGACGATTGTTCCCAGATGCTAGAGTGGGTAATTCATGTTTCTTCAGGAGTATGTTTGCATCTGCTGCTGAATCACTGCAAGAAGTGGATGGGAGAATGGTTTCTTCTTTTTGAACCAAATGTCATTATACACTGAACAGAAGTGGTTTTTGAAGAAGTAATGTACACTGTTCTCAGCCTCCCTCCCTACAGAAGAAGGCCTCCAAGGGACTGCTTTAAGGAAGAATTCAGCAGTACTCCATCCTCATCCTCCCTGAATTGTGGGACCCTTCAACACTTTTGAATTTGAAAAACTCCATTCCATTCTTCGTTTGAACCCCAGGCTGCCTTCTACTCAACTCTTTAGCTTTACTGCCAGTAAAGTCTTGGGAAGTAACAGGAAAAGAGGTGCCTGAGGCTTGTCACCAGCCCCCTTCCATTCCCTCTGTTAGTCACCTCCAGTTCATCCCATTTTCAAAAATTACAATGTCCTGTCCAACAATCAAGCTCATAATAATCTGATTGTTGGCTTCCATCACACTCACAGAGCACTCGGGATTTTTCCAGAAGCATAATGGCTTGAAAGAATCTTGGGATAAAAAAAAACCAGACAAACACAAAAACCCAAATCACACCCACCCCCGCACAAAAAGACCCAAACCAAACAAAAAAAAAAAAGGTCAAAACTGAGAACAGATAGGAAGGAATTTAATCTCACCTTATAATAGTAGTATTTCCTTCTTGGTCTTTGACAATTGAAGCACTGTCCCAGTAACATGCATTTAGAACACTGATGCAAAGATGATCCTTTCCCTATCCTGTCACTTGGAAACATGTCATTGTTTCAAGAAATCTTACATATATGCCATGAGATGCATGGTTTGTTCATGCTCATAGGAATTTTATGCTCACATATCTAAAGCAGATTCAGCCTCTGATGGGCCAATGATGCACCAATTATCAGTTTTGCTTTCCCTTACGCTGCAGCTCATACCCAAGAGAAATTCTTGAGAGCATCTTCAGAAATGCTGTTTGAAGAGGAACAGAAAGCATTCCATACCCAAGCTGAACTCTGAGCACCTTCTGTTTGATGCAGGTTTTAAGAAACTCTGCATAGACATGTTCCCAGCAAGTTCTTCAGGATGCTGGTAATTGCAGACAATATTAATCTATGCTGCTTCAATTCCATGTAGTGCAGATGCAGTTGAAAATGTTCTACTTTTGTGGCACATAATTAAAATCCAATTTTAAATACCTACATGGATAAAAAATTGATAGATTTTCTCCTGTTGTGGTTTTTGTTGAACCTCACTGACATGACCAATAAAGATGCTCATTATGATTTCCCATGTGTGTGAGTATCTAATTCCTGCAGAATGGACTGTGGCCAGAAATTAATTTCATGCACCGCATACCTACTCTAATGTAATGAAGATTCCATGATCACAATCAACTTGAAAAACATTCTTTTAAATTTACTTCTGTTATACTGAGTATCAAATATAAATTATGTAGAAAATAGTTCAACTACACAAAATGAGCCTCTTCCAAAGTTCACAATATATTTAACTTCCATTTAATCAGCAAACTTATTTTAGCACTAAGGACAAAAATAAAAGAGAAGAATATGTCCTCATGTTTTAAAAAGCAGCAGCTTGTATTCTTGAACTCAAGTATTCGTTCTAAAATACATAAGAAGGATATCTGAGAAAAAAAACACATACTAAATCACTTTTACAATAGCAGAGTTTTCACAAACTTGATCCAATACATTACTAAATACTTTTCCATTCTTTTTCAGCAGAACCTGAGACCTTTTTTATAAAAATGGTAGAGTTATATTTAGAAAGCAGTTATATAGCCACTATTTTGTTCCATTTGAAATAGTTATTAATTCTGAAAGAAATACATCTTCTCTTGCTCATGCAAAATGTCACTAACAGTAATTAAATTTCTGAGCATTCAGGAATTCCTCTGAACAGCAGTATCATAGACATAGAGGCCCAAAAGGATCATAATGATTCTCTGGTCAGATTTGTCTCCAACAAAGGCCTGAGGATTTCATTTAATTCTCTACTAAAGCCCAGAATATTTTGACCAAGCAAAAAAGGTTTCAGAAAGAACTGTAAAAAGCTGTGCTCTTCTTAGCTCCAGCAGTCTTTACTGAATAACATAAAAGCATTTTTAAGTATACAAATATCTATGAAAAACATTTACTAAATAAGAATGCAGATTTTTGTTTCTGAAAGCATTTTGAAGTTTCTCTCATAAATTTGCTTTTTACTTATACAGACTATGCTCTACCTTTACAGACTATGCTTTACTATTGTCTTTAATTCTGCAAGTGAAGTCAACTCCTTCTGTTTGAATGACATTTTCTTTCTTCTTCCTTGGCTTGGAAGACAACAAAGACACTGAATTTTCAAAGCACACAGTGAAAATAAATGCTTCTTTCCTACCTCTCTCTGAAGTCCAGTAAACGTAACTGCACATCTACTCTAGAAAATTCACTGTTAAATAAGAGGGAAAAAAGTATTTCTCAGCATTTCCTTCCTCTACTGTGGTTTACTGCAGTGGGATAAGCAAAAAAACATGAGAAGTAAGGTGGTACGTAGAAAGGTCAACATCTCCCTGGGTTTTAGAGTTCCACACTTTCAACTTTCTGCACTGGTACCACTTTCTCACCTCTCTCCCACCTCTTGTTTGTGCCTATATAATAACTTATCCAATTATCTTGTCATCTGAGTCTGTTTAAAAATAAGACCATGAGGAAGGACAGTAGTTAAGTAATTTTCATGCCCAAACCAGCTCATCACATGGTCATACAAGCGGTTAGACTCCTGAAAGATGGGAGAGGCAAAGAGGTCAGCATATAAATCAAAACTGCTAATAAAAGAAACACTCTTAAGTACACACCATCTATATACATACAAAACAACCATTTCAAGACCCCAAAAGTTCTGTAACAAGTTACCGAAGCTTGAAACTATACACAACAACACTCTTCAAAATCTACCCCAAGACACACAGCTTTTTCTGCAGAACTGTACCAAGCACCATATGCTGCAAGGGCCATTCAGGAGATTTACTTCTCTAGGGACAGTTTTATGTTGTGAAATTGGTCTATGTGGACAGTACTTCCACTCCTGTGTCTTAGTTACTCTACTGGTATTCTTCAGCTTTTTGTACATTGTGTAATATATGCGCATTTGCAGGTGTGCTCAAGCATTTGTTTCTGTATCTTCAGGAAGGTCACTCCAAATCATCAATACAAATTCATCTTTTTATCTAATGCAAATATACTGAAGATTTTATCTGTTATGCCTTTGTTTATTGTAAAACATAACTGAAGCACAAACTCATGGAAAGAAAAACTCTGCTGTTTGGATTTAGTCTTGCAACTGTACAAAAATTGTTTTGCTGTTCACATCTAGCTATTTATTTAAATTGCTCATCTTTTTATATTGCATTTTATATACATTATTTTTATTTTCCGATCTTTTTATATAAAATCATCTTCCTAACAGGTCTGAAGAAATTCTTTAATCAGAATGGGAGTTCATATGACACATGCAAATAGGAGTTATTTCTGCATTGTTTTAAACATGGCAAAACTAATATTTTCTAAACACTAGGTTAATAATATTCCCTTCTTCTGCAAATGTGCTCATAACTGAAGTCTGACAAATAACTCCTCTGTTCCCTCAAAGGCCACAGTTGTGAAGGAAGCAGCCAATACTCAAAATAGCAGAGTCCAGCTCCAAAACAATCTTCAAATATCAGGGGATACACCTTGGATGAGAAGAAGTATTTGCAGTGAGGGGATTGCAAATATTAAGGTCATTAAGGTCACTATGATCTCAAAACAGGCTAGGAACCTATATTTTGGCTATTTACTGCAGTAATGTGAAGATAAATCATCTTAGAAACAGTTTCTCCAGGAACCAAAAATCTGCCCCTGATTTAACTTTGCTATGGATGTCCCTGCCATAAAGTACACAGATTTGCAACAGCTGGTCTTTGAGAATTCAGATAGGTGAATTAATTTGAGAGTCTTGACCGGCTTGAGGACGAGCACTTTTTCACTCTTGGGCGTGGGCTAAGTTTTTGTAGTACTTGTTGCCGGAGAAAATATCTGCTCAGAACTGTTAGCTGAGATACTGCATACTCTCTGAAGCTAAACCTCCTGAGGTGTCACTGCTCAGTGCAGTTTTTCAGACTGCTAGTAATGACATCTATAACTGGTACATCGAAAGGGTTTCCAAAAGGAAACCATTTCCCCCTAATTATCAGAAACTACAAAAGGCATGAACTATGGAAAAATAGTACGAAGACACTGAAATATAAAGAAGTGATTACGTCCTGAATCTGAGCTACCATATGCAGCCAACTTAAGACTATTGGCAGACCCTAGAAAGTCCAGTTTCTAAAGTACCCCAGATCCTCAGGACCAGGAAGAGCCTCTGCAGACGCTGGCAAACTTGAACATTCTCCTGCAATGGTTATTTAACTTTAAGATACTTAACACTTCAAGAAGACATTGTTTATCTACAAAATTATTTCTAGACATAAACAACAGAGAATAAACTGACAGAGTAATAGATAATAACCTCACATCCTTAAGATGGCTCTTTTCATAAGGAGAGTCACCCTCCACTATCCTCCTAGAAGAAAATCCAGTTAAACACTGTCCACAATTCAAAACCCATGTCTTGAAATATTCACAAATAGACAAACGCATCACAATCTATGTGAATATGCAATGAACCTCTTACAATTGCTTTTGAAAATACCATTTGTAATTCAAAGATATTTTTTAATCTTGCTCTATCAAACAGGAAAATGGGAATGATTCTCCAGTGGAGTTTCACACACCCATCAATTCAACTTTTAAGTAAGATCTCGTATGCAAGCAAAAAGACAGCATTCATGATCAGCATAAGGTTTCCAAATTATTTTTTCCTGACAACAATATTTAAAACAATATAACCTTAAAATAGACTGAGAAGACTTTTGATTCATTGTTCTTTAGTAAGTCTATACTAAAGAGTTCTAGCATTTTTTAATGAAAATTTAGAACATATCTTCAATGATTTCTCCTGCTACTAGTGGTCACCAATTTACATATATGAAAGAAATGTATTAACTGCCTGTATTTTTGGATGACTAAAGGAAAACCCACCAAAAGATTATACCCTGTGAACGTCTTCACATAGATGATCTTAGAAAAGTTCAATTGGAACAGACCTACAATGATCATCCAGTGCAACTGCAATTTTAAAAACAGCCTTAAAATACAAAAAAAGAAACTCTCCAAAAACATCATGCTGCTAAACATGTAGCTGCTTCACTACTGAACTGGAAAATCTAGTTCAATTTGATTTCTCCTTTGGCCAGTCCTATATGGCTTCCAGAAGTCCTCAACAGATTCAGACAAGTGCTCAGCACAGCCTACTCCTAAAACACAGTGGTTATGGAAAACTTTCAATGTATGATATCTGCAGCTCTTAAATATCACTCTGACCTGGGAGTAAAGTTTTCACACTGCTTCAAGTCGCAAGAATGCACTGCTATATCGAGTTTCTGACATCATTACACAAAGTAGCATACATTCCAAAATAAAAATCAACAAGCTGATAATCACAATAAGCAGTAATGCGGTTGTTCCCTTGCAAAGCAATTTAAAGTGCTTTTATCACCATCAATCTCCTGCAATATTTTAAGCCTGTAAAGAAATCTGACTAATCAAAACCAGTTTCTATAATCAAAAGAACTTTTGTGATGAAAAGGCAAAAGTACACTCCATCAGCAAGATACTTATTTAAAAGAATATACCATTTGGTACTGCTTCAGAACTGCACCCTGTATTTTGGAAACCAGGGCCAAACAGATATGCCACCATGTTCCCACATGTTGAGTAACTAAATTTTTTTTTCACTTGTAACTATTTTTATTTACTATTTCAAAAGGTTTCCAAAACTGCAGTCAGTACTGATTTACATATGATTAATTCTTCATTATTGTGATTTTAATGTAAACCAAGGTTATTTTATAGCAAACTTATTGAATCAAATATGACTGAATGAGCTTTATAGTCTGGTTAATATACAGTCTTTATTTCAGCATGGCTCAGTTGAAATCACTTAGGAGACATCTGAAAACATCTAAATATGTGCTACTGTCACAGGAAAAACAAAACAACTTACAAATATTTTTGACACAGGAAGATGGAATGAACACCATAGAAGTTACATAAGACAAATAAGAGAGACATTGTCATTTTTAGTTTCTACAATAAAATGTCAAATTTACTTTCTTGATTTCATTTTAAAACCAAAATAACTAGGAAACAGCCAACCCGCAATTGAACTCAGGAAAAAAGTATTACATTGTCTGATTAGTATTTTAACTTGGCTTCTCCTGTAATTTTCCCTGGTCACTTCAATAATATGGAGTATATTCTGCAAAATGAATTGGGTTAAATTACATTTCATAAATTAAATAAGTTATTTGGATATTTTTGCAAATAGATCTTATAGTTGTGAATTGAACTAGTCATGACATTGCTTATTATTTACAGCATGTTACTTCTACAATATCACTTTTACCTAAGCAATGCATGGAAAAAAACACATTAAATAAAATACAACATTTTGAAAAACTGAAGCAACTGCGCTTCCCAACAATAAATATAACTAACATCTGTTGCAGAAACTGCTTGGCCCTTTTACAGTTTTGTGAAGAATTTTTGTTGTACATAAATATTTTTCTACACTTCCTATTATGCACCACTTAACTCAGACATTTGCCTTAATTATACCCCAAGGAGTCCTTTCATATCCATTAAAGAAAGGCAATTTGTTGTTGAAAATAATGCATACATACTTTTAAACTTCAACTGTGATTCATCTGCCTTCTGACACATAAAAAAGCAAGGAAATATCTATAATTAATGGACTTAGTTAAGCAAAAATGTCTAATAATGCTCAACTCAATGCTCAGCATAGTACTTTTGTTAAATACTTATATATGCTGGTTTTGATTTAAGGAATCATCTTACGATTCAACATTTTACTTTCATTTCACATCTCAATAGTGAGGACAACAGTACAACAAAGCCTTTAGGAAAGCAAGAAATTTCCATTTTAATGTTGGCAAAAATGACCCAATAAGGCTTCCACTTTGTATATACAGCAAATACAGGACATCATTTTTTTCTGGGACAATAACAACCTTTTGACATTCTCCTTTTTTTTTTCTTTTAATTTTGTTTTCCACTATTCTTAACTAAAGAATTTCAAAGACAAACACTGATACAGGGTTGTTTGCTTGTTTTTCCTGAAAATACACATAAGCTGTGCACATTTAACAGAATTCTTGTGTGCAGCATTTCATACACACTCACAGTAGCAATGCTATAATAATACACTGTAAGATTTTTTTTTATTTTTTTTAAAGCATGCAGTAGAAACCTATTTAAATGCTATTATAAGCATATAGATATCTACTCCACTACTGAGGTATCAAGCAACTGGTAATGAAGAATGAGGTGAAAATCAGGATACTGCCGATAAAAGAAAAGAAATGCTAACTCTAAATAGGCAAACAATTCAGTTCAGGCCCAAAAGTCTCTCCATAGAGGCTCAGCTACAAATTGGGAGAGTAACTTGCATAATTTCCTGTAAAACAAACCAACTGGCATTGTATTCTCTATTCTTATAAAACTCGACAAAGAACATTTCGTAAATTATACTTATTATTAACATAGAACAAAATTTGGCCATTTTAAAAATGAAAAATATAGTAAAATAAGAAATACTTTATTCATGTGGAAAAACAGCATTTTTGTTGATGGAAATAATAATCTGTATTGCTCTATGTAAAAAAGTTAAAGCCAAAATGCATAGAGTGTATTTAGATGATAAAATGAAATCAGTTGTGTCTCAGGATATTATCATTTTTTAAGTGTAAGGTTTAGGAATGCACACTTTCCTTTTATGCTGTACAATAGATCAGGCCAAACTATTAAATTGATACATCAAAATCCATATTACATTTCCTTTAAATATTTATTACTTCTTCCTCAGTCTGCTTTTATATGAACAAGATGTACGACCTGTAGATTCTATCCCTGCCTCATTTTAGTTTACCTTTTTATGTAACTTTAGATATACTAAATTCATATTCCTTTTTTTTTATTTTTCCTAAGCATGGATTCTTGGAGGAAAGGACCAAAAAAATAATAAAATATTCTACAGTGTAGTTTATATAGCTTTCACTTAATCTCTTCTTTTCATATGAAAACCATCACTCCATTTACACCATTTTTTAACATATTATATGCTTAATTTCTTTTGGCTGAGAAAGGAGGCATAGGTAGCAATAAAGCAATAAAGACAGTATGTTCAACTGTACTGTAATAACAGCAGCTATTCTACAGATCAGTTTGTTCTGAGTTTAAAGTCTGAAACTTTGTATTTTAGACAAAGAAGTTCCTGTACGAAAGAATCAAATTTAGGTATAAAGCAACAATACTGTAAAGTGCTGAAATTGTTTTCACTCTGCTGCACTGACAGAACAAACAGATTTCACATACAGTCTTGAATAAGAGTCCTTTAAATGACATTTATGAACAGAATGACACAACCAAATTTTAACTTCTTCCTACAACTTCAGAAGAATAAGTAGAGCTTCTCATAGAGAATCAGTAACTTTCAGCATTTCTTCAATGTATGTGACATGATAGAGATGTAGACAAGATGAATTTTTCAGCGTATAAAGAGCAAAAAGTACACTGAATACAACAATTACATAATTTACTATGTGGTAGCTAGAAATTAGACAAAAACATTACTCCTTAGAAGAGGAAAATCAGAACTAGTTAAGGACTTCAGAACAGGAATTGCAACTCTGCTCTCACATCAGTACACAGCAATTCAGAAAAAGCTTTTACATAAAAAAGACAACCTATGGCTGCCATCTATTGCTTTAAGCAGTTGAAAAGAATGGAGTAATGGAATAGTGCAAAATTAAAACTAATAGCAAATGAAAACAGAAGCTAAAAAAAAAAAATCACTGTCCCAGCAGCTTTTCATAAGAGTAGTTTAGAAAACATCTTTTCACCCTTAAGCAAAATATGGTGAAAGAAGAAGATCTGTTTGTATCCAGGTATATTTTTTCCAGAAGAACTAAGCCTGTATAGAGTGCATTGTACTAAGTAATTAGGGATTGGGACTGCTCTTGGTCTGTGTACTTGCAATAAAGAGAAATTGAGGCCAGTCCTTAACTAGCATGTCATAAGTAGTAAGTAATAGCGTAATAATCGTAATAAGTAATAGTGGGTTAGTGGTGTGCAGATAGTAAATACAAACGGGCAAGATAATGCCACATTAACATACCTCTTGTACGGAGCGAGCTGCTGGCTTGTCTTGATGATTGGCCAGTATTAAAAATGGCAAAGTACATAACTGTGGGTGCTGGAGAGCAGAATGCAGTTCATTTCTAGCAGTTTCTAGATCATCTTCAGAGGAGGCACTGTCTAATACAAATATTACCCCCTGGGATCCTTGGTAATAACGACTCCAGTATTTCCTGATGTTGTCAGCTCCTTCCAAGACAATAATAAGAATTAATTAAAATAAGAATAATTTAACAAATTTAACACTTATAACTGAAAATAACCAATCTACTTGGAATGATCAAAACAGTTAACTAAATCTTTTCTCCTAATCATCATTAAAAGAATAAAAAAGAAAAAAAGGCAATCAGCAATCAAACACATACACACAAATGTCAAATCAATCTTGTTTGAGTAAGGAAGGAACTTGATTCAGTGCAGCTTTCTTCCCCTAAAGCTTCTGCTCCATTAATGAGTATTGGCAGAGGTATCATGCTTCTAGTACCACAAGGTCTAATCCTTCACCTTCTCACTGAAATATCTTGGCACTAATACCTAAACCTTTGCCCATTCTTTTTTACTTAGCCCTGCAGCTCCCTGCCATAACCTGAAGCCTCTGTCATGGCAGTTGTTCATTTGTGAGCATGATAAGGTCTTCCAGTTCATCTCCAAACCATCAGGCAACCACTTCATAATTGGGGAAAAAAGGTGTCAGGAAAGCCTATTAAAGTAATTAGATACTTAATGGGGAGAACGATGATACAATAGTGAGTTGAATAGTGAATGAGGAGCTATGATGACAACACGCAAAGGCATTCACTTCAACTACTTTTGCTCTGTCAACCACACTAAGGATTCTGAAGAGCCCAACAGCAGACACATGAGTGACTGTACAGGCTGATATGCCACAGTAATTTTTAGGACACAGTTCAGCAGCACTCAGCCATCTCAACAGAAGCCAAGCAATAAGGTTATCAACAGAAAGCTTTTGTCTCCCCTGGAGAGCAGCATATGTTGTAGCATTGAGGTAGGAAAAAAAAAATTGTATTTGACAGCTGTCAAACTATCTAAACTATGATTTGGATATGGGCTATTCTTTGTATGTCTGAATCTGGCACTACACTCATGGGGACAAATGCTAAACAGTGAACAGCAGCAGCAGCAACAGTCTAGTGGAAAACTTGACATGTCTGCCAGACAATGACTTGCAGAAATATAATGAAGGTATCTTTTACAGACACTTTTCTTGCTTTCAGACAGGGAAAAGTGAACTTTCATGTATACACAGATGAAAATAATAAAACTCTACCTTTCGGTGAAACAAAATGACACAAAATTTCTGAGAAACATGTAGATATATAATGAGTTTTTAATGCAACATAATGACCATAACATTGATTTGATACTTAAAATATTCACTTAATTTATACATTATAAACAAAGGTGAAATCATAAATGTCTAGAAAGGAATTTGCACCATATAATTTAGGTATCCAACTCAAGAGTATTCAAATCTCGCTCCATGAAGTTACTGTCGTCTTTGTACCAGCCACACTGAAACCTTAAGCACTTTGTTTCAGTACCTGCACCCAACCCAATTTAGGCAGCTAACAAACATTGTGAACACAGACACACACAGTTTTGTTTACAGAGAATATCAGTCACATCTAACCTGGTTTTTTTCTGCAAGAGGCCTACAGACTTGACTACTTAAAGGCAAATGGTCATGGGTTTTATAGTCAAGACTTTGCTTAATTCTCTTAATTTAACTAGACTCAAAGTAACAATGCACAAATAGAACAGATGTTTCATTTTTTTATGAATCTCTGAAGATTAATATTATACAAACAGAAGAGGGATTGCATTGAAAGCTAGGTCTATGTTTCTGTACCACACAAATATCTGCCAACTGTACTTCTAAAGAATTGTATTGCATCTGTTAGATGTCCCAGTCTTTCCCAACAGCTGTCTACATCAGAACCAAGTAAAGCAAGTTGCCAGAGGGACACTATTTACATAGCCACACACAGCAGTGTTGCAGGCATCTGAAGGATCACATTACTTTAAAAACTAGTAGAGAATCACTTTCAATGAACTTAAAGGCCAAGACCATGATCAGCTCTTTGAAGGTATTTTTTTTCCTAGCAACATAACATCTGTCTTATTTACTCTAAGCATCAGTCAGCTACTTTTCAATCACATCACTGCCAGAACCTGAGTCTTATCTTTGTAATCGTAGTCATTCTAAACAGAAAAACTGTGAGGTGAACTGCAGAGCATTTGACCTCTTGTATCCAAGCACATGGAAGAAAGCAGCTCATGGAACCCTACCTGGGACACTGAAGCCAGAAAAGGAGTATGGTGATTTGTTGACCTTACACTCCTGTCTCTTTGGTTCTGTTTCTTTAGCAGCTCAGCTTTGTTGCTCCACATCAACTGTCCCCAAACCAACACCACTGAAGTATAGTAGTCTTTTTCTCTCCGGCTCTGGCCAGTCACCATGGCATAGTTATAAGAACCAAGGTACAATGTACAACAAAATTTGGTATTTTCTTTAGGATCTTCCATTATTCTAATGACCTGCTCTGAAATTGCTTACACTTCAATTCTGAGGAAATCACAGCTTGAGTTTTAAGAATAAGAATTATTTGCACTAAGCAGACAAAAAAAAAAAAAAGGCAGCTAAAGCTTGTACCTCAGGGTGCCATTTTAAACCATTTTTCTGGCAAACACACTTGAAAAATAATTCTTGGCATCAATAAGCTATCAGCAGCTGGAAATCACAATCTCTACAAGACAAAAACCCTGATATTCTTTTGCCTTAACTCTTCATATCCAGAGAGCATAATCTGCTCTCAGCTTCTTTCCTCAGAGTATTAATTAGTATGTTGTGGAGTTATCCTGGGTGGGAAACACTGGACTATAAACAGTGATCCACACATTATGGCACGATAAATTCAGTCTTAAAAAGCAAGCAGTTGTTTTTCAAGGTGCAGTCTAGCACAGATTATCCCATGAATTAACTTTTTCATCTATTTCTAAGACACTAAGTTTCAAATTCTGAGCTCTCTGGTAATGCAGAATGCACCGTGCAGCCATTAAACATCCTCGGGTTCTCAGAAGACTGGTGAGACAAAACCAGGAACTTAACTGGTACTCAAAACATCCTGACAAACAATAGTAATAAATAAGCATTTAGGTTTGTAGATCTAATATCATGTGTTTCTCTAATAGCTTTGCACCATAGGGCTGTTTCTTCAACCACTTTATGCCTAAACAAAGATTAAAAAAAATAAAAATAAAATAATCTCAAAACCATCAGAAAAACATAACAATCCACATTAGACCTTAGGAACATGCTACATGAAATGTTTGCTAAAATACAGTTTTCAGTGTAGGAGCTTCCTCAGACACAGGCAAGAGCCTATGATTTGTTTTCCTCAGCAATGAACCTATGGGAGTAGGTTGAGTCCTGTGATGTGACTAAAGCATCCAGTTTACAAATAACCGATGGAAAAAAAACAAAACAAAACACACTACAATACAACCACGCCACCTGTTAGAGAAGATAATGTTCAATCACATGTAGGCTTGAATTGCTTTATAACAGGAAAAAAAACCCTCAAATTCTCCTTACAGAAAAATGACAAGACGTTGCAATTAAAAATCTCAATCATTCAGCATTACTACAGGGCAGGTTTATTCAATTATCTGTAATTTTAAAGAGCTTTCATTTTGATATTTTTTAAATATCATATAAATAAATTCCACAGAACAGTCCATGTCAACACCATTAAGGATTTGTAGTAGTGCCAACAGTACCCCTCAGAAGCTGAAGGGAAGATTTTGAGTTATGTGCAGTTTAATACACATCTAAAACAGGTTGCACAGGTACACGCTCCTGTAAATATCACACAAAATGCAGAGCTGCAAATCTTCCTTTCGCCTAAAAATACTTCTATTTACATCTCCATTCACAGCAGTTTGAGTCTACCTTCAATTCCCTCCTCCTCTTCAGTACTTTTGGGAGAACAGAACATAGCATTACAGAAAAAAAATCACTGAAACAAATTTACATGTGTCAAATTTGCTACTTGTCAGACTTGCAGCAAGTCTCCATTGAGAGCATGATGAATGTCACACAGCCCTTGCTTCACGATAGTCTAGCCTGCACATAAAAGCTCTTGTTCACCTCAAAATACATCATAGGTCTGGAGAAGTTATGGTCTCAAACAGAGGATCAAAACAAGCTAATGTGGGAACATGAAAGATTGCAGGCTGCAAATAACTCTTCTACCACTTCAAATATATCATCCACTCACCTAAAATAAAGACACCTACATATTTTGAAGGTTTTATAGTTGAATTAAATATATAGATCATTCCTCTACTGATATAAAATAGAACATTTATAGTAAGCATAAAGGTGAAAAGATGGCAAGGAATATGCCAACTATGCTACAAAATCTTCTTGCATGAAAGACCAGCTCATGGGTGGGGGAGCAAGCAGGAAAGGAAGGGGAAAAAGAAATCTCTTATCTGTTCTTGCAAAATCTTCGAATACACCCTACCCTCTCACTCCAAGAAACCTTATGAAGAAAAAAATAACTGTTTCTACATCTACACAGGGTTTATAACATCACTTCCCATCATATCCTCAGATGGAAAACTGACGTTTTCTTGAGTAATCAAGAAGACACCTGAAATCTTAGAAATCTTAACACATTCTCAAGAGATGTGGTTGTTCCTTATCTATCTCAGGCAGGTTTCCCAGTACTCCCCCTCTTGAATAAATACAGTATACAAATTTTGTTTTTTCAACACTAGGTGTTTTTCAACCCTCTAGTTCCTTTTTATTACAAATAAATTTATAAAACCTGTTTAAGACACCCGCCTTCTACTTACATTAATTTGTCCAATCTGACAGACACATCCACACATAGATACCAAAGTTTCCCACGGGTGTAATGTCAGTCACCATTCTATGGCTGTTTTGTATTGCTATCGCGACAATACAGATGTGAAACTTCTTCAAGTGCAAAAGTCCCAGGACTTGTATTTCCTAGGGTTTAAAACCAAGTGGTCAGTCTGCTTTCTCTAGCCTCTCAGGCAGTGCACTCCTGCAATCGTACACAAAGCATGGTAGTGGGAAATTAGCACTTTTTCCCTAGAAAATGGAACATTTTGAGACTGTCAAATTAGCTACATTCACTGCAGCAATTCAACTACAATCTGAACAAACAGCATAAAAAAAAAAAGTAGAGGAATAATTTTTCTGCCTTTACATTCAAAAGATACAAAATCATAAATGCACATAAGTGTATCGTGCTTATTTTTATTTTTCTTATCAAACTGAAGTTTATGGAAACCATCTCTGTCATCTCTTGTCTGCTTTCCAGGCTTCCCCAGTGAGAATAATCTGGAAGTCAAGCCTTCAGTATTTTCTTTATTAGCTAACTCAGATGCTGACTAAAACTTTGAATCTCTACCTACTCTGATATTTAAATCTGTTAGAACAGCATTCAGGTTTCATGCACTTGGAAGTTTTAAAAAGGTTGTACTTATACTTGCCTGCAGCAAGTCAGCTTGGTCTACTTATGTGTGTGTTATTATACTACCATATTAAAATAAAACATGCACTTTGAAACAAAAATCTGCTGTTCTAGTCAAGAACATAAAGTTCATTAAAAAAATTTACAGATAATTCATAAAGAAGATATGGATATATGTGCCCTGCAATATACTCTAACATTTATTTAAGTCTGATATCTGAAGATTTAATAATTTGCAGCAGCTAGCATAGACAGCCATTCTCACCTCCATTTCGTCTTTTCTATATGTTTGGGGATATTTGTTTTTTAAATTCACAAACACACAGTAAGTCCTCTAGGGCTAGCAAAGAATGTCTGGCAACAAGGAAATCATCTGCCACTTTCCTCTCTACCCATTAGCCCACCTCTGCCCTTCTTCCACCTCTCCTAGACAGAGGTGACAGCCACAATTTCAGAAGCATCAGCACAATTCCCCAGGGTTACAATTGCTGCCAGCACCCAGCAAGGCTCAGTACCCTCCTGAGCTGCAGTCACAGCTTTGGTAACAGCGCAGCTATCTCAAATAAAGCTAAGAAAACATCTTTCTTTATGGCACTTAAGACTAGTAAGCATACAAAGCAAGCAGCAAGTCTATACGGCTGTGTATTTCTGTCTGCTTAGCCCTTGTTCTGACTGGTCCACAAAAGTTTAAATCAGCTTTAGCTTTTGAAATGATCAAGGCCTTTCTGTCTAGGAGTGTTTCATAAAATACACATATAACTTCTGATGCTAAACTAGGTTGCTACACTCTATCCTTTGAGTCTGCTAAAGAAAATGGAGTTGCAAGCCCAAGAGGAGACAGAGGCTTTTAATTAAACCAAAGGTCCTACTTTTTCCTCCAGAAAATATCCTACAAACAAAACCAACAGCTCTCACCCCACAAAAAGCTAGAAATTTCGTGTTTTGGTTATCCTACTGTACATGGCTGTGATAGTCATTGCTTGCATGGTTCCTACTTGCTGTGAATGAGGTGGACTGCAGGTTGTCTTTTCAGTGTAAAAAGCCAGTTTAGAAGAAGAACAGTATTTCCAAAGAACAGTGGTAAGAACACTAGGCTGAATCCTTATCAAACCTTCCTTAGGACTCATGTTAACAAGATCCACAAACGAGTGTAAACGATCATCCTTATCTATGAAATGAGGAAACTATGTGACAGAGCCTGGGCTTAGGCACCATTTGAACAGCAGGCTGAGCATGACTGATAGCAAACAGATCTAACTCTAATGCTTTCGGAAGCTGAATGTCTCTGTGCGACTCACAGCTTAGACAGCTCAACAGGGTCAACTAAAAATTTCATCTGCTAAGACATTCTGTAAACTGTTTGATGAAGCTATGTCACAGATGGCATTGCATGTACTCTGCAACCAGATTTTGTAGAGGTGTGAACTGCCTTTTAGTCAAATACAGTATGGAGATGTTATTGCTTTGTGTTAGTTCATCCTTCTGAAGATGACTGAGGCTGGCATTGACTTGTGGGATCAGTTTTCCAATTACTAACTTGATGAAATTTTATCTGCTCTCACAGACTGTGTTGCTAGAAGGGTATTCAGTACTCCACTCTTCCTCCACAGAGCAAAAAAATATTTAAATTTTAAATTCCAATTAATAGATCAACATTATTTTCTCCTTCCTCCCTCATTTTTTTCACAAGGCAAATACTACCTGACAACTGTTGCTGTCTTCTCCAGAGGTTCATATTTTCCCTTCAATTTGGACTGCACAACAGTGTGACTTCTCCTCCTACTCTCTTTTCTTCTACTCTTTACTTCCAAATTAAGGCAAAATACGCATGCTTTGTTTAATCAATCCCATTTAAAGCTATTTGTTCTTAAGCTGTCACTTAGACAATTATTTAGCTGGCCTAAGAATGTGAATTTATGACTTTGGTCATGAAGCTTAAGAAGTAACAGCAGTGGGGAGGCAAGTTCTCATCTCTCTTTTCCTGGTCATGCTCAACCAACTGGAGACAAGAGCATTCCTGATATTAACCACTCTGGTTTTGGTAAGCACTTAACACATTTTTGTCTTAAATGAATTTTTAAATATGACTACACAACATTCAGTCTCTATGCTTATGAAAAAGGCCTTTGGGTGTATTACATAAACTAACAGAAACATATGAAAATATTTTAGTAAATAAAACAGAAAACATTAGTAAACCCTATAACATGCTGTTAGTATTTTTAAACTTCATAAGAAGGAAAAGGGGCTCTCACATCCAGAATCATTCTTTTAAATTTGATGTGGCTCAGTATTTGGCATCTCACCAGTGGTTTCTAAGCCTGCATTTACAAGATAGCAAACTAAATTATAAAATAACTTCTTCTAAAAAAAGAACTGGAAATTATTAGTTGACCTCCAGGATGGACATGAAATCTTCACATAGTCCTGAATAAATATCTCTGTCGCAACAGACACCACAACTTCATACTCTGTTTTGACAGCATTACAACAACATGTGACTGAAAAAAAACACAGAATAAATGGTGATTTCATCCACTGTGTCTCCAGGTTGGAATTTGCTAGAATCAAAGAAAAAGCTTTCTATTGCCATTATACCTTCCATTATCTATCTTGAGAAGAAACCTCAGTATTCAGCATCCCAAACTTTGTTTAGCGAAACACTGCTTGAATCTTCCGAACAAATGTTATCATCGGCCTTATTTTTACAGCCTTTTCACACTTTCCTGTTATGTTCATCACAGACAATTTCACTCTTAGCTCCCACCAGAGATTACTGGACCCTAACAGGAAATAATCAAAACTGTAGCTTCTTTCTATACCATTACTAAGCTGAGTTGCACAATATAGAGAGATATTTTCAATTGTCCTGGTAATAGAACATTCTGAAAGAATGTGGACTAGGGCATGGCACATCTTCACAGTAATCTAAGTTACATACATTATTTTATGGACTAGATTTTGGAGGGAAAAGCAGTAATTTTCTTAATTTTTCAGGAATCAGGAAGGGATTAGTGGTATACCAAAGCAGTAACTTAGAGAACAGGCAGTTCAACTTGGTCAGCAAATAAGGCAGGACTTCCTTTTCAAGTAATTCAAGCAGGCCTATGCTAGATTTGAAAGCGGTACATATTCCTACTTTTTCAGGATCAAATTCAAGGTTTTTAAACATAGCATTTAACATTTATGAAATCGAATAAAAACTTTATTTCTGGTAGGAAGGTAACCTGTCTTAAAAAACAAATACAATTTAAAAAATCTGAAATTGGATACGGTTTTCTACATTCTAGTATCATTCAAACAAAAACTTCTGCAAAGAGAGTACAACAAACTTTTTTACATGTTCCTAAATCTTAAAGGATGATGAAGAGTTAATCAGTCCAGGAAGAGGCAAAACAAGACTGTTTTCTATATATTTTGCCTGAAAATTTACAGCCCCTACAGAAATGAAGAAATAAAAGCTGGCTTCATTAGCAGCTCCAGAGGCACACAGCATAGTAAAAACTAGCACCATCTTCACCCTCAAGGAAGTATACTACTTCTGCCAAACAGAAAGGATACTACACAGTCAGCATCTGTTTCACATAACTGCTTGGCTGCTGAATGTAAGAACCATAAGCAGTATGACTTATGCTGTGTTTTAAATATTGGCTGTTAATATGTTACTGTATTATGACATATGAAGCTTTCTGTTACCTAAAAAGACAAAGTATGAAAAACTAGAACTATATAGAACTCCACTCTCTAAATAACATGTAACAGCAGACAGTGGTTGGTAAAAACACACGCCTTTCTACCTTCCTCCAAGTTTCCAAGATCAAATATCTGGACAAGACCTCCACACTACAGTAAAGAGAAATGATATAACAATACCATAACAAATGAAGACAAAAATCAAGAATAAGACAAAAACATAGACTTCTCTTCAACACCAGAACTAGAAATTTCAAAATAAAATTTAACAGCAATTAAACATGTAAAATGTTTTGCTTTATTTTCATAGAGCAGCAAGAGAGAAACCATGCATACTCCAGAAAGCTCAGGCTTTACAATCATCAAACAGGAACACATTTCTCAGCTAAAAGGTTGAATGCTGACCACAGAATAACAGAATGATTTAGGTTGGAAAAGACCTGTTAGATCATCAAATCCGATCTTTGACTGATCACCATCTTGTCAACTAGACCATGGCACTAAGTTTCACATCAAGTCATTTCTTGAACAATTCCTGGATGCTGACTCCACCACCTCCCCAGGCAGTCCATTCCAATGTTTAAGTAGCGTTTCCATGCAGAAATTCTTCCCAATGTCCAGATTGAGCTTCCCCTGGTGCAGCTTGAGCCTATGTCCTCTTGTCCTGTCACTAGTTGCCTGGGAGAAGAGACCAACCCCCACCTGGCTACAGCCTCCTTTCAGGGAGTTGTAGAGAGTGATGAGGTCTCCTCTGAGCCTCCTCTTCTCCAGGCTAAACAGCCGTAGCTTCCTCAGCCTCTCCTCATAGGACTTGTGCTCCAGATCCTTCACCAGTTCTGTTGTCCTTCTCTGAACTCACTCCAGCACCTTCTTGACATGAGGGACACTAAACTGAACACCCAACTCGAGGTGCATCCTCACCAGTACAGGGGGAGAGTCACTGCCCTGGTCCTGCTGGCCACACTATGGGTGATACAGGCCAGGATGTCATTGGCCTTCTTGGCCACCTGTGCATGCTGCTGGCTCATGTTCAGCCACTGCCAACCAGCACCTCCAGGTACTTTTCTGCTGGGCAGCTCTCCAGCCACTCTGCCCTCAGCCTGTAGCATTGTCTGAGGTTGTTGTGACCAAAGTGAAGGACCCAGCATTTGGCCTTGGTGAACTTCATACCACTGGCCTCAGCCCATCAATCCAGCCTGTCCTGATCCCTCTGGATCCTTTCTATGGTCCAGCAGAACAATGTTCCCACCCAACTTTGTGTCATCTGAGAACACAGAGGGTGCACTCAATCCCCTTGTCCGTATCACCAATAAAGATGTTAAACAGGACTGGGACCCATAATGAGCCCTAAGGAATGCCACTAATGACCGCCAACTTTTGGAAGAAAAACAAATTTTTGGAAGCTTGCCTTTGCTCCCTTGCACCTAGACAATGAAAATCTATTGGAATTAGCATTTTTCTGCAATATCTCATAGGTAAAACAGATTATATAATTTTTAAATATGGACATATAAACACTCATATTTAAAGGAAAAAGAAATAAATAGATGCAGTAAAAAATTCTAACAATCCTTGTTAAAAAAACCCAGATTAAATATTCTGGATTACTTCAGGACATCTTGCCATGAGTCAAAGCCCTCTACTAAGATTTCTCAAAACACACATACCTGCATAAAAGAAAAGGTTAAGAAAGAGCCTTTAATGAGAATCTGCTATAGGATACATAGATTCAATTCTTGATCAAAACCTGCATTTACCTATATGAATTACATATTTCATACAGTTTGGGCAGCAGAATGTATAAACTAGACTGCAAATGATTCACTATATTTTAAAAAAAAATCCAAAAAGTGACATTATGACTAAGTGACATCATGCAGATAACACACACAAGCAGAATCAACACTACTCCTGATAAGTGGTCCCTTTATTTACTGGGTTATTTTTTACAGGATACATGCTCAAACAGAAATAAATATGTTCCAATCCACGGACCAATGGTAGTAAAGAGGAACTGCTATCCTTTCCATATGTGCTTATCTTAAAGCCTTCTTGAAACAGTTTCAGATAAGACAACTGTCATGTAATTTGATCTCATGAAACTTCCTTCAAGAACCAAATTAATTTCTACTTAAGAGAGGTTCCAAGCTTGCTGAAAATCTAATAAACATCCTCAAGATTCATTCTACTCTATTTATATAAATAAAAAAGATACAAAAAAAGAAGAAATTCTAGAATATAAGTATCTAAGAGGTTTTTTTAATTAGAAGAACATTAGACTTCACAAGAACTCTCATTAAGAGAGTGTTTCTTCTTTTTAACAGTTACCTCTTGATCACTTGAGACTCAGAGTCAGAACTGGGCAGCTAAACAAGTTACATGTATACATAAAATTAAGAAACTTCACAACCATAAAACAACTATGGCTCCAAGATCCAACAAATCCAACAGAAGAACAGTTCCCAAAGAATATAACTCATTAGAAGTTGGTTACCTTTGCAACACATTCAGTGGTGCAGTAAATATATTGGTTTTGCCAAATCTTCATATAGTTACCAGGGCCCGTGCTCATAAGTAAAAGCTTATACATACAATAAACACAGGGAACACAGTTCCTTGAGCTGCTACTTCAGCCATACTACAGTTTCAGTCCAGTTTGTATTTCTGTATAACCTAACCATTGCAAACCAAGAGAATACAATTAGGAGATACACCACATTTGGCTGCCTTCTGCTCCTCCTGCTTTTTACCCTTTGTTCTTTGAGGTCAGGATTTGTACAACTTTTCTCAACTTTATCTTCTGTGATGAAACACAGATTTTTAATTCCAGCTGCACTGATTAATCATTTTAAAATTTAAAACAACTAACAATTTTAAACAACTTATCTGTTATTATGGGATCTAGACACTGAATGTTTTTATAACCAAATGAATAAGTGCCATACCTCCAAGTTCTTTTACGTTCAAGATGGCATTCTGGAATGGCACCGCTTTTATACTAAAACCTAAGAACAGAAATAAAGAGGAATAGTAAGTTATTTGTTAAAGAGGCCATTTGAAATCTATTGCATACATTCAGAAAAGAAGACTTTTCCCATCAAGAACCAGGATTTTGCTTGTGAAATTCTATTTCAATGTGTTATTAAAAAGTCAATTATAAGGCATGGTGGGAAGGGTGGGAGGAAGAGAATAGATCAGTATAAGCAATGAAATTTTCAATTTTACTATTAAGTAGCTGGCACACATAAAATTAAGCACAAAACTTACACGCAGGTCATCTATCATTTGGTAAGGAGTTACTGTTATAAAATCATGTCTGCTCTTTCAGCATAAAATATCCAGACATTTAATTTATTTCCATCTAGCACACACTGTTTCAACATGATTAGATACCTGTGAACTGAGTAAAGAATTTTTGAATCAATGTGTTACACTTCAAGTTTATTAGCTATCATTTAACAGAAACAAGATGTTTTTTCTCCCAGATCAGATCAATAAGGTATTCCAGTACTCCAGCTATGGTCAGTGCTAGATGCAGAAGAGGAAAGTACAAGAAAATCTGAAGGGAATAATTATGAAATATTTTTGGGTTTGTTGTCTTAAATCTTAAACTCTTCCTTGAAAGAAGGAAAAACTGGAATGGACCTGAGTGGCATTGATGAGAAAACCAAAAATACAGGTTATAGTTTGAAATATGAGTGGAGAAGCTGTCACACTGTATTCTTGTAATCTCCACAATATTCTCTGATGTAGCACAGATATGGTATACACGAGTAGATTTATTATAAGCTGAATATCCCATATGGCATCATTTTGCTTTAGATGCTGCTTAGTATTCCCCAGAGTAATTTTTCATTCCTCAAGTTGCCTGATTAAATAATAGTATTTTATTGCATCTATCTGGAAAAAAAATAATTTTTTAATTAATTGCATTTTCACTATTTCCTTCGATAACTCTATCCTTCTATTTAAATTGCTTTTACTATTTCTTTCTGAGTCTCAAGTTTTAAAGTACAATTTGCTCTAATTCCAGGCAAATTCTAAAGATAAAGTTCAGGAGATGGTGGCAGAGGTCAGGGGAGGGGGGGACAAGACTGAATTACTCTACAATTTCCCTCTAACTTTTTGAGTTAGTCATTGACACCTTCTCCACACAATGAAGTGTCAGATCTCTAACATTCCCAATAACACTACGTAGGCAACAGGTTAATTATTCATCAGAAGAGAAACCCAGTATTCTCTTGTATCTGTTTTACATTTTACTTACAGTTGTATTAAATAACCTTATGTTCTTGTAAATTTAACAAAACAGTTAGGGTTACTAAGGCATATTCATAAAATTCAAGCCCATGGACCACAGCTACAATACAAAGCCATGCAAGTGTAAACACAAGTTACTTGCACAACACTCAGTATCTGTTCCATCAGCAAATCAACCTTAATAATTGCTGCAGCCACTGAACCAGATTTCTTTGATCCCTATGACCTAATCTTTCCTCTTTCAGAACTTTGCAGCCAGGTATTCCTGTTTCTGATTCTTCTGGTGCTGTTTTGTTCTTGGATTGTTTTTCAATCAAAACACCCTTTTCAGTATTAGGCATTCAAGTTCACCTATATCAAGATGCCTATTAAAATTTTTTGGACTTAAGATACCTTTTATCTGTGGTTGTGCTGCCTGTTTTTCTGTACCTTCTCAATACAACTGAAACTTTCTGTAAACTGATTCTCTGATCTCAATCTGTCCTTACTACAAAACAAACCTGTTGCTGCTCTAAAAAGTAAGGATTATCACTAGAAACAAATTCTCTCTATCACATTTATTCTTTTGGTTGCTAGCATACACCATAAGGCAGTACAGACCAAGTATGTGCAGAAATAAATCCCAGTTTAAGTTTCAAAGCATCACTGTCCTATTCTATTTTACAGCACATTCTCCTCTTTTCTCTCCCTATAACAAGACTGCTTAAAAGCCTAAAGTAAAATGAGAAGAAAGAAATGCTGTAATGTGTCTACAGGACAGTGCTTCATTACACCACACTGTTTGGATCTTTAACACATTCCAAGTTGTGTGTTTTCATGGATATTCCCCAATGTATGAACAAACACTGAAAGAGTAAGTAGTGGTAGCTTCAAAGCAATCCATTAGGTACTTTCAACAGTAAAATAAGTAGGCTGAAGCTCTCTGCAACCTTTGCTATATGTTTCAAAAGTTACCTTTGGGAAATGTTACAGCACACCATGGAATAAAGACACCATCCTACCTGTGGTAGACACGATATTCTCCAGGCTCTCACTGCAAAGCTGAGACAGAAGACTTGTCTTGCCAGAACCAGAGAGGCCTATGCAAACTAAGTCATATTCAGGTCGTGGTGGTGGCGGTCCCTTGCAGCAAAGTGCTCTAAAACACTGCCAAGGTAGGGCAAAACAAACAAAACAAAAACAAAAGGATGAGGTTACCTTTTTAGGTTTTTTCAAATGCTTATTCAACAATGTTCTAAATTCAAGTTTATAAACATAAATGCATTGGAGAGAAGCAAACTATTATTCCAACTTGCTATTTTGACAAAGTCAACAATTAATAGACCCAAGACAACCTGAACTAAAATCTAGAATAACATAAATATATGTGTGAGATTTTCACCTAAACCTCAAAGAGCTGGTTTGAGGAATATTTCCCAAATAGCACAAAGTGTGCACATACAGCAAAATAGGCACATGCCCCAGTCAGCTCTGCAGTTGGTTATGCATTAGTTTGCTTCCTGTGTTAATTTCATGCAATATCTGGTGAGAATATCAGAGTCATTCTTCAGCAACTGCTGGTAAGGCTTTACCTGTTGTCATAGGAAAGAATCAGGAATCTTTGCTCCACTAATGTGCTTCCTGGGCTTGCTTTATCATGCATTTTAGCTTACAATATCAGCCATAAAGAAGTATGGCTTGTAAATACATAAAAAAACCTTGCTGGACATAGCTCTAGCAAAAAATACGCAGATTTGTCACTTTCCCTGGAAAAGTATAAATTAATCATGATATAAAGAAATAAAAATATCTTACACAGAGCCTACTTCAGGATTCTGCTCACTTCTCTTAAACAGTTTTACCATAGTTGGCCAAGCTCATCCAAAAGGTCCCTTAGGCACTCAGTAAGGTTCTTCAGACCTTTCCTTATTGCAATATAGAAGCTTTTTATGTAAAAATCTAAAAGCATACCAGCCTGGGAAAGCTAGGAAGTTCATATTTGATGTATAAAGCACAATTACCTGCTAATGTCTAAGACAGACCTCCACCAGCCCAATATATATAAATACCTTTTCCCCCAACATATGCCACCTTCATATCAGAGGAAGGCATCTGCTGTAGCAGAGAAGGGAAAACTCGTTTATGTAATCACTCCTTTCTCACAAATTCCGTCTTTACATAGCCCCATTTCCATCTTAACCACAAACTAATCACTGCACTGGGAAAAGAGATCTGGTCTTTACAACCTTAACCTAGTTTGTCTTCGTAACTATCCAGTTTCTCCCACTGAGGACTACTGTAGGAGCAGAGAAACTGAACTGATGTCAGTAAGGCACTGATGTAAATAGTGGGGTCTGACCCTGTGAGCAAATCATCCAGTGAGAATGTGATTATAAAAAGACAGCTCACAGAACACAGAAATTTAATTGGATTTTTTCCATATAGATGGTAAGCTATTATACATGCTGCTGAAACAGTTTTCATTGCTTTAAAGAAGGAAAAGATATGTTTGGTGAAAGTTACAAAACTCCTTTAACACCTTTTAAAAAAGTGAAAGAAAATTCTTTAGAAGAATTAAAATTTTTATAGTAGTAGTTAAGCTGAACAAGGGCAAGAGGTTTTAAAACATAATAGCTTTGTGTCTATTAAAATTTGATACAAGAATTATTTTTTCAAGAAGATTTGCCCTTACGTGTCCACAGCTTAAAGGAGTAAACATGCCTTATAGCTTTATTGGTGTTCTATTTATTTACTGGTTTATATTTATCTCTCAGATTCTACAAAGCTACAGCAAATATTCCACTCCAGCACTTATGTGAGAAAGGCCAACTGAGTTCACTGCACAACATAAACTCCTTTAAATAGAGTTTTCACTTAATGGATATCAGGCTGAAGGCCACATAAAATTCTTCGAAGCTTGCCAGAGCTCCCGAGGCTGTGTGTCAGACCCTCTGCAGCCAGTCTTTAAAAAGCATTCAATTTGTCCCTGTCAGTATGGCATCTTTGCAACAATCTCTTGATGTCATATTGAAAATCATAAAGGAATAGATGAGCTGACGGAATTCTGTGCTTCTCTCTGTCCAGACACTGTGACAGTTCTTATGCAACCAGACATGTCTCTTGCAGCCCTGACAACATCTAATAACATCTAATTCTGTGAAAGGTAATTTATGCTATTTGTAGAATACATATGGAGGCTCTGTGGGTGACAGAAGGGCTCCACAGGCAGGTTTTGTAAACTTCAGTATCTCTTTAGTGCAGATTCCTCAAGTCTAACTTAGTCTGGAGAATCTTTATGTGCTGTGGATTAAGCATATGATCAAAAATCCAAGTCAAATTGCACATCCAAACCAGCACATGTAGACCCACCACTCACACATCCTTCACCAGTAAGCACAGTTAGGTATGAAAATTTCTGAGATTTCCAGAAGCCAGGTAAATGGCTCCCTCCGGACAATTCTCATATTTTATTTTATATGATTCCCCTATCTTTGTTATATTTGTGACTTTGTCCTTGTGCTAGGCTAAGTTCCTTCAGTAGATTGGTTTAGCTGTAATGAAAACAAACTTTTAATATTCTAGCTCCAAAAAGCTGCTGAAACTTAAGCTACTGTGTATAGCACTTAGAAGTGGCTGACATGAGAAATTCTACAGCACATTGTAGGGGATACTTGTAATAATATATTTGAACTTTATAAACTTGTTCTGCAATCTTCCTTACTCGAGCTCAATGAACATCCCTCCTATTGGAAATACCACTATACAAACAGCCTGATCACCCTCTTCCTGTTCTCTCAGCAGCTTAAAGTTACCTGGCCCCTAACAAAGTCAGAACTCCATTACAGAACAGTAAACCTCTATTGTCACAACTTTGGCAGTTGCATCTAGTAGCTGTACAATATCTGTGGAGAGTAGAAAATTCAGAGGTCATTGAATATGCAAATAAAATTACACCTTATATTCTGCATTTTATTACGGACAGGAAATGCATCCTGAAATATTTTATAATCATGGACTAAGAGCTACACATTATTTAAGATGCATTACAGGGCACTCTGAAATCCACAGAACTGCAATAAATGTGTAGTAGTAACTAAAGAAGCCATCCCAGAATTCCAAAACACAAATATATCAAAACCACTAAGAGACTTGCTCAATCCACTGCTAGTGCTCAGTTCTTTCCCAAACGAGTATACTTTCTACTCCATTTGGACAACCTAAAGGGCATAAGAGAAGCTTGAACTAACAGTCTGACTGCTCTCAAAACACTTGTCAGATATGGACTTGGAAGTTTCTTCCACTGATTCCCAAACCCTATTTTCTCAATGGGCAATAAAAGCCTGCCTTCTAGGTATTATAAAGCAAACTGAACCCAAACAGTGCCTCTTGGAGGAAGTGTTGGAGGAGACAGAAAGAAAACACTGGACTACTGCAAACATATGGTCAAGCAGAACTGGCTGGTACAGTCACTAAAAGGTTGTTTGGGATATGGCCATGTATTCCAGTCCCACTGTTAGCAACAAAAAATAAACAACTTTTTTTTGAGCCTTTTCATTTTATCAGGGTAAGACCTTACTTACTATAAGGGGAGTAACATATCAAAATGTAAGCTTTCACAATTTTAATATTAATTTTGTATTTTAATGAACAAATGTATTTTTAAGTACTGAAAATAAAACAATAACGTATCTTTATAATAAGTATGCATTTAGCCAGTTTCTGAAAAGAGGATGTACTTATCCAAGAAATTGGGGGCAATACGTGCTGCAGTGTGCAGAAATTTGTGCAATATTCAGAACCACTGTGACTTTCACTTCTAAGTGTGTGCACACACTGCATGTGCATGTATAATTATTTGCAAGAGTTAAGGAAGAAGTTAGTCAGTTCTACTCTACCTTATGGATTTCTAACCCAAAGAGACAACTCTCGTTTTAGGTTGATCAGTATTTATGCTGACAATCCTAGACAGTGTTCCTTTAAAGCTCTATGGAGAGTTCTTCTGGGGAAAAGCATATTGTGTTTACAGCAGGGATGGTCAAACACTTCTGATGTCTGTGCCGCTCGCTCGGAGATCACAGATTGAAGCTCTGGGCAGCAAATGTCCCTGAATTACTACTCTCTACAACACATTAAACTGCCTCCAGCTGTTGAGTCTGTCTTTGCCTACTCATTGTACTTCTCGTTTCACTCTCCTTTTTGGAGTGAAATACTCCATTATTTCTGCTTTGTTCTGGACCCATCTCCTGTCTGTTTCTTTTGTTGCCACTATTTAATAGGGACAAACAGTAGCAAGGGATTTCATGCTTAGTTGGTTAAACACACACACTCTCATGGAAAAATACCCTAAGTTAGTGCAGCACTAATGCTAACAAACCAAGCATTCAGAACTCTTGAAATACAGAATTAAGGCTGAAAGCTCAACCATAACTCCGCTCCCTTCCCCCTCTGGCTTATACTTATGGATATGGTCTTCCTTTACATTTTATTTTTCAGTTAAGGTATCTTTGAACAAACAGAGTTCTAGTACCCAGTGCACACTTATATCCAGAGGACTCGGTTAATCATCATCTGAAGCTGTTAATAAAACTCACGAAGTTTATTAAAAGAAGTAAAATTTACACACAGAAGACTCCATAGCTCTGATGTTGTTTGAGATACAGAAGCAAAATGAAATCTCAAACCTTGAAAAGCTGATATGAAGAGGGTAGGGGGTTGGGGGGGAGGGACACAGTGGCACAAGGTAGACAGTTACAATGTTAAAAATAGGAAACAACTGGGAACAGCAGTGGAATAACTGAATGCAAATAATAAAATACACATGATATTAGAATGAAATTATACACCGTGAACAGAGAGGGGGGAAAAAGGATATATAAATAAACTAAACTTTAACTGTATTAATACCTTAACTTTAAATTAGTACAACAGAATCTATGCATTTGACTGTGTGAGCTAAAGCTGCAGACTCTTCAGTTTCCATATAGCTGTAGAGGTGGTTTTACCACAACAGAAAAAAAAAAAAAAAGGAGGAAGAGGAAAACCTACTTAATTTAAGACACACCATAAGTGACACTGCTTTCAGGTTTTCAAAACATCAGACTGATAGGGTTTATCTTTGTCTACGTAATTTCAGTAATGAGAACAAAACCTAACAGATTGCTGTTCATTTTGTGGCTACCAAGAGAGATGAATGAATGCACACATAGCCACTGCCATCCTGAAGTGAAGTTCAGCTTGGATAAAACCTCTAAAATCATGACTAGTTTCCTTCTATGACAGACTACAAACAATCTCCTAGTTTAACCCCGCTAATGAGTGAGTGGTCACCCCACTGACTGCACCAAAATCACTCTTTCTACACATGCACCTACGCCTCTTCAACTTTGTATCAGCCTGTGCTGCAGGAAGACAGACAAGCATATGGCATTAGAGACAGCACAATATAAAAAAGGATAGAAGAAAACAAATTCTCAGTGAAGCAAGGCACTTTGCTCTGTAGAGCAAAAGGAGTCCTGGTGATATCCTACCTTACGGAAATCATAGAATCATAGAATGGTTTGGGTCAGAAGGGACCACAAAGATTCACTCCCCCTGCCATGAGCCAAGACACCTTCTATTAGAAGGTTGCTCAAAGACACATCCAACACTTTCAACACCCACAGCTTCTCTGGACAACCTGCTTCAGGTTCTCACCACCCTCACAGTATGTAATTTCTTCCTAATACGTAATCTAAATCTACCCTCTGCTTGTTTCAAATCATTCCCTCTATGACTACCTGCCCTTGTCACCAGTCCCTCACTAGCTGCCTCGTAGGCTCCCTTCAGATACCAGAAGGCTGCTCTAAGGTCTCCCGAAGCCATCTATTCTCCAGGCTGAACAAGTCCAGTGCTCTCAGCCTGTCTTCACCGGAGAGACCTTCTCCTCTGGACCTGGTCTAACAGGTCAATGTCCTTCCTGCGCCGAGGACCCCAGAGCTGGATGGAGCACTCCAGGTGGGGTCTCCAAAGAGCAGAGTAGAGGGGCAGAATCACCTCCCTCGACCTGCTGGCCACACTACCCTTGATGCAGCCCAGGACACAACTGGCTTTCTGGGCTGCAAGTGCACATTGCTGGGTCATGTCCAGCCTCTCATCCACAAGTCCTTCTTGGCAGGGCTGCTCTCAATCTGTTCTCTGCCCAGCCAGCAGATGTGCTTGGGGTTTCCCCGACTCAGGTGCAGGACCTTGCACTTGATCTTTTTGAACTTCATGAGGTTTGCATAGGACCGTCTCTGTCACACAGCAATATACAGTTTGGAGCAGGAATCTCAAATTCTCCCTTCTGACTACTAAGAAATACATTTAGATTCATTGGTTGAAACTATTTACCTTCCTCTATCAAAAACTTCCTGGTGTTTTAGAGAAGCCAGATTCTGGAGTCCCAAAAGGAGCAATCACACCTCCAAAAACTTCCAACATCCCTATATAGTCACCAGATGAACAAGACATAAGACACAGGCTCAAGTACCAAAATCAGACAAATGTCACAGCCCTATTCGTTCTTCGACATATTTGACAATTCTGCTACCAACAGAGAAGGTTTAGAGGAAACACAGTCAAGAAGAAAGAACTGGATGACTTCTGATGAGCCAGATAGAACACTGCTGTTCAGAGCATATAGTTTCAAAAGACTTCATGGTTGTGATAATACAATCACAGTGGGTCAAATTGCAGGAGATAATTCGTTTCATGTGATATCAGTCAAACTGCTCTTGAGTGAAGGCTTGACCCAGAAGTTCAGGAATCACAAAAATTCACTAAATGCAGTCAAAGACAACTTCCCTGGAAGAAGCTGTAAGGCAAGAGGAGTCCTTCCCCTACCATCAGCCAAAACAAATCACAAACTTCACACCCAAAAGGGAAAATGAGACTCTCTGACCTTAATCTCTTGCACATTCCTTATAAAATCAAAACCAAATTATGATTCTCTCCTCCATTCACAACATGTTAGAAAACAGCATGAAGTAAAATAATATCAAGTTCTAGATGTATGCAGATGCTCAATGCAGTAGTATGATTTAAAAGCCTACATAAAATAAAATGGTACATTGCTATAATAAACCAAAGCTGAGTCAGCAAAACAGTTATAAACGTGCACAGGTGGTTCTCTGAACAGAAGATAATCACTTGCTTCACTGCAGCATCAAACAAATCAAGCTCCAAGGGGCTTTTGGACACTTCTAAGTTCCATCAAGTGTAGAATTATTGCTCAAGTTGTTTCCTCTCCCAACAGTTTGTTTTTCACTTGCTTTATTGCACAAGAGTAACTCATCTCATTCAGTCCATCAGTCCATTCACATTTAACAGCAAGAAACAAAGACAACAAAAAAGATGAACGAAAGCCTTTGCAAACAATTTGTTTCACAACTTAAGGAAACACAACCACACTAAAAAAGCCTGAAGAATCATCAAAAATACCAGCAAAAAAGGCAGTAGCAGCACTGCCCAAATGTGCAAAAGTGAAGGATGTGACACTTCTTGTCACGTCTAATTTCCAGTAAGGATGAAAGATGAATATAGGGTTTATTTTTTCTTAATATGTCCCCCCAAAAAAGCTACAAACAACAATAACAACTAAACAAAAACACATCTTAGGGCCTTCAGGCTTGCTGAAAGTCATCCCTGTACAGTTCCTGAGCGAGCTGTTTACTATTTTTTTTTTCCAATGTCAGAAAAGTTTTAGAATTAATTTGCAAGATACCATACAGTAAAATTAAACACAATCATGATAGTGTGACAGTACATTAAAAAAATGAAAGTACAGTTTCAACTGTCACTTTTAAACCTGTTCAGGAGTTCCTGCTGCTAACTTTGCTCATACAGTACACAGAGCACAACACAGCAAATTTAGGCATTGCTCAACCAAGAAGTGAGTAAACCAACAAATGTTTAGTTGCTCTAAAATTATCAGGAGGTTAGGGAAAGAAGATATCAGTAGACACCGATGCAAAAAAAAAAAAAGCTACTAAACTAGAAACAGTCTATCCTTTTAACATCTAAATGTAAGGATGAATAGCATTGCTAGTGCACACAGTCTAACAAGAAGTAATGGAAGTATTTAGATAACAGAAGGAGGTGGACAGAACAAGGATAGATTGATTTTGGAGACAGTAAAAATCTTATGGCCAAAGTCATAAGTCACAAATCTTTAGTGTTTAAAGATAAGACTGCCTTTCAACACTAGAAAATGGAGTAAGAACCACACCAGTATTGGTGGACACACAAAAGGAAGATCCAACAGATGTGGTCTATTACTAGTTCATGGCATTATCAATCTCTACTGTTGCATTTGAAGCACTGGATAGTTGCAGGCTATGGGCATCTCTTATTCACTGGACTCACTATGAAGGAATTTGATCTTATGTGGCCTTTTCATTTTACCTTCCCAGTGCATTATATTTACAAAAAATAGAACTTTAGGAGAATATCTATTTTGACCAAAAGACCTAGGGAATATGAAATATGTAGTAACATATACAGGAACCTCTCTTCTTCCCCCCATCCCCCTTAAAGAGCATAACAGTTGTACTTTGCTAGCACAGCACATTACTACCATGAGAGGAAAGAGACCAACCCACACAAAACCATTAATCCAAAATATACAATAAGAGGAAGGCATATGAATCTCGAGTACCATTAAAAATTCTTCAAGTGTTAATCAATGAGAGCCTCCTGGAATGCTGAACAGCTTTTGCCTCAATCAAACTCTTCATGAGTTAGGTTTGAGAAACTTCAGTCACTGAAAACATCTCACACTCCAACACAGGCATTTCACATTTCTCCTCTCTCCAGATGTAGGTTTGGATATTTTTTTCTGGCTGTATATCTACATCTACTATGGAGTTTCTCAGCTGTCACCCATCTGTTTGCTGATGAAGATTCCACTGGCTATTTTGTTCATCTAGCACTGCAAAATCAGAACAGTCAAATTTGTTACTCCTGAGCATGCATGGATCAAGGACTACACAGCCTTTAAACTGCCTTGAAGAGGAACCCAACAGGTGCCCTTCTTCTAGTGCCCAAATGTTTGGGGAACACAACTCAATCTGAGATGGGGACTGTCAGCTGACAGGGAAGGAAACAGATCATACAGAGCAATGGTCGACTACAGATAGAAGATGTTTTCATGTGCTTGCACTGTTAAAAAAACCAAACGAAACCAATGAAACAAACAAAAAAAAAACCAAAAAAAATCCACACAATCACCCCACAAACAGGATTTTTTTCATAAGTATTGACCAATGCCCACTCATTTTCTTGAGTTAGGTGGGTAAAAAAACCCCAAATAAATGGTAAATTTTTTTACATGAAAATGGGAGCTAGCAAGAACCAGTTTTATTTTTTGTGAAAACAGAGATTATTGTGGCCTTGCTGACAAAACAGCCTGCCATACAGACTCATAAGTATGCCAGTGTCCAGCTCTGCAGTGCTGATAACCCAAACTAAGAAGTTTCTCCTGGTGAAACAACCACCACTTTTTATCAATTAAGGATGAAACACTTCCATCCACAAGAGTATATCATTATGCCAGATTATTTTCTTTTGTGGGAAAGATCTGCTTGTAATCTCAGAACTGCTGAAAACCTTTTAAGGGGATTCACCTTTCTCTCCTTTGAGTAGATGCATCATCCAGTCAGCTCTAGGAAATGAACACTTTTAAAAGAAGTAAAAGCCCTCAGCCTGAAACTTTCCTGTGCAATCCATTTCCCAGTGATATTCCCTTTCATCAACAGTGTGATGACTGTTTCTTTCAGATAATTATTACACAACAGTTCTGTAAAAATTCTCATAATTTAAAAATGCAATGTTACTTAAGAATATATTTGATGATGATGAAATACAATCACAAATCCAAGCAGAAATCAATTTAACATGCTGTTCAGATAACTAAGCACAGCTCTGGAGATACCTTAATAAGAACTGACTCACTGCTTCTTACAGGAAGAAAAAGTTTACCATTTATTCTAGATCAGCATAAATCTTGCCAAGCTGGGAAAGTCCTTTTTGCTGGCTTGAGAAAAAAATTCACTGAGGACCAGAGAGAATTGCCATAATGATAAGAGTCTATCAGAGAAACATAAGCAATTTGTAGCTGGTAGCATAATTCAGAGTGAGACAATGAAGAAAAACAGGCTTAGGAAATGGAAGAGAGTTGTCTTTTAGAAAGTGAGACATATGATTAGTTGTAAAAGCAGAACACTGGCTTTAAGTATTTTTAATTTTTTACATTCCTAAGAACTGACAGATTACTAAAGAACTGTAATAAAGAACTGGAAGCTAGGATTTTGTAATATAAAGGTATGACAAGGAATAAACTTTCACAGTGAAACTTCAGCAACTGCCAATTAGATCAGTATTTTTGAAACACAAGGAACATATAGACTGTGAGAAGAAATGCACATAGTTCTGTTCATGCCACAGAGACTTTTCACTGAAAAGGAAACTTTCACATCTTGCAAGTAATTCTTCAAAGCAATTTATAACAATGAAAAGATACAAGACATAGAATATATAATATAATTTTATGCAAGGATTAAGGAGTGCATCACACTTTGATTATGTTATTGGGGAATAAAATTACAAAGTATAGGATTTCAGAAGAAACCAACTGCTCCAAAACATGTCAAAAATCACAATAACTGAAAAAGCCCTGGAAGGATTTTACTTTTTAAAGTATATAATAATATAGGCCTCTTCATTTGAAGAAATGTGTAAATGATCACATTTCCTCATCCTTGCAAGAAATTCTTAATATCACATTATTGAGATTATTGCTATAAAAGCATACAATCACAAATTATGGCTTAAAGAGAAAAAAACATTTCAGAACAAATGTCTTATCATAAACATTCATGTAACTAAGAGACATTAAACCTTGGTGCACTGCACACCATCCTTATCTTATACCTAAGGGAACCATCATGCACACAGATGAACCACTACTTGAGAGATTTGCAGAGCAGAGACAAGAACACGGTGCTGGTGTACTACTGTATATGAAACACTATCTCTGGAGGCCAGTAGGAAGTAAAAGCTCTGCCCCCAACCCCACAACCAAACAGAATAAGAGCCTGTCGTGGAGCATCAGCTCTACATATAACCTTAGACAACCTTGCTCAGACATGTACAGATGAGCAGGAAGTACCCGAGACTTCCTGAATAGATACTAAACCAAAGGAATTAAAAGAGGAGATCCTCCAAGACTCCAGTCATTTCCAGCTCTGCAGGTCAAGAGTAGAAAGATCAGAATTTGAAGCAGTTACTGTAAAAGAATATTTTTTTACTCATTTTTATACAAGCAGTTTATAAAGCCCATGTAAATGAGAAAAACATGCTGTTTACACTTCTCTGGCAAAAGGCAAAATTTCTGGTGCCCAAAGAACAGTATGAGCCCCCATGTCTCCTATAACAGAGAAACTGAAGCACCTGCAAATTGTGTCAGGCCACTATCCTCAACTGATTTATGGCAAGGAAATTAAACTAAAAAATATGGAGTAACATATTAAAAAAAGCATAAGCCTAACCATTCCTCAAAACTCACCAGCTGGGTAGGATGATGAAACAAATTCTCCTGCCACTATTAACTACCCTAATCCAATCTGAAAATTTGTTAACAGCCACTGTTTTCCTATTGAATTTTCCAAGTTCCTTACCACTGGAAACTAAAAAAATCTCAGATCTTTCAAACAACATATTTCTTTAAACTCAGAAATATTTTGATGGAAAAGAACAGAATAACCAGGTCTACATTTCAAAATGAAGGAAAACAAAAAAAAGAAGTGCACATGTGCTGTCTCCAGTAATTTTTCTAAAGAACTCTAAAAGATCTTTGATTATTATGGGGTAAACTGTGATTTCCAAAACTATTGTACCCCTCCCTAAATTTTTACACTGACAAACTAGCAGTGAGTTGGGTTATTTTTTAACTTCTTTCTTAGAAATAAAATTTTATTAAACCTATTTTTAAATGTACCTAACCTAACAAAGTTGAGGATAATGTCAGCCCGAACAATAAAATTCAGCCAAAGAGCAGAAAAAAAGCCCCCTATGAACACAAGCAGGAAGGGAAAAAAACATGTTGCTATTAATGTATTCCTTCTAGTGAAATACCACTGAAGTTCAGCGTGATCCAAGCCACAGTGCAATGTGTGTAAAGCAGCAAAGAGTGTAAGTTCCATACACTAAAGAGAAGTAATAATTATATGGGGTTTTTTTATTATTATTTAGTACAGAATTGGAATTAATTTTGGGACTAATTCAACATATATGTACTTCAAAGAAAAGAGTCCTTCAGCATGGAAACATGATCTAAAGCAATGACTAAATGCAAATTTCACTGCTAACGTTCCTTCTTAAAGGCAACGAAAAATATGAGAATATGATTGTGATGTTCATCAAGCACAAGGGAATTAGAGTAATTTAAAGTAGTTTATTGTAAGAGGACACAACTGAGCTGAGAAGTCTCATATTTAAGTCATGTCCAGAAACAGGAATCAAAATGAACTATTAAGCTGTAGCCTAAATGTTTGAAGATTTTTCAGCTGGGGACATTATACAGCCTTAAATGCTAAAAACATTTATGTCCCATACCAATAAAAATCCTTGGAAAATAATCTTCCACAAATAAGATGAAGATTAAAGTTCCAACAGACCGTAAATTGATTTAGAAATGTTCACATTAGAAAAATTGCATTCATAGCAACAAGAACCCTGTTCGATAGTATGAAACCAGGTAAATATTTTTGCACTAAGCATACATATGAAGTCCATTGTAAAAACATTAAAACCTACTTGGACTTCCAGGCACACTGAAGTATTTTAATGAGAAATGTATCATGATTCTTCTTCCTGCTGTCTACTGCTTTTCTGTTCTACTAAGCCATACATTCCAGCCTAATAGCAATATATTTTCTACTCCAATCAACCATACTATTCAGTGGTATTTCCTAGAAAAATTTTTCTTGTGTGTCAGATAAACACAGAAGAAAATCCTTCAGGGACAGCTTGATATACCACAGATGCCAGTTGAAATAATACTGAACCAAGAAATTAAGATTTTCCTTAGTGAACCTATCGGTACAGAAAATGTGGTAAAAGCAAACATACTTTAGCAAAATTTAACTGTATCAAGCATGTGACTTGGACTTCGCTCCATCATTTTAAAGCTATGTAGATTCAGAAGGATCAGAAAAGTCATACTCTGTCAAAGATCGACCGAAAAAAATAAACTGAAAAAGTCTACACAAGCAGTGTGATGGTACTGCACTATTACATGATCAGAAGTGTTTCATTTGAAAAAGAAAAGAAAGTTATATGTGGAATTTTAGGATAGAGAAATCCTTTTTATAAATTTGTGGTTAAAAATAATTTGGTGGTATGTGATTAGACAAACAGAGTGACAAAAAAAAGTTACCTTGCAGGTGCCACACAGGATCTCATTAAGAGTAAAGAAAAACATACTATTTCCTTAAGAAATTACTGAACTTCTATCAACAATTAAACACTCCATTAAATCAAACTGCACATAACAAAGAACTGTGTGAATTTGCAGTGCAACTCAATCATCAGTGTTCTCACACAACTTTGTGCTTCCCACATTTTCAGGAATTAGACCTGCAAGTTTCCCCATTTTTATACGCGTTCAAAGAATTTAACATTATTAGACTGTCATAAATTACCTAAGATTTTTGGCAGGCCATCTGTTGTAATAGCTTTGAATTTCCCTTAAGTGCATACTGTGGATTACTTATTTTAACAAGAATTAACACTACCTTGTGGCTCAGACAAAATTTAAACTCTTAACTCCTTTGCATCACTAACATGCGAAGTGCAGGTCAGTGTTATATATGTGTTATTTTCTTAGGGTAGATTACATATATTACATATATGTAAGGATGTTATATATATTGAATATTCTTTTGATCTTAACTTGAAATTATTAATCCTACTAAAGCAGAGTAGGACCATCTCCATATACCTGGACTTTGTATCTCTGGGCAGCAGTCAGAACTCTAGAAAATTTTCTAAGAAATACTTTTCCAGTCCCATTAGAGTTAAAAATTAGGCAAGATTTCTCATGCTTACCATTCCACAGATTCCAAATACATTTGAAAAGTCATACTAGCCCTATTCTGCATTCCAACTTCCTGCAATATTAATTAGTTTCCGTGTAAGAACCACCATGAGTGGAAGACCAATTGGCTCACAATGTTTCCTGTGTTGGTTGCACTCTAGATCTACTTTGTTACTGTACTGTTAGGAGAATTTAATCAATCTTCCCAGAAATAATCTCACCAACATGAGCTATTTCAGTGGCTTATTAGCTAGTTATTAAAAACAGACTTGATCACTGATATATTAGGACAATGAAAACAAAAACCAGATTGCAAAGATTTGTTTTTAAAGAATTTGATGTCGTCATTTTTGCCGTTATGAATTGATACTGAAAACAAATATTGGCAAAGAAAGCAAACATCCTATACTTTCTAGATTTCCCCATTGACCACACCCAGGGAAAAATATCGCTCCAACACTACAAACCCCTTCCCTTCCAATACATACATGAGATGAGATGATTTAAAAAATGAATAAACAGAACTTTTGATTTTCTGTTCTGTCAAAGGGAAAAATCTCAGTTTACACTTTTACAACCATGTTCTCCCCTCAGGAAAGTACTGACATAATGATCCCAGAGTTTTCAACAAGTTTACACATTAAATCATGTGGCAGAAATGTCAGCCATACCCTTCAGCATTTCATACTAATTAGCATAGGTATTCTCCATGTTGTGGTGAATGAGCACGTGGCTTTGTTCATTCTCAACACATGGAATTTGCAGCAGGCTGGAAAGTTTCACTCAGAAAACTGAGCATCTGAAAGTTCTAGAGATATTCAATACCATGATGGTGAAGAGTCCAGTATTCGATAGGATTTTCACACATCATCTAGCAATTATACTTTTCTCTTTACCAGCTGAGCCAATATTCAAATAATATCTTATTATAGATTTTTTTTAATTCAAGGGTCTGTAGGAAGAGTACACTTCAGTCAATGTTTCCATCCAAATACCCAAAAGAAAAGTGTTTCAATACTGAAGAGTCACTCTTCGCCAGTTGTCCTTATCCTACAGTCACCTTATACCAGGTTAAGCTGTACTGCATGGTAAAGGTCAAGTTTCCATTTTCAGAATCAACATGCAGTACACATATGTGTGGCCCATAAAAACCAACCTATGAAGAAGGAGAGAACCTTTCCTACAGCATAGTCTCATTCCTTCAGGGGTATATGCTTGCCAATTTTAGACCCTGGTAGGCTACAGCTTCCAAATCAGACTACTGAAAGAATTGACACATCCCAAAAAGTGGAGAAGTGATTTGGTTTGTTTTTTTTTTAATTGGGAACTACTTGTAGTACTCCTGGATGCTTACATAGTAACAGTAGCTAAAAACTCTTGCCATCTTTGGCTGTCCAGGAGACTGCACTCCTTCTCCAGGAATGCGGATTCAAGCATAGTTATCCATGTATTCATCACCCGTAGGCTACACCCCAGGGATGAGGCGTTCCAAGGGAATTAACAGGCAACCTGCCCTGTGCACATGGGGATTGCTCACCCACACCAGGCGGCCTCCTGGTCTGTGAGCAGATTCTTTCCAAGATCTGGTGCTTGATTTAATGCTAACACGTGGGAGTGGATCTGTTCCTCCATGAATTTCTGTGATGATGGCAGTTGAGAGATCACCGGTATGGGCCAAATCAGGGGAGGGAGGCTCATTTCCACTGCAGCTAACTTCAGCAGCAAAATACTTGTGGTGGTGTCTCAAACGCAAAGCAATTATTAGTTCAGCAAAATTTCCTTTGCGATAGCACTGTGATTATAGGAATGGTTTCAATGCCCACAAAGAGAAAAAGTAAAGCACCATCTCAGAGTACCATATTAAGTTTCACTAGGTTGTCATATCACTTTACTATGCATTTTGAGCATGTATGCCTGCAACATTTTTGTCTTAACAAAAAATGGTATTTAAGAAGTTGCACAGATAGCATATGAAACATGCAACAAAAGCTGCTTTACACAGAAGTAAGAGCAGGGCGGAGTCAAAAAAATTGCAACAGACTCCTTCTGTCCAATTCTGTTGTTCATCAGTTGGAAGGTAATTAATATAACAGTGGTAAAATAAATAAGTAGATAAATCAAGGCAGAGACCATTCTACAGTTTAGATTTCCCATGCCTTCTCTGCTCCAGCAACTCCTAGTTTTCTGCTCTAATAAAGAAGTTACTTATTTCAGTAAACAATACTTTTTGTTAATCAAGCCTTGTATTAAAAAATAGTTTCTGGCCTTGATGCTAAATTTTTAGTACTGGCTATTCATATGCAGCTCTGCACATCATGAATGCTCTTGTACTGCTGCAGATAATTAACTACCTAAGGCACAGGCTTTAGAAAGCAATCATTGTAGATACTGTGCAATACAGTGCATCCAGACCAGGGAGAGGAAAAGAACATGACATAGTCCCTTTTCAAAAGTGGGGTTTCACTGCTTTAAAAACAAAACAAGTTATGTGCCTTACACAGTCATAGTAGGCCCTCGACAGCTCAAGCGACAATGTGGAGCTACACACAAACAAGTGATATTTAAGCTCTTTCAAGTAATGGACAAAAAGCAAGCAAACATGAATTAAGAAGTGAATTCTTACAACTTCTATGCGCTATATTGTAGGTATTCCACATATAAGTGATGCAAGTCAGTCTAACTTAAGTAAGTGAACCTTCACACACAGTTTAGTACTTACATACCTAAACTGTTTTTAAATTAATTTTAATTACACTGTAAATTGTGCATAGACTAGACTGCAGCTCAGTAAGTGTTCATGTAGTGTGTAGCTCCATTCATATTTCCTTATGATTATCACAAGTCATAAGGAAACAAAAGAGTAATCTATGAACCACAGACCTACTTGATAGCCATTAAAGAAAAATCTATCTGTAAGAGCAGAGAGAATTAAGACATCTTTTTTCATAGAGTTGAATATTTTAACATGAATTTCAGGCTGCCCTGTTATGTAAAAATAGTGGCATATTAACATTTTGATGTCTTTTGGTCTGCTGACTTTTCAGTACCTTTGAGGATGCCCTAAGTTTCCTATGTGAAATTAAAATCAGTCTCTCAACTCTGAACCTTAAATGTAGCAGCATGTTAAAAAAAAAAAATTTCCCTTTGTTCCTTGCAAAGCCACTCACTTCCCGCTTTCAGAACAGGCATTTGTTAATGCAAATGCATCAGGCATCACATTTTTCCTTATGTTTCAGACGACAATATTGCCAAAAGTACAAATTTCTATTTGTTCAAATTTATTTTGTACTTATAGTACATGTGGCACACCGAATGTGCCAACTCTTAAAAATCACAGCACAGTCTTGAGTTGCACCCTCTGCTAAAAGAAATCTCACTTATAAAATCTAACAAAGCCACAGCAGCACAAACACAGAATAATCTTTGAGACAATCTAAAACAATTAAGATATCCACAGAAAAATGTCCTGGGAACCTTCTGAAGGGATGCTGGCAGCTGCAAATGGAGTGAGGACAAAAAACAATGGACAAATTGAAGCCCAAGAGGTTCAGACAGGATAGAAGAAAACACTTTTTCCCCATGGGAACAGTCCAGCAGTGTCCAGACAGGCTCTGCAGTCCTATCTTTGATGGTTTCTTCCACTTGGTTTTCAAGGTCAGAACTAAGCTGAACAAAGCCTTGAGCAACGTAGTCAGATCTTAAGCTGACCCTTCTTTTACTACAAGGTTGGACTACAGACCTTTCAAGATCCCTTCCAACCTTAGTTTTCCTGTGAAAGCAACAAAAATTCTACAGAGCTCTTCTTAGATATTTCATTTATCCAAGTTATAGGCGACAACATTTTCCAACAAATACAAATTGTAAGCTGGCAGTGCTCTTAAAAAGCTACCATTACTAGGGAGGGCCCTCAAAAAAAGCCTGAACAGCTAATTAATTTGAAGAGACTTCCACAAACTGCTTGGTCCAATGTAGTCATGTTGATTCACCGCCACTTTTGCCCAGGTGCTCAAACCCAAGCACCCACATCTGCTTAGTCACAGTAACTGCCAAGTTACTGTTTCTTTACAAATGAAAACATCTCTAGAGTGTATCACAGTGACCAGGGTGTTTTTGCTTTGTTTCTATAGTAAGGGGGAAAGAGAACCTTCTCCCATATTAACAGAAAGAAAACATCAAGCATCTGCCTGTGCTTCTGGAAGAGCTGTGGGACAGCTCTGAAGGACTGCCAGATCTGTTGAGTATCCTCATTTGCATGATGGGCAGGTTGCCAGACTGAGTTAATACTTGAGGTCTAGTTTATACTCCCAGCTAAGCCAGATAGCTGAGATTTAAAACACTCATAAATTTGAGTGTGAGGGCAGTGCGCATTGATAAGGGAATTAGGCCATGGCTCTACAGGACTTCTGACACAAGGTTAGCTCAAGCAGCTCCACCCTCCCCATCACCCTATTTTCCTTGATATCTGAACAGAGGAGGCAGTGAGGGGCAGGAACTGGAGCCTGCACTGTAGCAAGGGTGCAGGCAATGGACCCAGGACCCCAGAAGGGTGGCCAGCCAGAGTCCAGCAGCAGAGTGACCCAGCTCTGCTGTTCAGGCAGGCAAGCTGCAGGTACTGCTTATGCCTTTGGGCTGGTAGGAACAGGCTGGTCGCAATTTATTCTTAAAAATCAGGCCCCTTTCTCAGCTGCTCACTTACTTTTCATCACTTACCCCACTCCTCTGCCCATGTATCTTGCACACCAGGTGCCATAGTTTGTTTCCTCCCTGCTCCCACTTCTCTCTCCATGCTGTCAGCAAAAAGGGGAGATAGAAGGACCTTTTTTCCCAGTTCATCACCTCTCAAAAAAAACCCAAAAAAACTCTTCCAAAGAAAAAAAAAATAAAAAGACAGTGAGTACCCGAAGCATAAAGCCAACAAAAATCCTAAGTTTCACTGCCTACACATTTCCTGAGCTGGGTAACACAGGTGGCCCCACCTCTTTCTACAAGGACATACTAGGAGGGAGGTCTCTGGCCATTATGATGGCAGTACCTGGCACCGCCAACCAGCAGCTGCTAAGATTTCCTTCTCCACTCCAGTCACATGCTCACAGAGCAGACTGTCCCTTGCAGTGGCATCAGGGGTCTTTTCCTCTCAGAACTAACAACAGTTTTTAAGGCACCAACCTCAGACAGCACAACACACCATCCTGATAGGAACTGTCCAGGCCAAATATTTTATTATCAGGCCCTCTGTTACTTTTTGTAAGTTTAGATTGCCCAAAAGTGAGATTTGGTGTGGTGGGTGAAACCAAACCCACACACATATGAAAAAAAAACTGTGAACCTTTTAGCCCATCTGATAAATTCACTTCCAATGAGCAATAAAGTTGCTAAACCATAACCATTAAAGTGATGCTTATACAAATACTCTTATTAGCTTGCTGTAGAACTCATATTATTGAAAATTTATCTGTCCATGTAAAATTTCTAAGCTGATTGATAGAAGTTAAGACAGCATGAAGAAACATTTCATCCAAAGTTTTCAACATATCAAAACAAAAACGAGAAGTCTGCTGAAAGAAAAATCTCAATTCTTAAACTTCAAAGAAAAATATTGCATCTAAAGTCTCCCAGGCTGGGTAAAGTTTTCTAATGCACCATGAGCAAGAAGTAGAAAGTAACCAAGCATAACATAATGGTCTTGAAAATAAAAATAAATAAACCTATATTTAATGTATGTAGACATGTAGACATGTTTCACAACATCCAGTTAAAACCAGAATAAAACTATAGCGAAGTTAAAATGCTTACTCAGTTGTTTAAATGCTGCATTAATGTTAGTTAAAATTAAGTTTATATGGAAAATTAACAGATTAATTAAAATATCTCAATGCAATATATTCTTATTTTGATAAAAGATGAGCACAGGAAAGAAAATGAAAACCAAGAATGTTTCTCGTATTCTACTTAAAACACAAAGTAAAAAATATGTTGCCTCTGAGACAGGAAAAGGCACAAAGTTGGACAAACTATTAGACCAAGCAGCCATAGATAATATTCCTAAGTAAGAAGAAAGAAAAAAAAAGGAATAAAAAAAAGGAGCAGCCCTATGTCTTGTCTGCATAAAAAGAATTCTTATTCTGCTGTTAGATTTGTTTCTTAGATGTCTTATATTCCTTTCACTAAAGAACTTAGAGAGGAAAGCTGTGCAACAATCAAACATGCCTAGAACACATAACCCACAGAAATCTACCAAAAAACATAAAGATTAACCATCAAAATCTCTGATCATAGATTTGCAAAGAATAAACTAGCTGCTTTTTCCAAGATTCAGTGTTACACTGCTGCCATGCAGAGAGGTTGTGAGTCCCCAAAGAAATGCACAGGGAGCATACACATATTCTGCAGCAATAGTAAACTGCATACTGGAGGACCAGCTCTGATTTCCTGGAGCTGATTCTTGTCAATTGGTATTTACATATTTAATTTTTATTTGCATATTTACTAGATATATTTACTTTCTTCCAATGTCATAAAGCACCTTCAAGCAAAAATAGAAGCAACAGCAGAGGATAAAACTGCCTACAAAATAGCTTTATATTTAATCCAATTCTTGGTCTGATTCATGATCAGTAATAATTATTCCTAGCAAACAGGGGAGAGACTTTCCAAAGCACATACCACAGACAGATCTGCAAATTAATTCAAGCATTTTGTAAAACTGTTTCTTCATTAAGTGGTAGTACTCCCCAAATATACAGTTTACTATAACATCTGGATCCTTTCATCATCCCATTACTCCCTCTGCTATTCTTGAAATATCCAGGAAAACATTTTCAAAACATGCTCTGACATGTTCAAGCCCAGAGCTTGCCACTGCAATTCAGCTATTTTAAATTAACACCACCTCTTGTTTCCATCATCAAATGCACCAGCATGTCCAGCTTAATTTAAAATTTCCCCAACCACCCTGCTTAGCATTCCCACTGCAACACAAACTACTAATGCCCTAAAAAAATAGAAAGAAAAAGATATCTCAAAACATTTGGCTTATTTTAAAAACGCTCTCCTCAAAATCATCTTTCCCCTGGTCAACCATCAGTGGTTCTTACATTGCATAGTAGCTATGACCCCTACATTTGAGGTGGCATGATCAAAGGAGCCCTGGCCAGACTTGGAAAAACATTTCCACTGAGAATGGACATACTGCCTGTCAAAAGGTTATTCCCACTGCGTACAGGGAGCAGCTCATATTACTCCAGTGTAACATGAAAGTGCAAAATCTAGCCATAGTAATCCACATACATGTTTTTCTTTCTAAAAAGGGCATATGGGAGACACTGGCTGGAACAGAACATCCATATTATCATTTGAAGGGAGGGGATGGACTGGTGAGGGAAAGCTTCCCTAATCAATTCAGCTGTAGGAATCAGACTCTTAAAAAAATACTTTAAAAATTCTGCCTCTTACCGTAGCAATTACATCTCTTCAGTTGCTTTCCTTCCCTTTAGTTAAAAATTTATATATGCAAATATACATCTACATATAGATAATCACACACATACCCATGATCAGACTTTACATGCTGCAGAAGACAAAATAACTTTGGAGGCGTAAATCTTAATGTCAATGACAGGAAGGCTTTGGTGAACCATTACCATAAATCTGACAAACGCTAATTTGATGGGTGGCTGTATCTGTCTGCTGCAAGACCAGTCTAGACAGTCTATTGAGAAATCCTAAAACACAACTGTTTGTTCCCTGTAACACCATCTGGATATGGCAATAAGAGCCGACCCAGTGCCATTCACACATGGATCAAAGCACATGCTAATGCCATCATGAAGTCATACACATAAAAAATTCAATCTGAGAACTCTATGCAATTTTCCTAAGTCCTCAGTGAAGAAACCTCAGACTTAGCACAACTCAAGCTAAGTGCATGAAGAGGGGGAGAGAGTGGAAAAAAAGAAGAGAATATTTAATGAGCTTGGCCTTCCCGAGGAATGTTAGGCCACCCATTGTATTGGAAAAGGCTCATGTCACACTTCAGTCATGGCACCCATCAGGGTGCCCCTTTACAAAAATTGATCCGGAGGTTTTTGTAATTACCTGTTTCAAACAGAAAGAGTGCCCAGAAAAAGGAGAAGGTTTCTGAGGTGTAAATCTTGTATTTTCGTATTTAAGACAGAGCTGGTAGAATTTGCAATATTGCAGACAATATTGAAAACCCCTCTCTCATTAAACTGCACCATGGCACTAGATCAAAGCACCATGGGCCCCCTATTGAACTTCTCTAAATATTACAAACCTACAAGTAAGTCTGACTACGTAGAAACTAAAACTAAAGCCAATTTTTTCCTGCTTCCAAATAACAAAACATGGATTTCCATGACACAACTTTAAAAGGTGCAAAACATACTATATAGCATATTGCAAACTTTAAATTGTCAAAGCTTCATCCACTCAAAAAAAAAAAAAAATCAAAGATTACTATGGGCTTTTTTTCCTGCAAAGCTCACTTCTGACAGTTTCTGGGGTCCTTTTTTAACTACTGCCCTTCAAAAGGTCTCATAATTTTTACTGTTATGTATTATGCAACCAATTCAACAATCTGCACAAAACATTTAGCTTTGTCATCAAATCCACTATATTTTTTTTCTGTGAAGTATCTACTAATATTAGGCTTCCAACAGTTATATTGTTCCCAGCTTTTTCACCTTTGAAACGACTTCCTATTTAAATCTGTTTTCTTTTTATAATGTTAATGTTTACAACAAACAGTCTCTAGCATCTCTGGAAAAACTACAGTATGAAGCAGGTTTGCTGATACTGAAGACATATCAAGACAGAAACCAAAGGCAGGTTTTAACACTTTGATACAAGCCCCTACAATCTTTAAAAACTGACATTCTACCATTTAAGTCTTTTTCTCTAATCTTTTGAAAGCAATCTAAACACTGTTGGACTTCCAATGATCCCTGTGGGTCCCTTCCAACTCAGGATATTCTATGATTCTATACTGTTATGGTGGTATTTCATGTAGGAAACATTTGGGCAAGTTCACAATCCTAGCTCCTTAAATACTTTTCTTTTTAAATTAAAAAAATGACAAGTGGTAAAGTTTATTTCTGTCACCATGAGCAGCTCAATGGAAATAAAACAACTATTAAAACTACATTTTAAACTTCCATAGCCTGATGTTAGTAATTTCTTTATTCTCAAGAAACAGAACAAAAAACATGAATGACCTGTCATAAAATAGTGCACCTCTAATATAAAGTTTCATAAAATTACTGTAGTAAAATAAACTCATTAGTTACCTTAAAGGACATGCAAAAATTCTGTAAATCTGCACAAAAACACAGAAAAATCACTCAAGTTAAACTTCCAAACACAATTAATTTAACCGTCAGTCTAACTTGAAGAAATATATACTTGTAAGAGTACAGTTATGAAGTTACAACAGCTATATTGTGCTGCATCACTGAAATAAAACTGTAAAGAAAAAGTACACTACAGTCTTCACGATCTTCTAATTCAGTACTTCCACAGAAATTTACAATTCTCTTAAAATTTAAATATCTGAGTTCTTTATATATAGTTTTTAGTAACAACTTCAGAAGAGATACAAGTTCAGACTGTTACAAAGATTAAACAGTCTGAGAAACTTTACCCTACCATGCCATCAGAGGGCCAATTATAATAACCTATTTTTAGTGACATAGATTAAATACAATTACGTCTTTCCTCCCTAAAATATTAACATTCCAACAAAACAAAAACAACAAAAAAGGTGGGGGACAGAAAAAACTTATTTTTGCAATCAGATTACTTGTTAGAACAACAACAACAAAAAAAAGTGATCAAGTCGTCTTTCCGTTCAAAGTGTACTCATGGATAAGCAGTAAAAAAATCTTCACAAAGATTTCCGGTACTAGAAAAGCCAAGAGATTTTGGCCCTGGTTTATGACTCAAAAGACTGATACACTGTGAGTCATCAAGTTTTCAGACTGTAGAGATATTTCAATATGGGGAAGTGGGAGATTTGCAGGAATGAACTGTGTATCACAAACCAACAGTTGTTTCTGCAGAAAGCAAGTATTTCCCGTTGAGGAAAGAAGTTGGAAAAGTGTACATATCGCAGTAACTTCTCATTTTATTTCCAGTGGGATTAAATGGCATCATATTAGCATTAAGCTCTTTTATGTCTGAATCATGTACAAAACAGATTACTGAAGAATACACATGCACTTAGGATCTGTTTCTAAGTATGCAGAACCTCCTGTCTCCTCCAAATTGCTACATGGAGAATTGTCTTAAGAGAACAAACCTAATTTTAGGTAGAATAGTATATATATCCTAACTATTCCAGCAGCAGACATGTAGTGAAGTGCATGTTTCACAGGATTTAAAATTTCAGATGACTCCCCTTCAAGCACTGCAACAGGACAGCACTGCCATCTACTGCTCACTGCCGCAGCAGAACCCTTTCACACACCTCCAAAAATCTCCTTTAGCTCAAAAACACCACCTCTCCCCAGCAGAATCAAAGACAGAACCTTGAAAAGCCAGTCCCAGGGAAGACACCTGCACTAATAAACTCCTCTAGTAATTCTATAATTCTACATAATATAAAACCAAAGGCTGTGTTTCTCTAATCAGGTGTCTCACGGAGCACAGAACTGGAACACACAGGGGAAAGAGCTGCAGCTGCTCCCCAGAGGGGCACCAGCACTCAGTCATCAGGTAGCTGTGCAGTGCCCTCTTCTGCTTTCCCACCAGTGCATCTTTACCTGCCCTGAACACAGAGTCCCTCTTCCATTTTTCAGTCCTTTTCAGAATATAGAGATTAATAAATCTGCTTGTATCCTGAGAAGCTGTGCATTTTCACACACACAAAAACATTACAAGGCTACGGAAATTACATATCCCATGTTGTAAGCAAAACAATAATTAATTTTCCAATTTTAGCACTACAAATTTATTTCTACCAAGTGCTATAAATTCAAGTCATACCTCCATTTAAAATAGAGCTTGCAGATAAAACCATGGACTAGACAATAAAAAGGTATTTCATTCAACTGCTTTAAAGATTCGTTAGGAAGTTACTGACATGCTCAAACCATTTCAATCACAATCCTGATACAACGAAGAATTTAGCAGAACATAAGCAAAAGGACATATTTGTGCCAATGACTTTCTAACTGAAAGAAAATGAGATTAACTGGGAAGGGTTTTGAAGAATTTTTCTTAAAAAGTGCTCTTCCCATTAACAACAAACTTGGAACCCTAGGAACTGATGCACATAATTTAAAGAAAAGAGATTATTGATTTTGTTAATGGAGCACATCATTCGCTATAATACTAATGATGATGAAACTACTAAAACTTCATCTGTAAATACACTGAAGACAAATTGAACCACTCTATTATGAAAACCAAAAAAGCTATCACTGTTTTTCAGGATACAAATAGCCACATAATCACTTCAATCACAAGGCCAGTGTCATATAATTACAGTACATAGGTATTCAAGTCTCCCAGATCATATGGTAATAAAAGGTTACTGGTTAACATGTGTAGTAATTTGGATTTGATGGTGGCAGTTAGCAGATGTGGAAAACAACTGAGGTGAGAATAAAAAGGTGAGAATAATTGTGAAATCTGTAATTACAATATTGTGAAGTAACACAGACAGTTCTCACTTGCTGTTGTTTTGTGGTGGTTTGGGTTTTTGTTTTTGTATGACAGATTCTATCAAAATGCAAGTGACCTTTCAGAAACTTTAGGAATCTTTAAGATCTAAAAAACTCTCCCAAAAGATCGCTGCATGCTCCACCTCTCTTTCTTCTTAAAACAGTTCTTCAGAGAATGTGCAAATATACTTGCTCTGTAGAACCCACCAAAGCAAGTTGCAGCCTTCTGTTTATTTTCTACACCTGCTCGAAAAAAGTAATACAGATTAATTTCTTCACAGGTGACCTTATAGTGGGGGGTCTGCTACAGGTCACCTGATCAGGAAGACAAGTGGATGAGGTCCTCCACAGACAGATAAGAGGAGCATGATGTTCACATGTCCTGGTCTTCATGGGGAACTTCAACCTCCACTTCATCTGTAGGATGGGACAACACTTGCCTGGAAGTGCTCAAAGCCAGGCTGGATAGAACTTTGAGTAACCTGGTCTAGCGGAAGGTGTACCAGCCCATGCCAGGGGGGCTGGAATTATATAATCTTTAGGGTCCCTTCCAACTCAAACCATTCTACGGTTATATGAACTGGAAAGCTAGAGACTAAATTTTCATACAGTTCCCATCAGGAAGTGCTGACCACATTAATCATTCTTGCTCTCCAACAGATCTGCAAACAGGTTTTAAGATGCAAGCTGCTATCAAATTCAACCTGCAGAATTCATTTGGAAGACATAGAAATCAACTTTCATATGTGAGATACAAGAATCATTAACTTTTTCTCACAAGCTACATCTCTTTTTTACTTGAAGTCACTGGTAAAAACAGGTGTACTGGTTTTTGTTGGGCTAGCATTAATTTTCTTCACAGTGGCTAGTATGAGGTTCTGTTTTGGATTTGTGTTGAACACAGGGTTGATAATATACAAATGATTTTGTTATTGCTAAGCAGGGCCTACATAGAGCCAAGGCCTCTTCTGCTTCTCGTACTGCCATGCTGGTGAGGAAGTTGAGGGTGCATGGGAGGCTGGGAGGAGACATAGCCGGGACAGGTGACCCAAACTGAGCAAAGGGATATTCCAGACCATATGACACCATGCTCAGTATATAAAGCTGGGGGGGAAGGAGGAAGAAAGGAGAAGGAAGGGGGGAACATTTAGAGTGAAGGCATTTGTCTTCTCAAGTAATTGTTACACTTGGTGGAGCCCTGCTCTCCTGGAGATGGCTGAACACCTGGGGCCTGTCCATGGGACGCAGTGAATAAATTTCTTGCTTTGCTGGTGTGCATGGCTTTTGGTTCCCCAGTTAAACTGTCTTTATCTCAACCCATGAGTTTTGTAGCTTCTACCCTTCCAATTCTCTCCCTGGTCACAATGGTGGGGGATCGAGCGAGAGGCTGCGTGGAGCTTTGCTGCTGGCTGGGGTTAAAACACAACACAGGGATAAAGGAAAACACTACATGTAAAGAGACATTTTTAAAGTCTTGATTTTAGAAAAGCCAAATTTTGAAACTGAAATCAGATGATGCTTCTTTTGGTAGTTCCCCCTTTTTATATCTGAAAAAAGATGATCAGCTTTGCACCTACCCCAAGACACTTATGAATCACAAACCTAATAATGACTTACTTCTTTACAGTTTTTTACATCAAGTAAAAGGAAACAGGCTCCTTCATAAGCAAAGCTCTCCTCAGTCCAAAATGAACATCTAAGATCACAAGTCTATTTCTATGTTTCGATTGAGAAGTAAAACCTGCCTGTATTAAAGAATTAGTTATCAACAATCAAAGCTCACACTGAAAGTTACCTAGGCTGTTCTATTTTTCTTACACAAAAGATATTAATTCATGTTTGGCAGCCTGACTAAAATCATCTCACTTCATCAACAGGATATCAGTTGTTCCCTCAACTCATGATGATTTCTGGGAATTACTATTGAAAGAAAATTATATAAGTTGCAAAAGAACAGAATGAGAAGAGGGTAACTAGAATTGTTAAGGAAACAGTCTTTAAGGTGTTCTCTTCTGCTGGAAAAAGAAATAAATCCATTATTAGATAGAAATTGTAGCACTCCTGACAATAACAAAGAAAAGTGGGAGAAGTTTAATACACACATTTGTCTGAGAAAAAGCAAACAACATTCTTATGATGATGATGATGAAAGTTTCCATTCCAACAGTAACTCAAGATGATGCTAAACAGTAGCTATTAATTGGACACTTTTACATCAGCAAAGCTGGATAACTTTTATACAAGCATGCTGAAAGAGATGGCATAGGTACCACCTAGACTGGTAATGTTTACTGTCATTAGGGTTTGAAAAACTGGAACTGGAAGAGTTCATAGAACAGCAAGAACAGAACTGCTATGTCAATATTTACAAAAGACAAATTGGACTCACTAAATAATCATAGGCCTGTCAGACTGAAGTAGATTTTGTGAAGAAAAATAATTTTTATGCACTGACATAGCTGATGATAGATTTGGTTATGAACAATTAAATCATGCAATGAATGTCAATCAACAGGTCTGTAGACAATAGATTTACTGTTCTTAAACTGGGTGTAGAAAAAGTATGTCTTTATGTAATATTCTTAATCTTCTGCAATACACTCAGTTTGGCACTGTAGGATATTTTGCTTAATCAGTTAGAACAATCCAATATCGACAAACCACTTTTAAAATTGTATATGTTTATTTGTTTTATAGGCTCCTGGCTACACCTGTAAACAAGGCACTTTCATGGAGTGATGCATTTCTAGGGTGATCCTATGGGACATAGCTATACTGTCTAATATTTAAGAGCACCCATCCCAAAGAAGCCCAAGATCATCAGAAATAGTAAAAGAACACTGATAAAAAATTAAAAACACAGCCTGTTAATACATTGCTAGGTGTCCAGTAACACAGCAATATAACATGGAATAGACACTACTTGAACAAATCTATGGAAGATAATCCTGTTTCAAGTGACTGGATGTGCACTGGGTTTCTGGGAGAGAAGACTGCAGGAAAGCAAACGCAGGCCATGTTGACTACTCTGAGCACAGGTACTGAATGGCAGGGCTAACAGGAAACACAAAGGTGTGCATATTTGCATCTAGAAACTAAAAATATTACAGTATTTTCTGCCCTGGAAAGACTGCCTTTGAAAATGCTTTTGGGCATGGTAACTAAATTTGCAAGAGGCATCTATAATGATCAGTCATAGCCTGAAAGGACTAATGTTTGCTTTGGAGATTAAGGAATTGCCAATTTGGAAAAGAAAGAAATTATGACGCTACAGTTGACACAAGAGTAATTCCATTGCGCTGCTGTTGTTTGTTCTGATGTCCCCAAAGAGTGTCCAATCTGCAGAAAAATAGAATCAAATAGGTAAGGGAAGAGTCATTAGAATGACTGAAAGAGCAGAAAAAACCCCCCACAACTATGATAATTCAGGGCTTGAGGGATTCATAAATTTGCCTTACAAGATCAAGAGTAAGGGCAATTTTCCTCAAAACATACAGAAGAGGATCAAAAATGCAATAGGCACTCATTAAAGGAGAGGCTGCTGAACATTAGAACTTCTTGCCCAGACTATAGTGGATTTTTCACTACTGAAAATACTTCAAATGCAACTTAAATTCTTTGACCCTCACCCCAAAACAGTGGTGTAATTTAAAGGATATCAGTAAATTTATTATGAATAAATGTAATCAGAACAAAACCTTTTGGATTTACTTTATTAATTTGGATATCCACCATATATTGTCTGGATAGCCAGCAACCATGGCTTCACTAAAACAGAGAGATGGCAGCAGACATCCTTGAGATGAGTAGTTCAAGTGCCATCATGTGCTGTTCAACATTTCACAGAGCTGACAGAAGCCTATAATATGCTGAAGCATCCCAGACATGGAGATAACTCACATTCAGAGAAATAATTCTGACAGTGATAATACAGAGTTCACTGAGTTACAACTGATATAGGCTGATTTTGGGTTATTGACCTTAAGGAGTTCAGAAAGAACAAACAGCACAAAGTAAGGAAAACTAAAAAAATTACATAATTCCCCATTTAAAAGACAACAGTCCAATCTTTTCAATGCTGAAACAGAAATACCTTTTTCCATGACCCTGGTGCATGGCAAGCCCAAGAAGAAAAGTGAACCTTTCCTTAGGATCTCCTCAGGGACAGAGAAGCAGAAAAAGCTTCCTGCTTACCTAGCCAGTCACAGGGACTACAAAATATGCAGAAACAGAAATCAACTCCGCAAGAGGAAGAAGAAAGGAGGCAGAGGAAGAACAGGAATACCATTTTGTAATTCTCCCTTTTCCTCCCTGCTCCAGACATGAAGCCAGCCACAGGAAGGAGGCCTGCAGGTGTTAAAAGTGATATGATTGCTACTCCTGCTACCACTGAGAGGTCATAGCATGTTCCTTTGTCCCTGCAGCTGAACAGAAGTGAGGAATTATTTTATTCATCCACTCCCATGTACCAAATAGAATAAGTCTGGGGGACAGAAGCAAAAGATGGAACATATTGGCTTCAGTGTACTTAATCTGGCTGTCAACTTCAGAAAGCTTTTTATAAACATTAGATTCTTGTTCCAGGTTCGATGCATCTCACCAAATTCCATAGAGAACGCATCCAGATTTCCATGGAAGAAATTCAGTTTTGATTGCAGGCATCACTCCAGAGAACTTCAGATCCAAGAGTTAAGATGTACTGTTTGCCTCTCAAACAAATAGTAAAGGGTTCTCTAGACTATCTTACGCTGCTGGTCACATGTATGCAGCCCCTATGATTTTAATAGATGTGCCCAACTCTGACTAGAGTTCAGTGAACTGTTTTGGGAGTGTCCAGAAAGGCACAAAACACCAATAGGAATTTAGTCAGTGAAGCAAACAAAACCAGGTCCTAATACAGAGTGAGCAGTTTGATTTTAACAGCTTTTATTTACTCCATTTTAAGAAGTAATAAACAATATTTTCTTTTCTGTGGATCCAAAAATAGTCTATGTGTCCATGCAAACAGGTCTGTAAAGTCTGCATGAACTCAAGAATTGAAATGGTGTGTCTGTAGATGACCATTATTGGGTTGCAGTTTAGACAGCTTTTATTCAAACCAATGCAGCAGAGGAAATTCATCCTAAGTGCGGTGAGCTTGAAAGAAAGGACAGGCACCAAATTGTCATTCAGAAAAAGATCAGTTTCTGCTGAAACCACACTTCCTTTTCCCATCTGGGAACTTAGTATAGGGAACGTCACGATTGAGAAAACATTTCAGAGAAGAGTATGCATACACACCCACACTGGAACAGATTACCAATTGTTAGGCTAGTGAAGGCAAGTGTATTTCTCTGAAGCAATCCCTTCTCCTCTCAGGAGATAAATCTTAAACAAACAATACTTGCTAGAAACGAAAACATAAGATGTCAACAGCTTTCTAGTTTGTTATGTTATTTAATATCAAGCTTGTACCAAGCATAGTGTGGGAATCTAGAAAAAAAACCTGAAAAAGTGCACTAAGTAATTTCTAATGTTATTCAGGTCAAATTCAGAACAGATTAGTTAAAAAAGCCTGGAATGATTCTGAATTACATGACGCCTGTAAGAGTCTTGGAGATGTTCTCATGTGCCAAACAGACATCTTAAGAGTCTTAGAGATGTTCTCATGTGGCAGAAGACAGTCTTAAATATGAGAGAACTCTGAGTTTAAAGTTGAGCCAATGTGGACAAAAAGAAAACAAAACAAATGAATTTTACCTGACCTGAAGTCCTCAGTAAGCCACAACACAAATGTCAGCCCTCTCCATGTAGCAAAATGAAACAGTTGTGGTTAAATGGACAATACAGTCTTCTAAGAAAACTCCCCCTGAAAATTCAGTTTACATTTAATAACTTGCATATAAAAATCGTATAAAGCACACTTTTCCCATGATTTTTCCAAACCTTAAATATGATAAATTGCTTCCAGTAGCAATTTAGCATCTCAAATAGCAGTTTGCAGATAGAAGACATATGCTCCTAACTTGCACAGTCTTATTTCACTCTTTAGGGATTATTTAGTACACATTAATGACACAATATCCTTCAGTTCCCACATGTACCAAACAATTCCCATCTAGAGTAAGACATTTGTCACTTACTAATATGAAAAGGATCGAGACTAATTCATGATCTGGAAAAACAGCCCAGTTCAGGTCAATATGCCTTCTCTGAGGTGGAAGACAAACTGAAAGAAAAGCTTATGAGAATTTCTCAGCAACTTACATTGAACCAGGTGATGCAAAGTTGGCACTGGAATGCTGCCTTGGTAGACATCCTGATTTGGACCAGAGGCTTCTAGGTCTAATATTAACAGGGCCTCAGCTTCACGTGGACAAGAAAAAGTCTTTAACATTTGGAAAATACCAGAAGTGCAAGAGTATTCATGGAAGCCTCATGATCCACTTTCATTCTGAATATTTAATATAATCTTATGAGGAAAGGCTGTTGTTTTAGGAATTACAGCAGGTTATCAAAAAGACAGGGCCAAGATGGATACAGAAGAGATTACTGAATCAGGTAACAAGGTATGAAAGAAAAGCAAGACCTGAAAATCACAAACCTGTAAGAGAAGCAAACCCAAAACTTCCCTTTTGCTATTAATACAGCTTACATAAGCAATACAGGAATTGTATGAGCAGAAAAAAATAACTCCATTTTAAAAAGTGATCAGTTTTCTGGGCTTAAATCTTTAGACCAGTTTAACTGTAGCATCAAAATTTCTCTGAGTTACAGTATTCCTCCTTCAACATTATGCTTTTCCTCTGTTTCTGAGACAATCAGCAATTAAAAAGAGCTAGAAGAAACAGATGATAAAGCAACAGGTGGGGACAGCCCAGAAGATCTAGAAAATACAAAGGAATAAGGCTTGTGGAAGTTTGATGTTGGGAAATAAAGTCTTCACTCAGTAGCTGAACAAATTCTCTAAGGCCTTCACAGTAGATAACTTCATAATCTTTCAAAATGAGTCTCAAGACTTCACAACTCTCTTTCAGAGAAACTAAAAGATTCGTATTAAGAAGCATCTTTTTTCAGTGTATTGTTCATTAGCAACAGGACAATATGAACAGAACCCCCTTGATCACTTTCCTTTGTATTAGCTGTCCTATTTTCTACAAAAACTTCAGAACTAGCCTTATCATGCACTACTTTCCTCAAATCTTGACAACACCAATACAAACTTCATTACCATGATGCAAATAAGGACTTACAGTGCTGCTACAAACAAGTACTCTGTGTTGGCTCATGAAATGATCTAATAGGCATTGTAATGGAACACTTCCAGTGAAAGTAAAGCTTGATGACCTTTTCCTTCACAATACTAAACAAGAGAGCATGGAATGAGTATTTTTCAGTCTATACTAAGCCCTAAGGGATGCAGCAAACGGTGGGTTTCATGAGACAACTAACACTCACTGAGGTCACAAGGCTCACCCTTTTTTGTGTCCCTTCCCTGCTGCATATTCCTGCCCATTGCATGCCATCAGCCCTTGGTGCTAATTTGATTCCTTGTATGAGACCATTCAAGTACACTGAAGAGTCAGGAACTCCTCATAAGGGCGAAAAAAAAAAATAAACCAGCTTGTTAAACTGCCAGAAAAGTAAACGGGTGCTGGACAGTACAACCACCACACACACATGCTTTATCCCCATGTCAAAGCAAGGAGAAAGCTGGGGATCATAAGCCTCAGAGCAAGACTCCTCTTTCAGCAGCCAACTGGTCCTGATAGCTCAGCTGTCCCATGAAGCCTTATTGTAACATTCCCTCATTTTACAGGTTTGAACATTTACCTAGAAAAGAATCTGAAAAATATCACGTGACAGCTATCCATAATATCATTAACTAGACAGATGTTTCAATGAAACAACAAGATCTGCAGGCTCTAGCTCTGAACTACCCAGATATTTCTGCTAATTCTCATTCCCTTGAGTCTGAAAACTGATTCACTGTTGAACAATGAAATCTTAAATAAAGAATCAAGAACTCTTGGTTTTTATTTTTTTCTCTCCAGATAAACATCAGTTTCTTTCTCATTTGCAGTCACTGCTGGATTTCAGTGCTGGCCTAATGTTTTCGTTTGCATCCTGAAACTTCCTCTAGGCTCTGTTTGTTCTCAAATATATTCAGAATCAGTGTTTTCTGTAGTTCTTGGCATTTGTCAGCTTTCTTCATGAGTTCTGCAATACAAGACCTAAGGTGAGACAATTCAGAATCTGCCCCCACCAAGGACACAGTTGTCTAACAGGAAGGTATTTACATTGGTTTGCTTTTCAAACCAGACAAATACATCTTCCTGGCATGTCTTTTTCAAAAGAGCCTAACAGCTTAGTCAAGATAACAGAAATGCCAGAACAGCAACCAGAGGAGTAAAGATGCCACAAGCAACTTCTCCTTGCCTCAAAAAAATCTTTCACCTATTTCAGTGAATCAGCTATATGAAAACAATCCTGCCTTCAAAAGTCAGTGACAACTTTGCTCTCTCTCTTCTGCAAATACTCCATAATCAGAAACAGAGGATTGATAAGGTTCCTTCTCCAAGGAAAATTGTACAATGATCTGGAGATAAAGCACTTGTGAAAACAGTAAGTATGCTAAAACAATGGTTACCTCAAAAGAAACAAACAAAAAAAAAATAAAGATTCCCCTCCAAATGCAACTATACAACAAAATCCCACTGTTACAAGATACTACAGAATCCAGTAACTGACAAGAACCATTTATACAGCAGCAAGAACGCTCCGATAGGGAAAAAATGGATTGTAAGGAAAACGTTTTAAACCTGCATTTAACCATTAGGGCCTGTGAAAAATCCTCATAAACATGCCAATTATTCCACAAGTTCACTAGGTAAGTTTACATTTTTACTGAATGCTGGAGACCCCAACTGAATCACAGGCACAAAGTATAACAGTTTTTATGTGCTTATCTTCCACAGAAATGCTACAGAGAGTAACAGCTCTATCATGCATTATCCCAATGCACACAGTTTGCTTCTACAAAAATCAAATTTAAAAAACCCTAACACAAAAAAACTTAAGCAAACCATACAGAGCCTAACAGCTGTACAGATTTGCAAGACAACTGCAAACAAAATAGATCACTGTGGACCCTCCCTAGGATCCTCCTTCCCCCCTCTTCTCTCCAGTTTAGCCAAGTGTGAAGTTTGCTGTGGATTGTCACCCTCCCTGCAGAGCAGCAGCACTGCAGAAGGTGGTTCTCTCTCGGCTTCCCGTAGCACAAAACCCTAAAAACGTGGGCTGCAGGCAGAAATGTTGCCTTTCTATTCCTACATTCTACATCCCTCTGCACTGTGATACAAACATTAATTTCTTGCTACTACCACGTCACCCAGGCTGAGGCACCCACACGCCCAAAACTTCCACTGTGCAGAAAGTGCCTGAACTATTTCACACACCCAAAGAGAACTACACCGAAACAGCTCTCACTTTCTGCAGTGCTGACTGCCACTGCCAGCCGTGCAGCCCCTCCGCACTCCTCTGCTCAAACAGTCTGGCCGTCCCCGCTCTCCTTAACCTACAGCTGCACTTGCTTACAAGTTTTATTCATCATTCCGTCCAGCATCCTGTACTTCAGACCGCACAGTCTCTCAGTAATTGCTCGGGATGTTCACAAATCACTTGCTATCAGATTGCCCTGTATTGTACTGAGGCATGACAACAGTAGGGAAATCAGTGTGGGGGAAAATCCCAAACAAAAACAGCTTTCTCCTCCTCGTCCCCCCGACTTCAGAATTTCTACACTTGTCCCAGTCACTTCTCAGCCTTCCCAATAGAATCCCTTCATCACACCCTCTCTTTCGGCAGGGATCTAAAACCTGTCCATTCCCAGTAGGAATGAGGGCTCCGTATCTTAAACTACGGCTTAAAACTACGACTGCAAGCAGTGTTTCCCCAACAACGCGGCACTCCAGCTCTCCGCCGAGACACGAATCCTCCTCCGACTACAACTTCGAATGTCTTCCAGCGGCAGTACTGCTGCACCTGGGCTGCAGCCACACAACCCCATGTTTTCCCGGTATAAAAAGCGAAGCGAGGCACAGCGGGACTCCGCGGGGAGGGCCGAGCACCGCGGGGCGCTGACGGACCGAGCACCGCTCCTCCAGGCCGCCCTCAGCGCCGCCGCCAGGGGCGCTGCCCGCGCTCGCTGCCGCCGCGGCGCCCCCCGGTGGGGAACGGGCGGAACAGCGCCCCGGCACGCCGAGCCCGCCCGCCGGCCTTCGCCGTGAGGGGACGGGCCGGGGCGGCAACCCCCGCACGGACACCCCGGGCTCGGCAGGGACCGCTGTCCTACTGCTCCGGCTTCCAGAGTGAGCGCTGCTTCGCCAGCGCAGGCTGGCAGAGCCGGGTCGAGCTGCCGAGAGAACACACCAGACTGGCTATACATAAGATGCAGCGAGGGGACGGATTTTGTAGAGATCGGAGGGAACCGGGGGGCAACACCCACCACAGGAATTTAGGTTCAAAAGAAAAATACTTTGGTTTTGGTTTGGTGGGGTTTCTTTCTTCTGTTATTTTTTTGGTTGGTTGGTCGTTTTTTGGAGGGAGGGAGGTATGGTGGCGTATAACAGATTTTAAACAAATCCCCGTGAAAACACATTTCACTGACAAGACTTGTGAACTGCAATCTCAGTGGTCTTGCGACAAAACTGCAACTGACTTTCTGGAAGAAAAGAAAGTACTGAGAGCTGGTATGAGACAAAGGCTGCTTAAGAGACTCACCTGCTGAATTCGCTCTATGCCCTTGCTGGGGTGCTGAAGTGCTTTTTTTAGGGTGCAGCTTTTTAATCTGCAAAATAACTGTTTGCTAAGTAAATTCTTGAGTAATTTTCTGATGCCATTGTCTCCTAGCTCTTCTAACAGTAGCTCGAAATCCACATGTGTAACACAGGGAATTCTAAAGTCAATTACAGAAATTCAGTGTAATGCAGTTTGATGTTCAGGAAATTCGAGACAGTCATACAAACCTATATATTGCATACACCAGAGGAAGCACTTTGCACTCAATTAACAGAGAAGCAAAGTGGGCGAGTTTTACTAACATCTTCTCAAAATTCTTATCCAGTCTTACCTGTCAGTATAAGAAAACCACAGAAGCAAAGATATAAATTAAAAGATTTCTTCCCACAAAGTAAAGTAAGTCTGAACATTCCAGTAACTGCCTTGACTTTTTCACTTACTTAAACCAAGTAATAAGTTATTGAGTGTATCTGAATCAGCTACACACCTTAGTCATGTTCAAGTATGTTCTTTCAAAGAGTAAACAATGCTGTCGGAATATAAGTAGTCAGAAAATAGACCAAAACCAATGTTTTAGAAGACCTTACTTGGAAACTTGCTTCTTTGCTGTGCTTTAGCTTCTTCTGCCAATCTACATGTTTAAGACACTTAATCCCTTTCCCATTCAGAAAAACTGCTGTCCTCACTACTGTGCCAAAAAGATCACCCATAGACAGTTCATGAGGAGAATTCCAGTGTGTGAGAACAGCAAGGGGTTATGTGAGAGATTGTAACCCACAGAAGGGCTGCACCCAAAGATGGTGCTGGTTGATCTCAATGGTGACTGACATGGGGGAGGTTCTAAGCAAGGGCAAAAATGCCAATGTCATGCCATGTTCAAAAAAAAACAGAAAAAACTGTACAGGAAGCTACAGGCTCATCAGTCCAAATTTGGTCCCTAGAAAAGTCACAGAGCAAGACTTTCACAAGAGAAAAAACAGACAACTTAGGATGGATAAAAACTGATTGGATGACTGACTTAGAGGCAGCAGTTAACATCTTATACTCTACCTGGACTGTAGTAACAAAGTGGAGAACTACAGAAGCCAAATCAGTGACCTGATCTTCATCAGTGACATGGGAGAAGAGGTATGCTTGTCAAGTTTGCAGATGACATCAAAGAGGGGGGGAAAAGCCTGGAGAGCAGGGCTGCCATCCAGAGGGACCTGGGTAGGGTAGAAGAAGCTGGGGGGGAAGGAGGAGGACGACAGGGCAGGGAGGGAGGGGGCCTTGTGCATTTCAGCATGGAGAAATGCCAAGCCTTGCACCTGGGAAATCACAGCCCCAGGTAGCTGTGCAAGCTTGACATGGCCTGCCTGTGCAAGAGCTCTGCAGAAAAGGCCCCGGGACCAACAGCAACAAAGGGCAGCAGCACCCATCACTATAGTAGCACAGGCACAACCAGGAGATGGAGGAAACTGGTGATTCCCCCTTGATTCAGGACATTTTAGAAAACATTAAAATGAGATACCGAGTCCTCTGGTTTGGACTGCCCACCCCCGGACATTGCCATACTGGTGTGAGCCCAGCAGAGGCCCACTAGGGATGCCCAGTGGTTGGAGAACCTGCACAGTCAGGTGACTCCGTGGGACAGAGCTGCTTCAGCCTGGAGAAGGAAAGGCTTGGAGGGCACCTGAGAGCAGCTCTCTCCTGCCTACAGACAGGTCACTGACAAGGCAGAGTCAAGCTCTGTCACGGTGGCTGAATGCAAAAAGCACTCAGCCATACAGTCTGACCTCCTTGCTGACTCTGCTTTGAAGTCAGACTAGAGATCCACAAAACTTTTCCATCCTTAACTGTGCTGTGACATTGTCTACAGTGCTGTCAAACTTCAACACAAAACTCAAAGTCTACTAAGCTCTTTTTCATTTACACTAATCTTACTTGTTAATGTAATGGTGTGGGAAATAAAGAATTGGTTTTATTACAAGCAAATGAGTTAAACAAATCACTGACGTAGGAGTTTTTCTTTACTAACCTATCAGGCATATCGCAGAGTTGTAAGACACCGGATTCAGCCTGGAACCGGTGTCAGGGAAACATGCGGACGGGAATAGGGAACTGTAAAATGAATATTGGTAAGGAAACCCCTTATACCACATGGCTGGTCCTGGGAGCCGCCATGCTGCTGGACACTCCGCCTCCCAGCACGACACAGCCAGTCAGGGAGAGGGGAACACCTCTTCTATGACGTAAACAGGGCTGAACCTTAAGAGTGTTTAAGAATGTTTGAATTGGAAGGCGTGTTCCTGGGAATCCTGCATGCCTAGGACACCCAACACGCTGTAATTAATTTTTCCTTTTCGTTTTATTCCTTTTGTTTTGCAAACTTTTGCCATTTTTCTAAATTTAATAAATGAGAGTTTTCTCACAATGGCTAATCAGATTCCTACAAAAATCTATTCTATAAGCTGACATCTTATAGAATATAATATGGATTTGACATTTTCAAATCTACTGTGATAGAAGTAGAACAGTGAAAAATCTACTAATTTGCATGGTTATCACCCTCCACTTCCACACTTCTGGAGATTGGGTAGGATGGGCCTTTGTAACTACCATTACACATGTGATTATCAGAAGTATGAAGAGAACTGCATGGCTCTTCAAGCAGGTAATACAACAAAACAAAGTCACGTGTGCCAAAGCTCAGTGCTGCTCCACGTGAAGTTGGTGTAAAACACAAATTCAAGAAAATCAGTACTGATCACAAGATATACAGATTTTTTGGATCTAAACCTAAATTCACTCTTCTAAATGGTGGTGAAAAAAACCAGTTCCAGAACTTATCACAAGCAGAGTATAAACAAGAAGACCTGCTGTTATAGGTTATAAATCCAAGAGTGGAATTTTCTTCCCCCTGCCCCCACTGTAGGAAAGACAGAGTTTGAATGGAAGGGGGAAGTCAATTAGCCTTACAAAAGAACCTAGCTGGCCGAATTCCTAGCTAATGGCCCATCGAAGGCTGGAGGGGGGGTAGTTTTTGAGATGTTTTTGAGATTTCGGTAGCTGGCCCAGGCCCATGGAGGGGGGGGAGGGAGAGTTGCTGGCCACCCTCACACAGGACAGGTCAGTTTTGCTGGGTGCGCTCTCTCTGGAACGGAGACAGGGTCTGTGTGCAGGCATTTTTGGAGAAAAAGCCTGGAAGCCGGTCTTTCTGGCTTCTCTTCCTGGTGAAGCCGGATCACTGGTCTCGGCTGGCTTCGCACACTGCCTCGTGACTCCAGCCGGAGCCGACTGTGTTTTCATCGGAGAGCTCTGTGCTCTGTGCCCACTGAGAGAGAGAGAAGAGGAGCTTTGAGACACCGTCATCTGGGAACAACAGTGAGTTCTGTTGGGGGTGGACTGCCTTCCCTTCCCCCTTTCTTCCACTGGGGGAAGGGCCCCTCATTTTCTGTTTCAGTTTCTCCCACGATCCGAGACCACTCCCCAGACCCTCTTCCCGCTGGTGACCGTCAGAGAACTGCAGGCTCTGCACCTCCAGAGATCCAACAGCGCCCCTGCCAACCGTGATTAGAACTGCGCTAAAAGAGAAGTATTCAGACCTTTTTCGTTTGTTTGAAGGGGACTTTTGGGTACGGGACTATTGTCTAGGGTTTTTTTGTGTTCTGTTATTGTTCTTGCCAACATACATATATCTTTTAATAAAGGGTTGTTATTTCTTCTGTTTTTTCCACACTTCCTCGATTAAAGCCCCTTAATTTTGAATTTACAATTGCTGAGAGAGAGAAGTTTGGTCTATCTCATAACTCATCCTCTTTAGCAAACATTCCAGTCTCTTCAAACTGAGACACCTGCATTCACCTGTATCAGAGAAAACAGGAAGCAGATGTACTGCTGTCATGCAAAGTAATAACAGAGGCCCTCTGTTAGCAAGCAAAATTCCCAATGCAGCAGCAAGGAGTTCATCACAACTCTTAAAAACACGACACAGGACATATAGTTTCCTCAAACCCATGAACTCATTAGCAAAACCCTGATGTTTGCTTTTAAAAAGGTCTGCCGTTTGTAGTCCTCATGGCAGGAATTACTGAACTTCAGTAACTGAGGACTTGGTTCTTGTATAAGTAAACTGATTAAAACTTGGTAGCATGTACACAGTTCTTCAAATTAGAGGTGGCACATGAAAGAGGTGTTAATCATCCAGTCTCCATAGGACGGAGGGAAGGCTTTCAAAAAGTGCACTCACTTAGCAAGCACGCTCTACAGCAGTCAGATAAGAAGTTGTGAAAAACAGTCTATAATTTCCCAAGATAGCTATAAATTAGAGAAATCTTGTATTTTGAAGAACAAGTGGAAGGAATTGCATAAATACCAACCACTAAGGATAACTTTGAAAATCCCAATCTGGCATTTCCATAAAAGACAAATCCTCAACAAGTATTTGAGGAAGTCTCACAAAAAGGAATGGCTCCCACACAACCAGTTTAGTTTCTGACAACTCGGTTTACTTGTTATTGGGTGTTATATTACCAACCCACACTAGATACTCTTATGCAGATTGCCAGTACTTGGAACAATCACCATCTCGTCTGGTTATTCACCTCAAGACTCTGCAGTGTCCAACACTCAGAAGCAGAGCTACAGCAACCAATCAGCCCCACTTGTGAGTCGCTATCTTGAGCCCCATCCACACTACACTACATAACAAACATCACACCCTTGGCAGAAAAGATGTTACTGGCAAATGAGAATGACTAGGGAAGGCAATGAGAAATAAAATTTAGCATTTGACCTTCCTGTTCTTCATTTAGACTCTATCTACACATGAGTTTATGATTCTGCTCAACTGAATTAGTAACTACATACAAAAGACACTCCAAGAAGTCATCATGTTAAGACCCAGCAGAAAGGCTGTCTTCTTCCATAGTTGCACAAAGTCTACTAATTCCCAGTTTTTCGTGTTGTACTATTGGCTATGTGGCCCATATAATAAAAGATCCTAAAAGCCACCTCCTGTAGAATGTTCTTTTTTGCCATTGGAAAAATTGTCCCAGATATGCAAGCAAGTGGGGGGCAAGGAAAGATGTGTACAAATTCATATATGATAATTCCTCCAAATCAGTCTACTATTGATACTCTCTAGGTCTATGGATCTATTTTTCCCTTTTTTTACTCTGTTTTTCTTCACTAGTCTCAATAAGTATTTCAGGTACTCTAAATACACCAAGGAAGACCTACATCTGTGTACGTGGTAAAACAGCTTCACATATGGCAATACTGGAACAGTACAAGCCTTAACATGCTCTACAATGTTAATAAAAATCCTAAAAATATTTTTAGATTCCACATGGAGAAATGCCAAGATGAACAGAAGCATGAGAGGATGGCTACTGGTTGAAGGAAATTTCCATTTTCCTTCCTTTTCTCCTACCCATTCCCTTTCCCTTAGTCTCTCTGCCTCCCACCTCCTGCATCACAGCAGCAGTAGATCAGACAACTATCTATTGTATTTTATTATCTACTGACAATTATATACTCTTACATTCAGTTAATTTACCATTGTCCTACAGCCACAAGATTGCAGAAAGCAGAAATCTCTTGACTGGCTGGGATAACACGACCTTTAGGGCACACCCCAGCATGTGTTGACTACCAACAGGTGCTGAGGAATGCAAGACTTCCTTTCACAATGCCAGGACATGGTGATCAAATCCAATTCTGTGCCGGATATGAATAAAAATCCATGAGCATAACCCACCTCTTTCCAAGCCCAGCTTTTCCTCTGCAGTAAAACAGTGGAACAATGGAAATTTCCATGCTCTTTCCTGTTATACATTCTGTTTTATTTTCTGTTGTCCAAAAATTTCAATATGACTTTTTTTTTTTAGTTGTCTCAGAAGATAGAGATGTGTAGTTCAAAATAAAAAACCAGAAATCATTTACACAGCATTTGCACACAAATTCTGGGAAAAGTAAATTAGTACAGTGAATAAAATTGAAAAATCATTTTCTATCCCATTGCTGCAGTTTGGCACTATGTCATTATTTGGATCGATATATGAGCATTTATGGCCTTTGCTGTACTCTCTGCACACCCTACTGTGCTTGATGGTGCCACAGGACCAGTAACGTCAGATTTGAGGTGACAAAGAAACATCTCTGGCAATTATGTTGATTTGTCCTTTTTAAGTCTTTGGACAGTGAATACAAAGACAGTGCAACAATTCTTAACTCACACAGGACTAATTACAGTAAATTTAGTCAGGCATACAAATCTATAGATTCTGCAACATCATTTGATGAAGAAATTTAAATAGGGCAAGAGATTTTTCTCATTACAAGCAGAAGACTGCCAGCTTGGTAAATGTAATTCTATCACTGCTTCTGCCACGGCGTGGCTCTGTTAGAACACACACATCAAAGGTAGACGCTATTTCAGATACCCAAAAGGAGATGTCGGAGTGTGATTTAGAGAACTAGTCACTGCTATGCTCCACATTATGGATACATACAAGAAAAGGATGGCATGTACTATGAGGACGAGAATTTCAGAAAAAAATTAATTCCGGGAGAAAAAAAATGAGTGTAAGTCTGAAACTGGACAGTAAGTTATTACACAGCTTAGATTTGGGCTGCTTTATGCTTTGTTCCATAATTAAAGAAATTTTACAACTTCATAGACATATGAATAAATAAAATTCAGCATTTGTGAATTTTACAGACACAGTAGCCATGAATCCCCCAGAAAGACCCATAAACAGATAGTCAAGGTGTATTTCCATTAGGCTTTCTATAAAATTCTTCAAAAAATTAAGAAACCCAAGTCATCATAATAGAAAAAGCCTTGTATGGTCAAATAATTTGTCAACAGAGGGTCAATTCTGCAATGCAGGGAGGCCACTTACAAAGTTTCACAAGGAACTGTGATGCATCTGCTGTGGCAAAGATGAGCCAGCAAAAAAAACCCAATTACTCAAAACAGTACAGGGTAAAGATTCGTGAAGGGACACTGTGAGACTGAATGGACATCAGAAGGGAAGGTGACATTCAACAAATGAAGTGATCTACATGTAAGGAAAAAACCACAGTCCTAATAAGTTGATGGGGTCTGTTGCTCAGAAATGTGATTTTGGATTATGACAATCCCTTTAAAACAGGAGTTTGGTTCTTGATAAATCTCAACAGAAAAAGTGAGTGTTAGGAGTAAGGGCAGCAACATCATCAAGCCATTGTATAAATCTGCTTCAATCTAACCTTGTTTACACCTAAGACTGTATTTTTTATTCCCCTTATATAAAAACTGGTAACAGAAGTGGGAAAAGTTCTTAAAAGGACAAAAAGGATGACCAAAATGTGGAATAGCTTTTCCTTTGAGTAATCTTCAATCTAAGCAATCTTAGGTTTCTTTATTCTGGAAAAAAGAGTTTTGGAGAGGTCTGACAAATTTATGAAAGTTCAGGTAGGTCCTAGAGGGTGGTGGTACAAAGTAACTGCATCCTAGTATAAGGATTAAGAGCCTGTTGAATCAAGTTTGTCAGAGATAGCTTCAAAAGTAACTGATAGTTCATGTAACTGGTAGTTCACCTGAGGAACCACCAGCTCATTGGCAAAAGGGGCTGTGGATTCCTTCCTGACTTTATGAAAAAACTGGACATTCAGAGATGAAAATCTACTGACATTAAAAGAACATAAGCCACAATTAACTCCAAAATCTCCTGTGTTTATAAGAGTTGGAAACCTGTAAGGTATCAGGTAACAGTGGCACATACACTCTTCCTATTCTTATTCCTCCCTAGGCATTTGTTTATGGCTATTGTAAAGCACATTGCTGGTCAAGCAATGTACTTGGACTTACCCAATATGGCCATTTTTCTGTTTGTTCTAATTCTACCTTCAGAACAAACAGCAGAAAAGAATCTGAGGCAACACCACCTAATTCTGTTTTTTCTCCCAATTGTTAGCAACAGCTAATCAAATTACCACCACCCATCCTGTGCAATGAATGACTCATGGGTCCTATGGGGAAAGGAATAGGGAAAACAAAGCAATGTTAAGTAATTAAAGACTATACCAAAACACACATGGAACACAGAAAGCAAAGTAGGCAGGATTATCTTGCTTCTAAGTTTCCCAACGTGTGATAGCGTGGCTTTGTGACCAGGCAGTTCTAAATCTCCTGTTTCTAAAAAGGCATAGTTAAGTTTTGAATGGTCTGGAAGAGTTTGATGTGTGGGTCTTCTGAGAGAGAATATCAGTCATATGATATGTCCAATTTAATGGCATATGTGAATAATCTCCACTTGCTTCCCTGGAAAGAGACAATGCACAAACTACCAAAGACAGTGTTTTGAGCTAAATTGGGTGACCTTTTGCTCAGGCAGATATGGGAGCACTCAAACTATCTTCTAGCCACACAGACTCCATCCATTCCAGGCAGATCAAAGGTGCATATGACCATAGCTTTAGATGTTAATGAAGATGTCCCAGCACACTGACAGGGAAGTGTTTTGTCATCAGTACCAGATCATTGCACAAATCTGCCAGTTACAGAGATACTGCTGTAAAAATCATTTACATATCTTCAGTATTGGATCATCACCAGAAGGTGATGGCTGATTACATATTAAAATTAGGCTGAGTTTACTAATAGATACATCTGTCAAAAGGGACGTGAGATTGCTTTTTTTTTTAATCCTGGATTCTTCCTAGGACAGAACCTTCAGAAGAATGTAGAAAATGCTAAACAGGGCTAAGTAAGTATAAATAGACTGCAACTTCACAAAAGCTGATTGGTTTTAGCAACAGACATTTACAGATTGTGTTTCAGTAAGAAGAGTGAAATACAAATTTCCATATAAGCTTCCAGGACAAGAGGACAGTCTCAAGCTGTGGTAGGGAAGACTGAGGTCGAACAGTAGGAGAAATGTCTTCACAGAAAGGGTTGAAGTATTGAAATGGGCTGCCCATGGAGGTGTGGAGTCACCATCTCTGGAGGTGTTTACGCCTGCACATGTCAGTGCCATGATGTATCTGACATGGTGGTATTCAGTCACAGGTTGGACTCAGTGATCTCAGAGATTTCTAAACTAACTGATTCTGTGATTGTATGTCTGCCAGTAGCTGCTGAGAGTTGAAGAGTTGAAGTATACATGTATAGGACTCTGAAATACTGTTTGTAGATTACCTTGTGAAAACCTGAAACGCAATGGCTTCTCTAAAAAGGTTTGCTGTTCAGGGCAAATACAATTCGATATCCACAGAAACATTTAACCCTTCAAATGCTATTTAACTCCAGCACTATCTTAACGGCATAATGCTCCACTACATGCTACAAAGAATGTGCAATTCTCTACAAAAACTAGTTTTCCTCTTTAATATCATTATTCTAAGAAAAGAGGTCAAAATTCTGCAGTGGTCTCTGAAATCAGATATTCAGAGAGATGTAAAAATTGAAAGTTTTATTTGTTTTTAAACAGAGCTGGAGGTGTTTTATTTCCACAGTATGTTTAGAGGAGAGGTGGAAGAACACCTCTGTCATGCTTTAGGTAAGAGGAACAACAGTTATTTATCTAATTGCATCACTATTCCATTTTTGGCATCTATGTTTGATTTTTTCTGAAAAAAAAAAAGGGATAGTAAGCTTTAGCCAGTCATATCAGTTCACTAATTGTCATAGCTTTGTCACTTCTTAGTTTGCGCATCAAGCTAACAGCCATTAAATATTTTGCAGAGTTACACACACAGTCACACACACAAAACCCCTCGGTTCTGGTATTCACACGTAGCTATTTCATTCAACATGCGTTCATGCTGCACTGGTTCATTTATTTCAAATTCACTAAAACATGAAGCACTTCATTGCTGACTGAGTAGCTTTGAAACCTAGCTAATCTGTTCTCTTTTTAATTGCAACATACCCTATTTCTGGGTTTCATTAACATCCTCCTTTGAACTGGTATCTAGGAAATCTCTTCATGTACAGTTTAGACAAGTACATTGATTTACAATTAAACTGGTTTACATACCAAGACTGTCAGGCTATGTTTCTATAACACTCAATTCAATGTCATTTACAAGACTCCACTTTCTGTACTGAATTACTGCTTTCAAACAGTATATTAATATCATAAACTTATGACACAGTCTGTTCAATTTCTATGTACCTCCTCATTTAGCATCTTACTAAACACAAAATACCATTTTGATATTAATTTTTATGCCCAGAATCTGCCAGTCAACAGATTTGAAAGTATCAAGCAAGATTTGAACCATACATAATTTACAGCAGCTACTGAAGCACTTACATTATCCAGGGAACAATCATCTACCTTTTACTGGCAACAGGTCAGCCTCTTCAGGACAAAGGAATGAACTTTCACATCTACATCCAGGAACTGCAGCTGTTTCTCACTCTCCTGACCTGGAAGAAAGAAGCTACTACTAGCAGCTAAAGTTAAGATAAATAACCATTGGTAATGTGAACTCTTGCTAGACAGTGCTGAGGAATGGAGAAGACTATTTTGCAAGTTTTTTTAGAAAGACCAGTAGAAGTATAAGGTGAACAGGTAATCTTTGCTTCTTTTAAGTTCTCCGTGAATTTCTGGAACAGGCTTGGAAACATTAGGAAAAATAAACTAACTTCATGTTTAATAGCTCAATGTCCCCTTGAAAACTAAGGACAGAGAAGGATCCCATAGTCTCCCAGTATCCAAACCCACACTTCTGGAAGGGAGAGGGCAATCACAAGTATATCTCACATAGGAACTGAGTGGTTTATAATCACTCTCTCAAACTGACCAAGATTTTTCTCAATAATTCTACATGAAATTACACTGAGTGGCAATCTCTTGTGAATTTTAATAAGCAACCATAGTACATCAAGCCCTCAGTCTAACCACGTGGTATGAGAGCATGCAATCTTTATGGAATAGCTCTGTAGGACGTGTTTCTTGTGACCAGTCATGCAGTACATAACAGTAAGCAGCAACACAACTGAAGCAGACAGCAGTTTTACAGAATGTGGTACGAAACAGTCAAATTAGCAACGCATAAGCATTAGTCAAAATAATGACTGAGACTCAGGCAGAAAAATGGATCACATACAGGTAAGTAATTTGCTTACAACAAGTATCAGCACTGCTTCTAGTACTAATTTTCAAAAATAACATGCAATTTTGCAGAAGAATGGAAATTATCACCAGAGTATTCAAATTATTAATGTATGCCATTAATTTTATTTAATATTACTATACAGCAGACCCTGAAACATCAATTACATTAAATTACTTTATTGACTAAATTGACTTTATTACTAAATTGACTTGATCAAATGCCACAAACTAAGAATTGACAGTATGACGCTATTATCAATGTTGGAGCTCCACATTTAGTGTGCAGAGCAAGTAAAATTAGCTGCACATAGGCAAACCACCTCGCAGCCTGACCTCAGAAAAAACATCTCAGTCTCAGATCTACCAGTCAAGTTGAATCCAGCCATATGAACCAGAGAACAGGCAAGCAACTAAAACATTGAGACCGCTGTCCACCATTCCCCCCATATTCCTTCCAATGCTTCAGAAAAGGCTATCATAAAACTAACAAATTGCTTAGCACAAGAATATGCATGTTCCCCAAATCCCAGAGATTACCAGATAAACTGTTGAAATACAAATTTTTTCCCTGTCCACTGCCAGTGTCTCCCTCCTTTTTTTTTCTTTGTTTTGTTTTGGGATTTTTTAGGTGTTTTTTAGTTTGGGGTTTTGTTTGTTTGTTTGTTTAAAAACAAAGCTACAATCATTATCAGATTTCATGGAAAATTTCTCTGAGGATATATGTTATCAGCTTCTGAGAACCACAACCTCTAATTTAGGGGAGATTTTATCATAGATTGAAGGAAACTGATCAGCAGTGCTTATTTGAAAAGCTGTGAATAAGTACAGAATCTTCAGAGAGGCATGAGATGTATTCAGTACAAATTACATAAAAGGTAAAAAGTAATGTTGGAAAAGTCAGTATTGTGCTGACTCTTCCTACTTTCAAGGGGAATAGGACTAGATAGGATGACTTGAGTCACTTATTTCCATCTTCCACAAGAGCAGGTATCCATATAAAGATCTATCCATAAAAAGATTTATGCATACAAAGAGATGGACTACCTCAAACAATCCTGAAGATTGACTTTGTTCTGTTCTCCTATCCCCTGCACATGTTGTGAGCTGCAAGCCATCTCTCAGCTCCCCACAGCAGAGTAAAGATTGCCAGAATAAGAATTCCAAAGCAAAAAACCCCAACATATCTCCAGAAAATAAAAAGGATAAATTGCCAATGTTTTGAGCTTGCCAACACTGAAACAAGTCTTTGAGGAATAATTTCCTTCTCAGCCAGAAAATATATTAAAAAAAAAAAAAAACCAACCGCAACAGATAATAACTAGTCACAGAGAACTTTTAGCAGTCAGTAGCTTATGGAACATACACCTTCACTATTCAAGGCTTAGACAAGCAATTGGCTTAAAAGGAGGACCATTAAAAAAAAATCAAGACAAATTTATAAAAAAAAAGTGGGGGAGGGAAGAACAGAAGGAAACTTCATAGAATCCTCTCCAAAAATCTCCTGTAGATACACAATAGAGGGGTAGTACTGCAGAATGATTTTGATTCACAGACAAAACAGCTTAGCTTGATTGTCACAAGAGACCTTCCATTTAAATACAGTTCAAGAAGCAGAAGGCTAAAATATTATGTCATTAAAGCAAGTGACTGAGTGAACCAGAAGCTGAGCCATGGAAATGCAAAAGTAAATACATAAAACCCTAGCACCAAGTGAAACAAATGTAGAAGGCAAAGCACAAAGCCCTTACCAGCACTGACAGAAAGGTGATCCTGGCTCCCATCAACAATTCAGATACTCTTATGAAAGAGGTAGGCGTTATAAACTAGTCCTGACTAGAGGGAGAAACCACTTCTGCTGAGATAAGATGGTCCATGGAAGAAAGAATTATATAGGAAATTAGCAAACCTGTACGGTTAGCCAAGAGTAGTATTGATGTAAGAATTATCTCAAATATAACTAGGAAAGGCAAATGGGAGGAAAAATAAACATTTCAGATAAGAGCTAGTTAACCTTACAGAATAAGATAATATAAAGCTTATAAGAGAATACAAATATATTCAAATATACAAAGTCTGTTGTGTGGCAACACCATTCAAAGTAAGAAACAACTTAATATAAACTATGCTGCCAGAAAACTCAACCAATCAAAAAAACCCAACCAAGTCTAAATTCATTCCCACTATGTTTTATATCCGAAGACATCCCAGTGATTCAAAATCAGCCTGTCTAAACGAGGTGTAATAAAATGTCAACAAGACTGACAAGCATTTCTTTCCTGCCTTCATACAGCGGTATTTCCCAACTCCCCTATCATAGCCAAACTCAGGTTTTACTATTTTCTTCAGGTTACATCAACCATGATTTGCCCTCAAGGTAGGACAGTATCTCCAAGATGAAGATTAAACAGTCAAACATACTGCCAGAATTAGAAGTGGTTTCACATTCTGCTACTGCCTGTCTGTTAAATCTCTGTCTATGGTAGGTTCACAAAAAATTTCCCTGTTGCTATGTAGAACGTGCATGTCAGCAGAGTGATTTGACTATATGGAACAAACCACAGACAAGCTACTGAGCAGGCACATTTAAACAAAACAAAAATAAGAGGGTTTAAAGTGATAAAGTGGTATTTGTTACAATAGATGGGTAGGCACTTTTTGAAGACAATGTTCATTAAACTTGTATTCACCTGCAGAACAGGAATGCTCTAAAAAGACAGAATCTACACATTTGTTTTATTAACATGGTATGTATCAGAAGTCTCTATTCCAGTACCTGATCATCATCTTGCTTAACCATGGATATTTTGCAACAAGAGTTAAGAAAAATCTTAACAATTTTTGATAAAGAAAAAAAAGAAATTAATTATTGTTAACATTAAGAAATTACAACAACTTGGAACAGGAGTTTTCAAAAATCTTTTTTAATGGTATGAATTCTTCTTAAGCATTGTTCGGAAACTAATAAAAGAACTATTTCTAAAAGGAAACTACATTTCTCAACATACAAGAAGTTGTGTGTGAGAAAGCTCCACCAAAATAAGTTTGTATTGAATTATTATTTATAACTACATCCTGTTTAACCATTTAGGAAAAAAAGTTTATTTCATGTTTTGTAGACCCCTTTGTGTGAAGCTTTAAAAAGGCTTCTGCTAAAAGAGGGAGCGACCCTGTACTTATATCCTCCAATTCACACTGTGTGGCAACTCAAAACTTTCAACCTTTCCCCAGCAAAAATAAAGTCATCCTTACCATTTCCTCATGAAGCAGTTGGCTTTAAGTTTTTAAAAAAAATAAATGTAAGGGGGATATTGACTATAGAAATAAAAAAAGGTCATGTTATTGTTTATAGGTCTGTGTAACTTGATCAAAATATTTGACTGAGCCAAAACCAAGTTTTGCCAGAGAAGGCTGTTTATCAAGCAATAGCTCTGTTTTTCTACACCCTTCTGTGTGTTCCGAAGACTCAAACTTTAAAGGAGATAGAACTGAGATAGAACCAGAGATGGCCTAAGGACCCTTTCCTAGATTAATTATAGCAGCATCACACACTGAAATGTATGAAGCTGCTATAATTAATTGACATGTTTTATGTAATATATGAAATTGATGCTTGCTTGCACTTTGGACATTTGCCTACTCAAGGAGTTACAGCTTACATTCAGGTGCTCCTCATCGTCAGTTTTTTTACAGCACAAAAGGTACAGAGATTCATCAGATAAAAACTAGCATAGGACATCTCTGAACCCATATATAACCGCTTTTTTTCTTTTATTACTTATTCTTTATTACTATTGTTGGCTGATCAAGTAAAATGTCATACACTAGAATAATCCTGTTTCTCACCACAAGAAATACAATTTGAAATGCAACTCATATTACACTTCTGTAAAAGAAGACCAAAACAAGCCTTAGCTGTCAGGGCAGAGGGGAGGGAAAAAACGTACCAGTTCCAAAAAAACCATACCAAGCCAAATCAACCTTGAAAAATATTGAATCACAACATACATTTCTTTAAATTATCTCAATGTCATAATCACTATAAAATGTATTTCATATTAATAAATCACTATTCTGAAAGCATTCTGCTTTCAGGTTTTTTGAAAAAAAGCTATGTATGATGCTGAGTTCTACAAATATAATATTTTCTTTAATAATTACAGAGGTACTTCTAAGAGAGAAATTGTATATAGCCAACTGCTCAAATTAAATTGTCTGTATGACTCCATAGAAAACCAGCTGACTTGTATACTTGGGCTTTATTTTAAATAAATATGCCATCCAAAATTAAATATTATAATAACAGGTAACAATACAATCTATTTCTGTTTTAATTTTACAGAATAGGAACTAGCCCAAAACCAAATTATTTGCAAATGTTGCTCAAAAATATGCCAATAGAAATGTATTGTTTGGAAATTAGTTTTCATTCCTGTGGTTTTCATTTTTCTGGTTTGTTTTTTTTCTATTCGAGCATTCATTCCACACTTCCACCATGTAATTAAAAAAGAAAAGTATTTTTTACTTCTCCTCAAACAACTTGCTGCTTCTTCTCCTAGCTCTTCGACTTCACTCCAATTCTGCTTTTTTTCTGAGATCTGTTTTAAACAAGGAAATTAATTTTGCTGCAAAATGGAGAAGTCAAACATTAATTGCAACACATAAGATAGTTAGGACCTGCTGGTCAGACTGCATACAGGTATTTCAAAGTCAGCTTAAAACCAACTGCAGTCTCTTGTCTCTTAAGCATACTGAACTAGCCTGATTTGTCATAGCTCAGCTTTGCCATTTTGACAGTGACAGCAGTGAAAATCACATTATTTGGTGAGTACTGCTATTTGTCCCTTTGGCTCACAATCCAGAATTGCTGGTGTAAATCAAGAAACTCTCCTCCATAAAAACTGCTACAATTCTAAGAGATTTTTAAACTTTTAATTCAAATGCAGGTGATAGATACGACCATATCATTAAACTACAGATTAAAAGAAAATCTAGAAAACTGATAATTTTGTAATCTAATGTTGTGCTAACATAACATTAAGTTATAAAAGATAGCAAGAACTGTCTAAAGATCAAGTAGCATCTGGAGCATGATCTCTAAAATCAGTGCTATATTTTTCATTCAAAAACTACTTATATGTGCATATACTCATAATGTGCAGCTGAACATCTTCCTATCCCAGTCAGAACCTGCACATGACATCAACTTTACAGCTTCCAACGAGATCAACAAAAAGATGCTTAATTTATAAGTATCCCAGAGCTATCTGTTTCAGGATACTCAATTTAATTACTCATTTATCTAACTCGATGGTTTATCAAACAACTTCATCACTGCCACCCCTAATTTTGCTAGAGAAGAACAGTGTTACTGAAAGCTGAAGCCAAGCATACTTTGGAATTTTGAGGGTGATTTAACTCAACTTATGCTCCAAAATATGCAGCTACTTGTTCTTCAGGAAAAATCTGTCTCTTGGATATATTCATGTTTTCACAACATTGTTTTGCATTCTGATGGTGATATGTTTCTTGGGGCACAGTCCACAGGTATTGAAGGCATTTGAAAATTTAAGACAGACATACTTCATTTATTACACAAAAATAAAACAGGTGAACAAGATAGAGAACTTATTACAAATTATGTATATAAACACATTACTTTCTGGGTTTTTTTCAGCTGGAAGGTGGATTTCAAAAAGCTATGAGAAACTACTTAAACAAGTGTGTTTTAGATAAACTTCAAAGCAAATGTGTGACAGAAGAGAAACTTTCTAGAACACAGATTAGTTTAAACAGAAACTTGCAAATAATAAGGAGAAAAGTAGACACCTTATTTAATTTGAAATCTGTACTTTGCTTACTCCTTTAAAGGCCACAAGGTGACAAACCAATCAATTCGATTTATATGAAGCAAGAAACATGAGAACAAACACTAATCACTTAGATCTAGTTTACTCACCATAATTATGCATTAATGCTTATGCATAACAAGTGAACTAATGTGACCCCTTCTAATTGAAGCAACTAAACATACTCTCACCAAAAGCTTCTTCCCCAGAGCTTAACCAAACAGGAAATAGTTCTATTAGACAATAAATCCAACCAGATGGATAGTTCTGAATGACTTGACAAGAGCCCTGGTACCAACAGTCAGTCTGCAATCAGAATGTGAAGCAAACTTACAATTTGTTCAAATTTTAGCTGTAAAAAAGAAAGAAATTACATTTCATAAAAATCACATATATTGACTCAACCCTATAAACACATTTCCAGGTGTAGCAACTTCTTGAGTATTAAATCAGAAACAGAAAGAGTTCTCTCTGTAAAAGATCATAGTTAACAGCTTCACTGAAGTTATTTGGTCTATAATAATTTAAAAAAAATAAAACCTGATAATAAACAAAATAAAAATAAACAAAATAAAAATAAACAAAATAAAAATAAACAAAATAAAAATAAACAAAATAAAAATAAACAAAATAAAAATAAACAAAATAAAAATAAACAAAATAAAAATAAACAAAATAAAAATAAACAAAATAAAAATAAACAAAATAAAAATAAACAAAATAAAAATAAACAAAATAAAAAAAATAAAAATAAAATAAAAAAATAAATAAAAATAAAAATAAATTTTAACAAGGGGCAATGGCTTTAAACTAAAAGAGCAGAGATTTAGGTTCAATGTTAGGAAGAAATTCTTTACTGTGAGAGTGGTGAGAATTTGAACAGGTTGCCCAGAGAAGCTGTGGATACCCACCTCTGGAAGCAGAAGTGTTCAAGTCTTTGAGCAACATGGTCTAGTGAAAGGTGACGCTCTCCATGGCAAGGGGGCTGGAACTAGATGATCTTTAACATTCCTCCCAACCCAAGCCTTTCTTTGATCCTATGGAATACAACTAGTTAAGGTCTGAAGTCTAATTTCATAGCAATTCATATTCCCTGTAAGCCAACTACTATCCCATGATGGAAGCATTTGCAATGCTTTTCTTTTGTTCAAAGTTTACTACTCTTCAGAGGAAAAAACCTCAGAATCATTAAATCATTTAGGTTGGAAAAGATCATTAAGTCCAAGCATTAACCCAGCAGTGCCAAGTCTTTTAAATACCCCCAGGAATGGTGAATCAACCCCTTCCCTGGGCAACCTGTTCCAAAGCTTGACCACCCCTTCCATGAACAAATTTTCTTAATATCCTATCTAAACCTCCCCAGCACAGCCTTGAAGCCATTTCTTCTTATCACACAGCCTGTCACAGGAGAAGAGACCAACCCCCACCTGACTACAACCTCCTTTCAGGAAGTTGTGAAGAGCAATAAGGTCACCCCTGAGCCTCCTTTTCTCCAGGCTAAATAACCCCAGCTTCCTCAGCCACTCCTCATAGGACCTGTGCTCCAGAATCTTTCCAAGGTCTGCTGCCCTTCTCTGGACACATTCCAGCACCTCAACGTCTTTCTTGTAGTGAGGGGCTCAGAATAAGACACAATCAAGTAGCATCTGGAGCATGCCAGAAAAGTTTATGGAATCTGATGGGTTTTTTTAGAGAAGCAGTCTAGTCAGAACTGGTTTGGTCATAGTTCATCCTACTTCTGAGTCAGGAACTAATTAGATGACTCTCACTTTTTCAGCTCTATTTGTTATGATTTTATCATGTGACCATGAAAAGCAAAGACATTTGTGCATCAAGGGAGGCTTCCTGTTTCTGAGGCTTCCTATACTTCACGAATCTGTGCCATGAAGCCTTGCATCAGCAACACAAATCCATTAATTCACCTGTCTATAAAACACTTTTCTCAATTATGCCCTTCTTTTAAAAGGAAGTATTTCAACCTTGAAAAACCCAGAACAGCTATTGAAAAAGACCTTTACATGAAGACCTTCTTCGATATCCCAAGTGACTCTTGCAAAGCTCCACTAAGACTCAAAGCCTACTCTTCAAGTAAGCAGTCTGTTTTCAGTACAAAACACAGACAAAGCCACCAGAAATCTACTTAAGTCAGTTTAAGAGCTCAGGAATACAGCTATGTCTAGTGCCTAAACAGCAACACAAAGATCTGCAATAGTTCAACCTACTAAGCATATAATAGTAAACATTTATAACTTCTACAAATAAATAAAAGTTTTGGCACCACATTTGCTACACGCTCTCTTTTCAGTCCTCCGCTGAATACCTTTTCTTTCTTAAGAAGACTTTCCTTGCAACAGTTTTTACAGTACACAGGCAATACACATGCTGAAATATAACACAAGTGGCTTTTTTAACAAAAATATTCTAGCAATGAGAGAACAGGGAATCAAAAATAGAAAATTCTGAACCCTGGTCACACACAATATCACAGCATGGGAAAAAAAGGTTACTTCATTAGAACCAGATGCTAAGAGAAAAAAAGATGGCAGCCTACCTGGCTCATCTGCATCATCTAAAGAAGCCTTGTAAAGGCCAGAAAGAGGCCAGAAAGAAGACAGAGTAGTAGACAACATGAAATCAGTGGCATTCCTTGCAATAATATTCAAGAATTTGAGCAAATTAACATCTTCCTTCCTCAAGAAAGAACTTACACGACAGGATTTTAAAAGGGAAAATCCCTAACTCCTACAAAAGAAGCCACAAAACAAGCTTCTCTTTTCTGAATCCCATGTTAGAATTCACAAACAAATTTGCAATCACAATAGATTTTTTTCTACTTGTGTTCTAATTTCAACAGTAAAAAGAGCAGAAGGTTAATGCGAGTATTCAAATGCCTAGATGCCAATTGCTTGAGGCACTGTGATTCGGAACCACAAGATCTTGTCTAGAACTTACTGTGGAATATCAGTAAATTGTTTGCATTTTACATGTCAGTTTACTCTGCTGAAAAACAAAGTAGCTCGTGTCTCACCAGGAAGTTTTAAAGTTGAGCCACTATTGTGAGATTTGGGAATACAAGCAGACAGAATAATAAAAACCATCACGAGGAAGAGTTCCAGTGGCATTTCCAAATACATTCATATTTCATACTTACTAAGAGCTTTATTCATATTCTCCATCTGAATCTGATTTACCATCGACTAAATTCTTATTGAAGGGTGATAGCTTATAAAAGATGAATTAATATTACATTACAGGCTCAGCACAACACACACCTAATACCTCAGTTTCTTTTATTGTGGTTTTCTTGCTCATTATTCAGTAGTTCTAGAGCCTCATATTTTCATCAGCTCAGCACAGCTCATTCCCCAGCCGTTGTTTTTCAGAGGTTTTTTTTAGTTGTGTTTCCTTTTTTTTTTTAACATACATTTTGACCTTTTTATTCATGGGTTGTTTGGATTTAGAATTTCCTTTTATGACCCCTATATTATTCTTTCCTGCAAGGCTGAGGTCCAGTATTTGGGTCTCTCACGCTGCTGTAGCCATTGCTTTTTAATCTGGTATGTCAAGGTGTCTATTTCTACATTTGATCCTTTTTGGAGTCATCTTCTTGTTCAAAGTGAAATGAGATGTCACAATGAAAAGCATTTTAGAACCATTGAAACCAAGAGTTACTTTCCTGTAACATCCCACAATATGATCCAAGCTGCTCTTGTGATCCTCTCTCTTAGTAGATTCATTCATTAATTCAAGCAGAGAAAAAACCAACACACAACTCTTATAAAGAGCAAGGCAAAAGCATCTGAAACACAAATCTTGATGTCAGTAACCAGAAGTCTTGAAGAGGACGTCAGAAGGGTTGAGCAAAATAAGGTAAGTCCAGCACTTTAACTGGTAATATTAAATAAAGCTAAGAAATTGAAGTTGCAACTTTGGGAAGCCTTATAACAAACATTGCTGCAAGCAGAGGTACCAGAGGTTTGCCTACACTCACAGAGGCAATTGTGACAACACCAGAAACAGAATTTTAAAGTCTTCATTACAACACCATGTGACAGCTGCACATAGCCTCTGCTTTCCAGGACAAAAGACATGCTTGACATCACCTCTCTCATCTTGACCAATTCCTAAAAGTCTATTGCCTAGAACAGCATACTAACAACACCTAGTTACTTCAAAGCTACCTTTTGAAATTTACATATGTATATTCATACACATTCAGACCAGTGGAACCACAGTACAAAATTATGACATCTATTAAACATTGTTGTTTTCTACTCTTAAACAACATAATACCCAGCAATATAAACCCAATAAAAATTCAATACAGTTTTGTACTATATAAATCCTTGCCAACAAAAATGAAGTGGCACTCAAAGGTGATGGAATATAAGTAGTTTTATGATTTGTGTGCAATATAATCAAACTGATCAAAATATAAGCATTGTAGTAGAAAGCTGATCTAAAAGCACTATTTACTTTAACAGTATCTAAAGGATGCTGTAGGACAGCCTTTCCAAAAGCATTTATGGTTTTAATTACACAGGAACACAATCTCAAACTATTTTGAAGACAGCAGACTATAAAGAAGCTGTAGCAGCAAGGTATTTAGCAAACTAACTTCAACAACTGAGAAAACATTTTCAACTTTATGGTGAGAAGAAAAATTAAAAACACCAAGGTCAGACACATAGTAATAGAGAGAATTAGAAGTGTCTTTTTCCAAAAAAAAAAAAAAAAAAGCTAATTCATAACAGATGAAATTTTGGGGCATTTGGTGCACTTCCTTTATTTATTTATTTTTCATCTATTATCCACTTGTATGATTTCTTCCCTTAAAAGATACCTACTCTTGAAATGCAGGATGTCTTCAGAAAACAAAGTTGAACTATTTACAGTAGCAATCATAATGGAAACATATCACCAATGTCCTCAGGACACAGTGCAAGCATGTTCACAGGAAAAAACAATCTTCTATCAGTCTAAGGAAAACAGACAATTTTTGAGCTCACAGTAGCAAAAGAAGTTTAAGATCTGCAGAATAAATTTTTCCCACTTCTGCTGTAATATGACATCTTGTAAAAAACATAATTATTCTGTAAGAAATATAAGTTCTAATGCTCTCTGGTTTTCCAGCTGCTGTTCAAGGCAAATACAGACCAACAAGAAACACTTAACAATTCATACTCAAAAGCAACACCACTTTTGGGAAGAGTGTGACAAATACCAGAACAATAAAAAAACTGCATGCAAAATACTACGAGTGGTATATATTACTGTTGCTTGCTATTTCCATTTGGAAATCAACTGTTATATTCTTATTTGTACAATGGTACAAGATAGAGGATGTGATTGCATTCCTGCAGACAGCAGCATATGCAGCTCTTAGCATAATCACAGGGTACAATCTTTCATCATAACTTAGACTTGACCAGTCAGAGTCCAGAGATCCTTGCAAATTAACTTGCTTTTTTGCAAGCCTCATTGCTATACACAGTCTCTGGATTACACAGTGTGAAAGAAAAAATTTACTTTCACAAGAGAGTCATTTCTAGTCTTTTCACCCTCTCTGTAATTAATATTATACAGCTAACTACTAGATTTGTACACTTGCTACTAATTCAACATGCCCCCCTGCTATCTTTTCAAGTCCACAGTCTCAGGGCAGCTGAGATTTCAAACAGATCATATTTTTCATAGGAGATTGTCAGATTTTTGAATGTCTTTTCTTTGCAATGTATTTACAATTTACATTTTAAACCTATTATTCATTTTAAATTATTTATTTTTTTAATAGCTAAAGAAGCTACTTTGCAAGCTGCACAAAAAAAGAGGATGCTCAGTAGAGACCACCAGAAAAATTCCATGCTCATGATGCCATCACCCCCTGCATCACTTGAGCCTAAGAAGAGCAGCTAATCTTTCATGTGAAACACCCACTGAAGGTAAAACATGACATTTTGTCATGACATTACACAACAGTTTTCTGGAAAGACAGCAGGATTAAGGATTAGGAATCCTGTTCCAAAGGAAAGAAGCAAAACAGCACTTATGTGCAGTACAACTGACAACACAGCTTTGATAAATGCAAATTGAACAACAACTGGTCTGAACAGAAAAGACTGGAGACTCTTTGTAATGAGGATCTGGGCTTTTCCTCTTACCCTCCCTAAAGCTAATGGTCTGTGGGACAACACTGCTGCTTTCTAGAGCAGGAAGGAGCCATTGACAGCAGAGATAAATCAGAAGGAACACAACCCCTATTCATCAACTCCCTAGTCCAGGACGAAGCTCTATTCCAACCTGCAAGTTTGTCAAACAGACATTATGCAAAAATTAACTGGTTGATTTGGCAAACCATAACCTTGCAGTTAAATCAATTACTAGTTGTCAGAGGTTCTCAAAGAGCTGTAAATACAGCGTGCATCGAGTTAGTAGCTCAGAGAAGCAATGCTGTCGCAGCAGCATTGGTTCGACCAAGCTGCTGAGCTCTTTTCACAGATCAAATGAGCTCTGGCCACAAGGAGAAGCTGCTCGGCAATGTGAATACAGTACATTATATCTAACATTCACATGCACAGAGCAGTACATGCATCAGAACAGTCTCCCTTTCTCATGTTTTGGTTGGTAGCACTGCAACTCCCAACTAGCACGGTTCAAGCAGCTTGACTACAGATTTGCAACAAAAAATGGGCACAGTCTCACCCCCTGCAAGTCACTGCCAAGACTCTGGTGACAGCAAGCACCTTTTATTTTAGGGTGGAAATTAAAAGCATTTACATCTTTCCAACAGTCTACCCCCAGAACATCAGCAGTGGCTGTGAATGGGATTATACACATTTCCCAGAGGGTAGCACATAAAAGGATTTTTTCCGGCTGCACTTTTGTGCCTTTGTTTTGCTGCTCAGGTCAAGAACATGACATGGGAAAGGGAGGAGTAGACAGGATATGCTATATGAGTTTTGTTATTACTTTAACTTAGCATTTTCCAATGGGAAACCATGTCAGGGAGGGGAAGCAGGAACAATCTCACAGGAAGCTTTCCATACTGTAAGTCACAGGCTGGCTCCACAGCCTTCCAAACATACTCCCATGATTACTTCCTATTCAATGGCTGCCTTTAGTTACTGCCTTGGTTTCTCTTCTCTTAAAAGCTTCCCCTCCACGACTTCATCAGTAAATGTTATTTCTGTTTTGTTCTAATGTCAGACAAATTCCTCAGCACAACAGCTGTTTCCAGTCAAACCATTTCAACATCAATTTATTATTATAAACAAAGGCAAATGTAAGTAAGTTCAATGTAAACCAGAAAACTAAAAGCACGTTTGCATCATTTACTATACTTAACATATATAAACTATAGAAAGTACAGCTGTAAAAATGCATCATTTATTTCCACATCTCACTATGCAAATTCAAGGCAAGGGGTTACCAACACCAAAATATGGATTACTCATCATTTTCAGAAAGAAAATGCCAACATTGATGCAATGCTGCTACGGTGTGTCATTTTTGCCACACCCAGCATCTGAAAGAAGAAAGCTCTACAGAGGGCTTTTTGTTAAACAAAATTGTTTTTAAACAAAATTATTTATCAAATGATGCTCCATTTTGAAACCAAGGAAAACTATTACTTTATAATTTCCTGAGACAGGAAAATGCTATTTTCCAGTATTTTTCCTTCTAATGTATAGCAGCAGAAGACCATGTTTCCACTAAGTCTCCTTAGGTATTTTTGCATGGTTCTCATCCCTGCAGAGGCTTCTGTCCTTGCTTTGCTATCCAAAACAACAAGTAATGTGAAAATTATTTTTCATGTGTTCCTCAAGTCATATTTAAGGGCCAGATGCAGACACCCCTGTTCAAGCTTAAAATTATATGCAAACAGCTGAAAAGAAAGAAGTTTCAAAGCCTAATACAGAATATCAGAGAACCTTCCAGATAACATGTGTAGGCATACAATCATGCACACTGTTTCTGAGATGGATTCCTAAGTATCTATAAAGGTGGCAAATGTTCCATCATAAAAATTGTTTTTCAAGACAAAAAAATTCAGATCATTTTTCCTCTGAAGTTCATGTAGGTTGAATTTGCCATCATTATTTTATTGGGATTTTTACCTGGTCAAGAAAACTAAATCAGAAACAAAAAGGAAATAAACTATAACATAATGATAAGCTTAGTTACAATCTGCCATATGCTTACAATCTCCACAGCCAAGCAGATTCAAGAAGTAATTGATCTGCCTGTTCCCACACATCCAATTGACACATCTGATGCAGACACTAGTATAGTGGAAGAAGCAGAAACAGACACCTGAAAAACTGGTACTCCTGCCAGAAGCTACTAGCTGTGTGAAACATGCGGGAAATAGAGTTTATTTTCATTGGTTGAGTGATTTCTTAATCCTAAAAGTTTTCATTTGAGTTTGTGATAATGTTTTTCTTTAGGATACACATCTATGAGTTTCATATCCTCACAAATATCTATACAGTTTTTATATTAACCACTTTTGCTTTTCTTCTATCGCCCTTCAAGGGTATACACTTCAAAGTAACCTGCTTGGTTCATTCCCCCAAAATAGGCATTATATCTCCTTCTGTACTCTTGCAAAGATCTATGTTTTTCCTAGCTCAAGACAACAAAGTTTTGTCTTCTTAGTTATGGTAGTTGAAGGCATCACGGGCTCTTTTGCCATGGATCACTATATAAACCCTTCCATCTCATAATCATATATGCCATAAAAACAGGAAGCCTAATCAATGGTATAGTGCAGTTAAAGTAATGGGTGCTTGAGAGTGTTACTGATAAGTAGATTGATAACAGACTGACAGTTGAGATGTCTGTAGTCCAAAGGACTGAGAGCCTTTGTAAGATACTTGCAGTACTGTAAAATGAGGACAGTAAGTGTCCAAGTAATACAGTAAAAACTGAAAACATGGTGCTGCTAAGGACTGGAGTTCCAGAGACTCCTTAGATTTTGCACAGAAATCAATCAACTAGCAAAAAGAAAATCTATTAAATCTGCAAAACAGCATGCAGAAAGAACACAACACAAGGAACTAATTAAAAGGGAAATATGAATTGGAGTTTTGTGTTTTGTTTCTTGACATCAGTATGGACCACAATACTTGCTAGCTGCCAGATGCTCACACACCTGAGCAACAAATTTAGCAGTTACAAGCACAAGCAGGGCATAGAACACAGGGAGGAACTATCATGCTGCATTTCTGCATAGCTCACTTCAGCAGGCCTCTCTGTCTACTCTGATATCAAAGCTGTCCAAGCCCACTTCCCAGTTAGATCATCTGAAACTCACCTTTCCAATGATAGGCATTCTCATATAAGCAACTATACTCTGCATCTAACACTTTCCTAAAGGAACTATTTTAGCCTTCAGATGCAGTTTTCATGGGACCCATGTGCTGCCTCTACAACTGTGGCCACAACAGTGCGTCTCTGGATACTCTGGAAGCCTACTCATCATCCTCCTTTCTGCCCTTTGTTAAGAACCAGCAATGAAATCAGTTTCTCTCAGCATTTTCATATGTGAAGGTAGTCCTTTTTATTTTTCAGTTTAAAACATTTGACAAAATTAAGTATTCTGCTGGCCAAAAGTTCACAGTGAGATACCAGCTACACAACTATCACTATAACCGCAGCTACTAACTACCACTTAGCTGTGCACTGTGGTTTACAGACAGCTTAATCTATTTTAAACTAACACTGAACCAATTATTGTCAGAGTATGTATTTTGCTGTACACTGTACCTTTGTACACCTAGATCTGCAATACACACACATTTATACTTGGACATTCCCTCAAATTATTTGAGCAGCTTACTATAGCCTTCTAAAGAGCTGGCAGACAGTTTGTGTACCTTACAACCATGAAAACTTCATACTGTTTCCCTCTCTGATCCTTCATTTAAATTTCTCTTATCGCACAGGATTTTTAGAAAGGAAGTCTTCCTAAGAAATTTAAATACCACAGGAAAATATACCTTTGATTTTGCAAGCAGTGCTTTCCTCCATGAGTATTTTGTCCATATTGCCCCAACCTGTTATTTTCTACCATTTAGAAACTAGACTTTCAAATGTTGAAAACACAACACAGGTAAATGTCATGGGGAAAAAACCTCAAGCAGATATTAAGGCAACCAAATTCTGTGAACAAAAGCAAATGTTAAGCTTTGTGATTCTGTCCTCTAGTAAGACTTACTGATGGCATATAGTGCTCATCACTTTTGTTCAAAACTCACCTACACTTCTGACTGCACATTCTAATCAAACATGAAGTGGCATGTGCCAGCCTGCATCCTGAAAAGCGTTAACAGAAGGAGTAGCACTCATGCTCCAAAACCTCCAGGATATGAAGCATGATCTGAGCAACACACTCTTCTATGTTTCTATGAAACACCCCACTCATCTAATTGTTCTCATCATTAATTGGAACAACTGGGAACAGAAAAAAAAATAAGCATATTTGGGACGTATGCTTGAAGTAAACCTCATTTCTTAATATAATGTTTGGGAAGTTTAACTTCGCATTTGGAATATATTAAGGCTCTTCAGACAAAGCTTGCAATATGTGCATTTAGCTAACAAGTTTTAATATATGACATTATTCAAACATTTTAGATATTTAACAGCAAATGTACACAAACCCTTCAGCAATTACATTAGGCAAGAATTCTCAGCAACTGATGCACATGAATTCTAGATTTTCTTATACCTTAAGATGTTGGTTGAATTTTTCTTTACCTTTTTAAGTGAAGTGGAGAATACTTTTTTTATTCTGGTATTAGTAAATCTTTGACAGGACAAAAACACACTGTAGTCTCTTTCTGTAAATTAGTATGACAAATACCTTTTGCTATCTGCATTACTCAATTCCAATCCTAAAACACTTAAGCAAATTCTTTTCACTCAATGGCATTAACACTAACAACAAAATAGTTAGTTAAAACGTTGCCTTACCGTGTAAATGCCAATTCTACAAACAGCAAATGAGAGCTGGATACATTCAGACATAGTCTAAAGGAATTAAAATAAAGACATTACCAAGAATGCTATTTATTAAGAATTACTTTTCTTCCCATCTCTCCCCTCTCCCCTGAAGGAAACACCTTATCGTTCTTCTGCAGGGCTGTATTAAACAACCCGAGAAAAATGCTATATAAATTCAGATTATGCAGATACTTACTACCTTTCATACAGAAGCAGCTGCCAACAGCATTAGAACTCACTAATTCAGTATTTCATTATAGGTCACAAACTACCTAATGATTCCCAAAAGGCCTGAACACATTAACAATTTGCATGTAAGCTTTCAGTCTCATTTATTTTTATCTACTCTGGTTTAAAAACCACCTACAAGAGACATTTTAATGGAATGCTTTTTGGCTTCCTAGTAGACTATAAAGAGCATCTGTGTTTAAGTGTTACAGTTCTTCTCTCTCTGTACCATCACTGAAACTTTCTTCCTCTATATACCAAAATAATGCATATAATTTAATGTTCCCACATTTCTGAAGTCTTACTCTTAATTTTCTGATATTGTCATGTTCAAAATAGAACTCTTAAATATTTTATTTCATCTGTTCTTACAGCTGTGAATAACCATATTAAAAGTTTTTACCCTCAACTCGCTCATCTGTTGTGATGACACAATTCTATGTCTTCTGCAGTCACCCAGAGAGGCTGAGGACGGACTATGAATTTCTGACGAAACAGATAAAAAACGCCTTCTTTAATTAGCATAAAGAAGCGACTCTCCAACACCAAAATAAAAACTACTATACGTTGCCATTTTTGCAATATGATCACGTATAATAAACCAGGTTTACAATGATTTATTCAGAAGAGTAATTGAGGAATTACTTTAAATCAGCTATTTGAGAAGTCACTGTAGGGAAAACTTAAAGCAATCAACTGGAACATTTTTACTACTTAACAAGTTCACACATCATCTGCAGGTATTTTAAGATAAAGTGCTGGATGCTACAGACTTCAAACAGTATCAGTCAAAACATTTATTTTCAGTCTCTGCTTTCTAACTTCTCCCCCTCCAAAAAACAAAACACAAAAAACCCCCTGCAATTGAAATACCCATTTAATTAGAAGTGTGATATAAAAGAAAAGAGATCTTATTAGATATAATAGAAAATAGAAAATATGTAATTATAATAGAAAAATGTGTAGCAACATTTTTCTTTTGCTGTAACCGTTTAATCTAAATTTTGAACACACACTATTTTACTGAACTGTCTAAAAGCTTCTGACTTTCACTGAAAGCCAAAAAGCACAGCACAAAAGACCTGAACTTCAACAGCATGGTTGATTTTTTTTTTTCTTACTGGAAGCAATCTAGCATATTATTACTGAAAAGGAAATGCTGATTCAAAGCACCATTTCAATTGCAAGGAATTTTTTTTTCAGTTTTAAGAACAAACAGCCAAGTCTATGTGCCCCAAGTTTCTCCTAGAAAAAAAATAAAATCCCAAGAAATAGGCACTGACTGAGAAATCCTATGTTACACAAAGTGGTGGGGTGGGATTATAAACCATACCATTACCTCTTCTGACAGTATTTGCAGACCCTGTTCCAAAGGTTCCAGGCATGGATGACTTCCCCAAGCAATTTAGTCCAGTGCTTCATTATCCTCTCTGCTAGAAAGTTTCCTAATGTTTAACCTGAGCCTGCTGCAATTGAAGCCCATACTGAAACATAGGGTGATACATAGAGTGATTTATATTTTCAGTATCGTGACATATTTTATGCTGATGGCAGACACAACTTTAAGTAAATGATTATTTCTGCTTGCAAGAAAAGTAAACATGCAGCAGCAAACCATTACAATTTCTCAATGTATACAGTTTGCTTTTATTCTAGATTAGCACAGCATTACAAATTGTTTTCCTTCTTTTATTTTTGTTCAGTACTTTCAGGCTATACGTTAGCGGGAGAACTAAGCTGCAGTTCAAATTCCCCATCGGGTGCCTGTAGATCCTTTCTTCAGTAGAATAAAGCAAAATACACCTGTGTTACCTTACTCATCTGTCATTGGGTTTGCTACTGACAACATTCTGAAACCACAAGACTTTAATAAGGCATGAATTCTAAAATTATCTCCCCATCCTACTGTCACATAAAGTACCAATGGATGTTTCCCCTATGCATTTCCCGAAGAAAAAAATCAAAGTAATCCCTTCTTCAAGCCTCCAAGATAATACTTATAAACTACAGTCTATCATGTTAAAAAGGGTCATTAATCCCAGCGCTTAATTTCTCTTATATTCACCTATCCTTACCTCCAAAAATTTACATCCCCTCCCCAATACTATTTCAGTTTAATCTCTGAAAAAGTGACAGTGATTTGACATAATTAGAAGTTTAGTGATACTATCCTACAGACTATCATCTGACCACTGAATTACAATATATGTGATAATCTGTTGCTACAATGAGGAGTTAATTCTTGATACTTGTAATCTTTCACTACTTTGGTTTTACAACTCATTTGGGACCATACAACTGGGTAACAAAACAGGTGTTGGAGAATTTGCATTTAATTTACTTACAGTTTACTGCTGCTTTCGGAAAGGATTTTACATGGTAAGCATGAAAATAAAAGAAAAAAAAAAGTAAAAATATACCTACAAATACTACAAAAGAAAGAAAGATATCTTATTTGATACAATTCTACAAAAACTAATTCTTCATAGATGTGAATTCATATGTCCAAAGTGAAAAACGGAGTCATCAGGTCAAATATGTAAAACATGCCAATACCCACCCTTCTCCTTAGGCAAAGAGTCATCTTACAAACATTAAGTAAATTTCTCCCACCGGAAACTAAACTCATGGCTAACTTTCATATTCACCCAAGACTGTTATTTTAATCATACCTTTTAAAAACGTGGCTGGACATAATGACTTAGAAAGATGTCCTGCCTGCAGCTGTGCAACCTTTCATTCACAACAAGCATTTGTTCTGTCCATTTTTTCAAGCATTCAGCTATCAGTCCAAATATCAGTCAAATATTTTCAGTATTCAATGTTTAAAACAAGAAAAAAAATCTCATACAGCTCTACCACAGGCACATGTTATTAGTCTGCAATTGCACAAAGCCATTGTTTTAATTAATATTTATTCCCTCAGTAAACACAAAATTAAATCCCTAGTCATAATATTTACAAAAGACCACATTTTTTAAAAGATTAATTCGAGCATATTCTGCAACTGATGACTTCAAAGCTGCAAGCACCGAGTTGAAAGCACTAGCCCCAAGAACCTTGTTGGGCAAAAGGGGGAGGGGATCCCAATCAGCTCCTCAGAAAAGATACAAAAGGCTCAACACTTGGGAGAACCGCAGGAGGTGGTAGCTTCAATTCTGCCAACCAACAGAAATACTCACCTCGACCTCAACTTGCTGTGCCATAATCCTAAATAAATCACAGCACTTAGTATAGCTCCAAAACCACAAAACCAGAAAGCAACATGAGAAAAGCAAAATGTTAGGAGGTTTTTTTCAGGCAATATGTTTCTTTAGTAAAGCAAAGATCAAGAAGCCCTTCTGCTCATTTATAAAGAAGTGATACAATCCAGTAATCGCTTGGAATTACTGGATCTTCCAGGCAAAAGCTTTTCCACCTCCGTTCTTACCTGCATCTTTTCAGTGCATAAAATTGCAAAAATTAGTAACACAAGTGTATAAAATATGCAGGTTTTAAGACACCTATATGTATGGAGCCTGAAACAAATTCTCAGTGTTTATGTGCTTTAAAGAACAAAGGGGGTACCCAAAAGCACACACAACTACGCTACAGTAAAGGTAGAAGGAACTTTGACCAGAACTGCTTTTTGCTAAGCTTGTGTACTGAACTCCAACTAGTAACTCCAAGGCTTCTCTTTCTGCACAAGACGTCACAGCCCTCTAGCACATTCCATTAATAACGTTTCTAACTTAAACCCCCCAAATAGCTTTTTATACAGTTCTCAAGGATAAAAGACACACAAAATAATTTCATATTCTATTATTCTCTCTTAATGCTTGTCTTAGTTCAGCAAGAGACCAATGTTTGCTAAGGAGGGCGTGTTAGGGAAAAAAAAAAAGGGGGAACCAAATTCCTCCCTCTATGTTATTAGAACTTCGAAATTAAGCAGCTTCAGGTGAGAGGTGTGGAAAAAGAAAATAACAGCTCTTTATTAACATATATATATATATATATATATATAATATAACAAACCCAAATGAGCAACAGCGGCTCCCCCGCCACAGTCGGGGCCGAACGCGGCTGCTCCCGCCAGTTCTCACAAGTGCCCACAGCCACGTGAGCCATGGCGCTCCCACGCCGCAGCCGGGAAGGGGGTTTTCCCGCCGGTCCCAGGGCGATGGGCACGGTCCTCGGTAACACCTCGGGGCTCCACAGCTCAGGAAATAACTGCCCGCGGTGGTGGGCGGTGGAAGGGTCAGGCAGCTGCCGCAGGAAGATTCTCTGACCCGCAGAACCGGCACAGGGCGTAGCCTGAGGCAGACACCTCGCTCTGAGAGGTCGGCAGGTGCTGTGAGGGCCGGCAGAGACTGCGGCCGCTCCCTGTCAGCTGTGCGAGGCAGGAGAAGGTTTCTCGTCGGGGGAAGGGGGGGGGGGGCGGAAATCAAAAGGAGAACAAGAAGGTGGCTGCCGGTTCTGTCGGCAGCAGGCAGGAAAACCCACAGACAAAAGGCGGTGTGCTGCCGGCCGGTTTTAAAAGGAACTCTCCCCTCCGCTGCCCACCCCCCTGCCTTCCCCCGCCTCGGAAAAGAGAGCAGGGGGACATCGTAGGTGCACACTATCCAGTAATTGATACTGGGGGGGGGGAATTCCAATATCTCTTTTCAAACCTATAACAATGCTGAATAATTAGATTTCTAAAATACCAGCCTCCCTGTACATAATCATTAGAAAAATAAATCTTAGTTGAGAGTCTAGGAAGAAACCTGATGCTGATGTTAAAGCAATGATATGTGAACAGGAAATAGGACAGGATCCAAGAAATCTCTTGTCATCATAAAAAGTAATGAGGTGGATGCACCAGAGAACAATGCGCTCCCCTCTTCTAGGCAATATTCTCAGTACGACAGTTTTCCATGACTGTTTCCAGGACTGCAATGGCTCAGACAGTGAAAGATGCAGATTAGCCAGGACAAAATTAATAGCTGCAAGAACAGCATAGATATTTCTCAAGAATGCTGGACCTTTTCTCCAGTCTTGCTGAAACACAAAATTATACAAGTTTCTAGGCAAGAATAAAGCACTGAGAAGAGATCACTCACTGCAGAGTGCATCATCACTCTACAAAGATGTCAATTCAGTTTCAGGTTCACTCAGTGTGGTGGGCCTTACATATGAAGTAATAAATTCATTAAGACACAAATGTTGGAAGGCTGATAACCTCTGCTCATATGTCAAGGCAGCACCTCCAAGAAGAAGGAAATCCATTAGCTACATGCCCCTGGAGCAGATTAAGTACCTTCATAAATCCCTCTAAACTACAAAGTCTCACCTCCTGTGCAGTCAATGCAATTCTGCTTACACTGGGGAGAGCTCCTGGACACCATCCAGAATATCTCAATTTTTAACTGCAATTTCCTGTTCTAGAACTAGTTCTAGCTGTCCCCTCAGTGAGGAGGGATGGAAGTATTTAGCTCACATCAAAGCATTCTGGACATACAGGAAATCATATCTTATGGACCTACCATCAGGTTCCAGCAATCACAACTTCAGGATCTCCACTAGCCTACAATCACATTTAATACCTACCCACAATTGATCTGTCTTTGAAGACACTGTACAAATTCCTGATCAACTCATCTTGACCACTCTAACATTACTGAGATGTAATGTGAGACACAGAATTCAACCAAACTCATATGAAAATGCAGTTCCTGGATTATAACTGTCAGTGAGTTCTTTTATTGGTAAAAAATTACTTATTGCCTAGTTACCCTCTCTCTATGATTTCAAAGACTTCTATAATACAGCCTCCTCACACCAGCCAGCTGTCTCTTCTTCAGACCGAAGGGCTGTAACTATATAAACCTTGCTTGTCTGGAAGCAATTGCTTTCTTTTAATTACTGTGTCATCCTTCTTCGTATCTTCTTTAGTTTTTCGGTTCTTTTCTTGAGATGATGCAACCAGAAATGTAGCATTTAAGCCAAGAGCAAACCTTACATTTGAAGCATTGTAAAAATGAGATGTTTCCCTCTTTTTCTTAATACTCTAAGCTTGTTGACAGATGTCTGGGTTGAAGAGACATTTTAAAGAAGAATCCTCATTCCATTTCCTGAGCGCTGATGGTATTTTAGGGCCTATCCATGCACCCATACTGCCACGTGACTTGTACTATAAAGATATGCAACTTTGCATTTATCAACACTCAATTTAATCTGCCATTTTACTACAAATACTACCAAAAAGAGGTACTATGATTTTTTTCCTGGGTTCAATATGCACTATTAATATTTGTGCCTGCATCAGCCCACCCAAAGGATATGAAATGTATACTACTAAACACAAACATTAAATTCCCTCATAATCTCTGCATTCTCTTTCTCCTCTTATTCATTGCCAGAGCTGTGCTATCAATGCTCATTTATGAAACTTATATTGGCAGATTAAAAAGTTACTACTTCATTTTTAATTGCTTCAAAGTTTTTCATCTCTAATAGAGGCAAAAATCATATAAAGGAAAACTAGGCAGTAGTTGCTGTAAAAGCTAATAAAATGTAGAAAACAGATGTTTCTTCCATACAAAAGCTCCAAATCACAATAACAACAAAGAAAAAAATCTGCAAACTTACTTCCCCCGTATCAACAGTTCCTACTGGCTCTTGGATGCCATCTTGTTTCCTCAGACTCTGCAATGTCAGAAGCTAATGTGGGTCCTGCAAAAAATTTTTCTTCTATTGCTCCACCAAAACATACACCAAAGCATTGTACAAAGATTCATGTTCTTCCAACTGTTTGTCCTTATTGGTGACAAGGCCCTAGGGCAGGACTGCATCTAACATAGGAGAATTTGTCATCTACATTTCCTGCTTTATGTCTCTTCCTCAGACAGAAGGAAGTTACTTACACATTTGTTGGCAATTAGTATAGTCACCTCACCAGGTTGCCAGTGAGACAAAAGGTAAGTTCTGTACTCTGAAGGGCTCCAGCATGTGACCTAGACATCTCTTATTCAATTGAAAATACCCTATTTATGTCCAGAGAGACTTTTATACAGTTGGACAGCTTGCACTTCAGAAGGTTTTGCTGCACACACAGTGAAAAACAGCAAAACAACATACTTCAGAGCATTATGAGCCAGAACACAAACAAACAAGATTTAAATACAAAAAACATTTAGAACAAAAAAAACTTTTTTGTTTTCCTTCTTATGGCTTTACAGCTGTATGGGCCCACAGTTGTGTTTTTAAATTAAACTAAAAATGCTTCTTTTATTAATGGAAAGCTAATAGCCTCACATAATCACAAACTTCAGAACTCAGTTTAAGAAAATAAACACCACAAGCTGGCAGTATTAAAAAACATGAGCTGATGATACTGACGACAAGCCAAAAATGGTAATCAGCATGTGATATTAGGAGGAATATTCTGTCCTTACTAAATGCAGATTTTTGTACTTATTAAAAGCTTGCATTTCTAACCTTTTGTGAAATTCATCACCACATTGCCTCAAGCTTGGAGGTCTTGGAGGTCTGACTGAAGTATTCAGGAGCAGCACTCTGCAGAGCAACACAGTGTGGTGGTGCATAGCAAGAGCCAGTGTTGAAGACTAAGTATTCATACTTCAGACACTTGTTCTGACCCAGCCCTGTGGACTGAAAATTCATTAGTGAAGTACATTTTCCAGTCTAGTTGTTTGAAAAAATATCAAGTTCATGTCATCTGTGCTCACTCTGCAATGCAAACCTATGACAATAAGTAGAGATGACTACAATTCACAAACACCAATACAGTTGCATGCACCCTGTACACTAGTTGATCTTACAGCTGTTACTTTCTTTCCTGCATTCAGCTATATTTTTTATTTTAAAAAGAACTGTCAGACCCCTTATCATCTTCCCAAACTGAAAGATAATAAGATGAAAGCCCTTGTGTTCTACAGAGGGTGTAAATTTTCAAGGATGTTACAGCTGATAGATGAGTCAGACAGCCCAAGTAATACTTATGTGACAAAAGAAAAAATTCATATGAGAGGGGTGTTTAGCATAAACAGTAAGGGCAAGGCTACATGGACCTTTGCTGCTCATGTTGTAGGAGATGTATAAAAAACATACACGTGTCTCAGAGGAAAAATACAGAGTTGCTAGTATGGACCTTTCCCCATCTTTCCTTATTCAAAGGGCAACACCTACTGGTTTAAAGTTACAGTGAAGCAAAACTCTAATGTTCAAACATATTCCTCCCTAATGGCATTTGTAGTACAAGAGAAAAGGTTTTTTATGGCCTGCAGATTCCAAACAATGGAACTGGCAACAGCAATGAAAGACAAGTATGAAGTAGACCAGAGCCACTAAGTGATCATGATCCATCCTGTAGTACCACTTTCTAAATCAAGCTTGTCCAATTAAATTAAAGGGTCTAACTATTTCAAAGGGAAGGTCTTAAAAGTAAGCTGTCCAAGAAAGCAAAGCTGTTCAGAAACATTTTCTTTTTTTTTTTTTCCTTTTAATATCACCTAATGTATTAAGAACACCAGAGTTTGGCATATGCAGCTTTTCCCAGTCAAGAAAGACTTAGTGTGAACACTAACAATACAGAATGTAAGGTCAAGACCACTCAGAAACCAAGAAAAAACTCTAAAGTCACTTCAAGGCCTATTAATCTAAAATTTGAAAATTTAATTACTATTACTCAAAAACTTCCCAAATTTTAGCTTTTTTTGGGCACGCATACAGGAGTAAAATAGTTTGTATCAGCTAACAAATGTACAAAGAACAAAAAGAGAATCCAAAAACCTGTTATACTAAAAAAACCACACACAAAAAAACCAAAAACAAACCCCAACAAATTGAAGTTGAAGTGGTTGTTCATGCAAGAAGTGTCATCTTCCATTTCCGGTTGAAATTTACTCGTCAATACCTGCCCAAGAAATATTCTTATATACAACTAAGATACTACATAGTATCTTGGGATACAGTCTAGGGAGATAAGCTATCATAATAAAATTGCTAATATACAAAACTAAACAGGTTATCAATTTTATCTTGTAAACCTCTTAGGCAAATAAAAGACTTTTTTTTTTTGTTAAGACACACATTCAAATTTCTACATCACCCTCTCAAGTAGCTTATAAAAGTTCTACACAGATCAGGCTGATACATGCATCCATTCAATGTAAGAACCTTATCTAGTACAGAGATGCCTCTAAAGAAGTGTATTGTGAAATTCTACTTGCTTAAAATTTGCATCGTAAGTAGCACGTATGAAAACCTGAAGCATTTCTATTGTTTCCCACAAGTTCTCCAAAGCAAAAACTGTAAGACTGGTCACATGCCATGCTTTTCACAAGATGCGTCATGCCATAATTTCTTAAATTAAGCATAGTCTACTGAACATAGGCCAACCAACACAAGTCTCTGTATACACTATAATCCTTTCAGACACAATGTAGCAAGAATGAAGCGGAAGAAGGTTGCAGATAGAGCACCAGATTACATAGTCACAAAAACGTACAAAACTGCATTTATGCAGCTGTGTTTGCACAGTATGTTTTAAAAGAAAGAATAACACAAGTAAAAGATGCCTCTAAATAAGTGAAGATGGATTCTTTTCTGGAGATGGAACCTGGTTTAGCTACGTTGATCAAAAACAAAACAACAAACCACACCACTCCTAACATTGTAATTATATCACTACAAAAATAAAAAAAGACATCAAGCTCAAGAGCCTCCTCTAGCTAGTAAAGACACAGAGGCCGGTGATACTTTTTGGTTACAATGCATAACTAAAAACAGACCAGAGCATTACAGTAGTACCAGCTCATTATCAAATTGCATTAGCCATAAACCAAGGATCGCATTCTAAGCAGGGGAGGCCCTAGTCAGGTTCTGGGTATCTCCCTCTAATAGCTTCAGGGCCATAGTCCAACCAGGCTCCAAGTGACTTGGCTTTGAGCAGGATTTGAATGCTTTCAATAACTGCTAATATTAGAAGGTGCCACAGATGTTCAGTATTTCTTGCGATCTGCTCCTCAATGGAGAAAAGAAGTCTACACCAATGTAGGTCCGACTCAGATAAAATGAGAAAAACAACCTTCCTATGCAAGTCTGGGAAGAGCTGGCTGAGGGTAGACTCCTTGTGGAGATGGAACAACTCCTGAGTCTGTGCTGCAGTGAACCCGACCTCAGCTATCCTCACCTCCCTCTCCACTAAATTCACTCATTCAGCCCCACTGCTAACCAAAACAGTGTCTAATACTCTGTCACAGGACTACTGCAACCAGCAACAACTGCATACTTTGCTCTGCTCTCTGCTTCACACTGCAAGCATAGGTGAAAGTCTCACTGCCCAACATGAGGAACCAGCAAAAGTACCTTCTGCTTATGTTTTGATGGCAATGTAGGTGAAAGATCCCAACATAAATGCAAAACCCACAAAATTCCTTAACGTGTAGAGCTTTTTGTTACTGTTGTTATGGAAATAATGAGGCAGTTGTTCTACATACATAGCTTAATGTCCACATTATAACTTCAAATCTTGCATGGATAAAGAGTAGGCCCATCTTTACACTGGAACAGAGTGTGACAACAGTTTAGTCCTCCAAGCTGAAAGTGGGTCCACACAACTAGTTGCCTAACTCACCACCACAATTTATTTTTTTTTTTTTTGTTAGAGCAGTCTTTCTGAGGTGCCTGAAGCAGTTGATCAATGTTTTTTTTAGAGCTGACACCAAAAAAGGCCACACAAAGTAAAGAGGAAAAGGAACAAATGGAGAAAAATAGTCAGGAAAAAAAAAAAGTAGAGCTATTTAATCCCCTCCCCCCTCTGGTTAATACAAAAACATACTCTCAGTTTCCAAGGCTTATTAAATTTATTGTTCTCCGAGTGGTTGGCCTTCCACAAAACAGCCTGTAGCAGTCACAGAGGTTAATGCAAGCACTTCAAAAAGTAGAGAATAGCCAGTTTTGTCTGGATATAAGTTTACAAAGGAAAAAAAAAATCTAAGAAACAGCTCCAGGCTTTCAAGGAGCTACAAGGCTGCACTTGACACACATCAAGTTTATTATCAGTGTTTCATTAACTAGGTTCTTAAAGAGAAGTCTGCCTACTATTTCTTCTACATAGGGACTCATTTTCTACTCACTCTCTGTTATTTGAATTCAGGAAGGTAGGCGTAAAACATTTTTGGGGGTATAAAGCTGAATAAACCAAAATAAATTTAAGCTACATGGACACAAGAATATGAAAGTATAAATTCAAGGTATTTCTGGTTCAGTTAATTTCATTGTCATAAAAGGAAAAGTCAGCCACTGCATGCAGCTCTCACCTCAACATGGCAAATCTTTAAATCAGTTCACTAAAAGGAGCATCGTCAGAGATTCTGTTGTGTTTGATGAACTTCTCTTGAAAGCCTACATCCGTGAGCACCTCATGTGAAGACATTAGAGTCAAGATTCTGACTCCAAATACTTCCTGATCGCACCTGATATCAGTAACCAACAGGGACAGCCAGAAGATGCGTACCCATTACTGCCCGATCTGCAGCTTTGCAGCACTCCACGGCGAAGGAAGGGGAACCAATTCACAGCAGAGCGCTCAAAGCAGCAAGACTAGAACAGTGGGATGTCAACAAGACTGGAGCCATGGGATGTGCTCGTTACGCTCTCACACTGTTAGGCTGAAAAGACCAGGTAAGCAGGTACCACACTAAAACAAAGCCGTCTGCTCGTTACCCGGCCGTGCCACAGGGTTCGACTGCAGGGGAGTTCAAACACCGGCCACGACCCCATCCTGAGGTGCGCGCCTGCGATACAAGCTCTCGCAGACGAATGCAGCCAATATTCATTAAAGAGCCATAAACGCTACACCCGAATACCAGCTGCCCGGGCGCCCGGCTGAACCCGCCCGCGGTAGCAATTTAGTTCATTCAAGCGTGCCCTAAGCTCCAGCATTTAGGAAAAAAACAGCGACCCGGGTCACAGCTTTAGAAACCTAATAGCAGCCAAATGAGCGGGGCCCGGCCGCTTTATCGCCCTTTAACAGCCCGGCGGGCCGGGCCGGGCAGCGCGGCCGGACCCTCCTGCCCCCCGCCCTGGGCTGCCCCGCCCGTGCTCACCGACCCCCGCACACCGCCCCCGCCGCTCGGGACGTGCCCGCCGGTGCGGGTCGGGAACCTACCAGGTAAATCCATGTACCGGGGAGGCGCCGGCGCCGCGCTGCCGAGTTCTCCGGAGGGGCCGCGGTTGCCCGCCCGGCTGACAGCGGCGCTGGGCCGGCCGGAGCTCCTCCGCCGCGGGAGGCGCGCAGAGCGGAGGCGCGGGGGCTCGGCGGAGCGGCCCGGGAGAGCGCGGGCGCTGCCCCGGCGACGCTGTCAGGGCGCGCTGCCGCCCGCACGCGCGCGCGGAGGGAGGGAGGGGAGGGAGGAAGGGAGAGAGAGAAGAGAGAGGAGAGGAGGGACGGCGGGGCCGGGCGGGCGGCGAGGGAGGGACGCGCCGTCAGCTGATCGCACACGTGGGGCCGCGGGGAGCGCGCCCTTAAAGGGGTAGGCGCGCCCGGGAGGCGGGACCGCAGTGGGAGGGGGTCTGGGATTCCTTGTAGAGAGTCCAGAGTAGGGCAGCGGAGCTGGTGAAGAGGCTGGAGCACAGGTCTCATAAGGAGCGGCTGAGGGAGCTCGGAGTGTTTAGCGTGGAGAAAACGAGGCTCAGGGGAGACCTTATCGCTCTCTATAACTCCCTGAAAGGAAGATGTAGAGAGGGGCCTGGGCAACCAGCGTTCTCCCAGGCAACCAGTGAGAGGAGGAGTGGAAATAGCCTTATGCTGCGCCACGGGAGGTTTAGCTTGGACATTAGGAAGAATTTCTTCGCAGAATTCCTTCTTAGACATTGCAATGGGCTGCCCAGGGAGGTGGTGGAGTCACTGTCTCTGGAGGTGTTTAAGAATAAAGACTGGACGTGGTCTTTAAGAAAAGACAGTGCTATGGTCTAGTTGACACGGTGGTGGTTCGGTCAAAGGTTGGACTTGATGATCTCAGAGGTCTTTGCCAACCTAACTGGTTCTGTGATAATTCCCCCAAGCACCTGTGAAAGCAGCGCTCATGTACTGCAGGCTGACATGTGGACATGGAGGCTTTCCCACAAATGTACAGTGTTAGCAGGAATGCCTGACTTCCTGGAAAAATGGAAGGAAACTTCTAAACAGGTATGATGGTGGTACAGGAAATCTAGAAACAAGGCATCAACTGACAGATGAGGAAGAAAAAAAAAACTGTAATAAAAAGAATGGTGAAAGCAGGTAAGGAGCTAGGAGAAAAGAGGCATAAATGAGGAGCCAAGAGCAAATGGGAGTAAGTATTTGTAAGGGTGTTGGTAAGCAGTTGGCCTAGACCTAATAAATGGGGGTGGGGAAAGGAAAATTAAAATTGCTGCTCTGATTTTTGTAATTACTAAAGTCTGTTGTCAGCAGTTTCAGTTAAAACATCCAGACAGTTTTGGTAAGGTGTTCCCCTTGTCTGCCCAAAAAAGCATCTTGTTCTTGTCAATGGATAATTAATTTTCCTCATGCATCTAGTCTAGAAAAAACTTCTTTCCTTTGACAGTCCTGACGTTACTTTGGGAGTCAGTATCAAATACAGCTAGATAGCAAACTGAATTTAATTTAGATGACCGCAAATGATTTTATTTTTTTTTAACTTTCGATCATTAAGAAATTTGCTAACTTTAGTATTTTAATAGCTAACAAATGGAAAGAGGCCCTTCCTGCTATTCAGTATTTTGACTGTTTTCCATGTAGCCATAGCCATTGCTGGCAACTGTCTGCTGATCACGGGATGTCATTTTGACAGTGGGAACTACAGAGTAAAGACTACTTTAGCCCTTGCAGAGGTGGCTAAGTAGGCCTCTCAATAATGTAACAAGGGAGATGCAAGAAACTGATTTCATTGTCCTTCTGCCATCACACATGATCTTTAACATTTTGCATTGCTTTCCTCTTAACCTTTGGAACTCTTTATTTCTTCTTTTTAGCAGCAATAATACATCACTCTGGAGACTTGCTGCCTTAGGTGCTTCTCTAAATGAAGGGTGACTGGAAGGGAATCTATAGGAGAACATCAAGAACAAGCGGATATTTCTCAAGTAATTCCTATGAGAGTAATAGGAAAGAACTGAGATAATTGAGCAGAAAATAGAATCCATGTGCAGAGAGTTGCTGCAGAGAGGATGTTGTAATGGGAAATGAACTGACTTTCATTGAAACAAAGGAGATTTAGGCCAGATACTGGAAAACACTTTATTGGGAAGGATATTTGAGCATGGACAGACACCATGACTAAAAGTAGTAGAATTTCTGAAAGTAGCCTTGGGTTATATCAACCTTTCTCAAATGTAGTTTAGTTAGCACTGATTTACAACTGGAGAAAATTATTTAGAAGACCCTCCTGTTTTATATGAATCTGATAGTTGTGATTATGAAGATGCAGTGTGTTGATATATCCAAAGAAAAATGTTTATTTCCAAATGATTATTTTATACATGCAATTTTCTTTCTAGCTTATAAGTAAGACCTTGTGAGCTGAACAGAACATCAGTTAACAAAACCAAAAAATTTCTCATATATACACTGAAAATCCCACAAACCTGATCAAGAGAGAAGCCAAGCCAGGCCTAAACTTATGTATTAGTCATTCTGTTTATTGTAAACACTTGAGTCTTTTGGCCATTGTGTAGCTTTATGGCACATTCATTTTATTACATAAAGTGAAGATTAACATGGAACAATAGCAGAATGTAAGCAGAATACAAGTCCTGTAACACATGCCTTCTAGCCTACATAGCAGTCATGTAGGATTTCTTTCATCTGAAAACAAGTTCAATTTAATATTGGAATATGTACCTAATGCAGTGTTAGTTATCTTCATAAAAAAACTTGTCAGCAGGAACTTGCATGTCAAGATAGAAGGGACAAGATCAAAGTGTTTTAATGGAACAAAATTTCATGTGTTGACTATGAGGTAGTAAGTCTGGTTCCAAAAATGGAAGCGAGCTTATTCACAGAAGCACAGGTGTATATTCAGTCAAATCCTGTTGCAAAAATAATTTTCTGTAAACTTGTGTGAAAAGTAATCAATCTACGACTCAGACTTTGACCCTGAGAAGGGCTGAGCACAATATTTTATCATCTATTGCTCATGTCAGTGCAATTTAACGAGTTTGAACATTTTAACACAAGATTACCACCTGACAAATTGAAGGTTTTATAGCACTAGCAGTTAGCAAACTCTGAAAGTGGAGTTGACATAAAAATGTATTGGTTACTTAGTAGATATTAGTAAAATGGGAATTTAAAATGAATATGCCTATTTCCAAACATACTTTGGTGGAAAATTGTATTGCCAGCTGTTTCCCAAATCTTTGTTCGCGAAGCCTAGCCATGATTGCCAGCTGTATAGATACAAGTTGTCCAAGTAAGCATTATCTTGGAAAACAACTTGAGGGACAGGCATACTGTAGAACACCTTTTAGTCATATTAATTTCTAGTCTCATCAGTTAAATAGATTCTGTCAAGATAATACTTATGTAGAAGTCCTGATGAAAGCAGTGCTTTTCATTCAGTAGCAGTACATAGGAACAGTATGACCAGTGTTTGCACATCATGGTTTGAGTGACCTGAACACTGGATGTTTTATAAAAGGTGCCCTAAAGCAAAAAGACCTAACAGTGTATCAGGGACTGAGACATTCTAAACCACTTTACCACATCAGAATAATTTAATTCTTTAAGAGAACAAAGTGCATGGTATGTTTGCTCTCCACATCCCACCCAATTTTAATAAATTAGGGGAAAGGCAACTGACTTTTTTTATTATTAGCAAGAAGGTGGTTGTACTAATCATCAGGTTTTACTGATATAAGGAGCCCTGATAGCTCTGGTAAGGAAAATTAATTAACGGAGGGAGGAGGATGATATATTACCCTTCTAATTAAAGTTGAGAAACAAACAATTATCTTTGAAAGTACTGAAATAAGCTACCTCTGCTCTTCTTACAACACTAGTTTTCCATGGTACAAGGTTGTTACAGCAGGCATACACAAACTCTCAGCTTGGCAAGACATAGGATAGTTAACAGCAGAAAAGCAAAACATAATTTGTAGTTTCATGCTAATACCATATACTTACTCTGGAAAAATAAAATCTGTAGAGGAAAACCTCATGTAAAAATGTGGTTCTCTTGACTCAGGATATTCATATAGTAATCTAAATGCTCCCAAATCCTACCAAATCCCTTTACTGGGTATGGCTAGAAATTTAGAATTGGATGCCTTAAAAAGTACAAATTGTGGGTAGTTCAAAAATACAAATTATGTGATAAAATGGTCTCTAACTTCACTGGCAGAGCAGACAAGAAGCTGGACCAGATAGGAACTTAAGACTAGGTAGAAAAGTTCTGAGTTAAACAGCTGGAAAACTGATAGGAAAAATTATTTGAATGGTCTAATGGCAATAGCTTTTTAAGCATACATTGTAATGATAAATGTGTGTGGCCAATTGTGACCAAAATTATTTCCTAGAAAGATCCAGAAAGGCATAAAAATGGAAAAAAAAAACTGGACAGAGAAATGAAAGAATGGGTGTTTTACAAGGAGAGTTTGAGCATTAAATAGAGGCCAAGAGCAGTCAGCAGTTATATTTGCAGCTCAAATGTCGGCAAGTGACTTGGAGCCTGCTGTTAATCAAACTCATGTGACTTACAGGGAAAGGGAGAAGGTGCTCTGAGTAAATAATGCTTGAAGCAATTTGCAGCTCTTTATCTGATATATTGACAAATGTCAGCATGCAGAGATACTGTAGCCAAAGGTGAAGGAACGCTATGAGAGAAGCAAAACCTCTCCATCAAAAATCTTTTCCTCTTTCTCTTTCTTTTGATGCTTTGCTGCCTTCTGGCATTTTGGTCACCATGTGTGCTATGGTTAGATATTTTTTTTCTATAAAAGAACACATGGGTATGAAAGCAAGCAAACAGATTTTGAAAAGGCTTTTTCACCTGTTCTCCCTTTTCTTGTTTCCAGAAATATTTGGCTGACCTTTAGGTAACCTTACTGGCAAAATAACAACAGGCAGTCTAAGAGCAAATATTAATGATAGAACAAGGTCAAAAGTAAAAACCAGTTTCAGACTGTAGTTATGCTGATATAAATTTAGTATAATTTTAACAAATTTAATTAATTTGAACCTATAGGATATGAATAAATATTACAGTTGATTTTATACAGGGTATTTACTCCTCCCTGTGTGCCCAAAATGTTACTGTTGGAAAAGTAATGCAAGAAGATTTGCATGAGGAAATTTGAATATATTATATTGCCAAGCAGGCTGGAATTTACATATGATATTTTTTCATTTCTGTATCACCCCTCTAAAGTTGGTAGTGATGTAGACTCATTTTTCATTTCATGAGTCTTCTACGTAAGGTCTTTAAACAGTGCTATAGCAAAACAATAGCAATCAAAAAATAATTAAGAGTCCTAGTTCTATACTGGTAACCTTGTTTGAGCTATTAGCTGAATTTGAAGACTAAGTGATCATAGATATTGGCCTTGGTAGCAGGGGTTCTGTGTTTAAGAAACTGAGAAATTTGGAAGCCCTAGATTTAGGATCTTAGGGTTTCTTCTCATATATACATAAGAAAACATTTGCATTCTTAGTTTGGTTTCTTTTTTGTGAAATGGAAAAAATAATGGGTTTCTAGAGCAAGATGTGGAGATTAAAAAAAAAAAAAAACAGTCCACAGTTGTGATCTGGTTAACTCTCTACTTGTGGCACTGTAGAAACTTCAAGAGATTGATTAGAAGTTGTACTTTCATGTTCCTGCTGAGAATCAACAAGGAGACAAACCCTAAAAAAATATAATCCCATTTCACATAATATCTGGTTTTCTGGGATGAACTGAACCTTTGGATTTTTTTAACTTTGGTGTGGTACATTTTATGAGGACTACAGTTTTGCTTTTTGTTCATAAAAAGCATTTGTTTCTAATATTGTTTACAGAGTATTCAAATATTTATCTCTCATGTTCAGATTGTTTTTTCTTTTTACTGAATGAATATACAAATAAAAGCAATACAGTTAGACTCTGTGGTCTTTGCTCTGGTGTTAACATGTTTCCATCTGTAGCTTTTTCCTTTGTTTCCATTATGAGAGCTTTGTTAGCCTAGAATTACACTTGTGTTCCAAATTTACCCCTAAAAAACTTTAAAGACACAATATTCTGTCTCTTTCCAACTATAAAATGGGCTGGGTTTGGATCTAGTTCTTAAAGCCTTCCACCTTCCTATTTGGGCTTAGAAAATTCTTCTTATTTTCAGAAGTTTTCAATTCATAGTCTTGTTAGGGTGTGAAAAAAATGCCATTTCATTAGTAAAAGAAAATATAACTTATGACCTACATAATGCCTCTGTTGTGTTTGGAGATTAACAGTGGCCATCCCACAGGTCTGCCTGGCCAACAGAGAGGGAGGTGGTGCCTCAAGTAAAGCTGTACAGGAAGCTGGAACCTCGGTCTGACTGCTGCCAGCATTAGTCCTCTTCATTCTAAAGGAGCACATATGAATTGGTGAGAAGAAATATGAGGTCTCCAAGCACATCAAAGAACAGATAATTCTGAAACAAAAGAAATTGCAATTTGCATATGACCTTACATAATATCTAAAGTATTTCATATTTATATTAAATGTGTTATCCCATCTTATATACTTTAGTTGTGTCCTTCATTAACAGTCATGTCTTCCCAAGAAGTCATACAAACCCATACAACTAAACTTTGCCTGAAGTCTAAATATAGCATATATTAAGCATATGGTCAGCAAAGCCTTGCAGCTATATGTGGAGATGACCATTTCATCTCTTGCTGGAAATAATGAACACCAGATACAAGGTCTTAGTGGTTCAAGTTTTTCTATGGTTTAGCATACGTTGTTTCTGAGTCTTGAATGAAAAGCAAAATGCCTTTTAGCAGAAAGAATAAAACAAATGCTCAAGATGAGGAAGAAATAACTTGTTGGTATTGAAAAACCTTTGTGTCAGGTTTTAGCCTCATCTAGGCAGTACAGTAAGAAGAGGAAGGACAAAGTAGCAACACATGCTTTACACTTTGAACTTCAGTTACCAGTTCACACAAAAGTAATTCTTTTATTCATGTTAGCCAATTTAAGCTATGCAGGCATGTGAACACAAGTTATAATAAAACCTGCATTTTGCTATCCAGCATATCCTTAGGAGTTCTTATTTTCTTCTCTTTCTCTTATCTTAAAGTTCTACTGACTAAAGTGGGCTTATATACCTTGCTGCATATTCCTGATAAAGTATGTAACTAATGATAAGGCACACATACCAACATAGAGCTGAAACAGGACTAAAAAGCAATATCAGAGCATAAGACTATAAGCAAAATCTGAGGTATAGCTATCAGTGCCTCAAGAAATTATAACAAGCCTTGAACAATACCTATGAAGAATCTTATGTCAATCAGACATGTTTACCGAAAGAATTGTAGTTCAGCCACTTTTTAAAGATAAGGAATAGGGAAATGTGGTATCAACTGCAGATGATTTTAAGGAATTCCCATTTAATTGAAAAGCAAGAAAACAGGGCCAAGGTACTAATTCTTGAGGGGAGAAAATAGATGTAGTAAGTAAGGAGATAGTGTGAATTGAAAACAGCAAGTTAATTAGGGAGTCTTAGAAACAAATTGTATCTCTCTGAAGAGTTTCTTTCAATTGTAGCTGTTCCCGAGGCTTTTTGTGATGTTTTGGTAGGTACAGTTCTACCTATCTGAGGTAATAAAAGTTTGAAACAATGATACACTGAAAGAATCCTAGTAAACCAACTTCATGTTCCCCCACTAAGACAGCAGATATTTTTTACCTGGATACTTCAGAAAATAATGCTACACTAGAAGATATATCTGGAAGAAGGAAAGCAAATATGTATAACAAAGTGTTGTTTCTTTTTCAGTTTCACTAACTTCTCTGTACTGAAACTATTGAATAAATAACTTGTGTTTTTAAATCACTCAACTCTCTCCTTGGTTTCCAAAAACAGCTCACATACACAAATCTGAATGGGATCTGCACTGTAGGAATAACAAGAACTGAAAGTAATCCAAATGTTTTTGAAGCAGCATTCCTTCTAGGTTTGGGAGCTTCCACTTAAATACCTGTATAACCACCTCCACCTTCACATGAACTGCTCTTGGAAGGTTAACATGTGGAATATAATTGCAGAGGTATTCAGGATCGGTTATATTACTTTCTCTATCAAGTGGTTTGGTTGACTGCTGGCTAGTGTATAAATGCTGTAATTCAAACAGTGATTTCAGTTCTGGGCCCATTTACATGGTTATGTCAAAACATGTTTCTAAAGTTGTGATGAGTAATTAAGGTTGAACAGAACAGGCTGCTAAGCTTACCACCTTATAAGAGCTTATTCAAAAGATGCTTAAGCACATTCTTCAATTACCAGTAAGTTCAAAAGACCTTAGTCCAAATTTTTATAGAAGCAAGTATGAAAAACATTCTTCTTAATTTTTTTTCTTAATTCAACTTTACCTTGGAAATCCACAGGTCGATTTTTCACTATTTGTTTTATATCACAGATTATTAAGAAACTGTTCTGATAGTGTGAGTGAAAATGAGAAAGGAACCCTATGCAAAATGAATGATCTTCATAATGAGAATGGTTGCCTATTCTGAAATCACAGGCAGAAATATATTTAAAAACATGAACAGTATTTGCATCCAGTATTTGCATCTTCAGCATAATTTTCATCATTATAACAATAGCAAGAACATCATCTCTTTGAAAGACTGCACCTTCTGTCTCAGGAAAAGCAGAAAAGCCTTTAACCCAGTACTTGATTTGAAGAGCTAATTCATGTTCCTAATAAAATCACTTCTTTCAATAGGAGCAAAACAGTGGCTACCTGACTATCATATAAACAGTTTCAGAGGTTTTCTTTGTAACTGAATGGGATTTTCATAGGCCTTATGCATTGATTTGTACAGCTATGCAGACTTGAAAGAAAAATACAGCTCTTGAATTCTGGCTACCCAGAGAAGTGCATACACCATCTGTGGCTGAGAGGGAAATGTAAAGCAAACAACTGAAGTAGCTTAGATGTGTTTATCCAATCAAAACTAAACTCTAAAGGCAAATGTGGTGATATAATTACTTGTCACATAGCTAGCACATCCGTCAAAATATGTTTTGCACTTTGAAGCTGACCATGTAGCCTGTGTGTTTTAGGAATACATATTTTATCTTCAAACTTGGGCTAAATTAGCATGATGGATCTGCCACCGTTACTCTCCGCATGGAAGATTTTTTAATGAGAGAAAACAAGACATCATCTGTTGGGAGATAGGCAGCTGACCCTGAAATGCCATTGCTCTGACAGCTCTCTCTACTGTATCTTGTTCCTGGTCCAGAAGATACTTCCAGTAATACTGTTCAGAATGACTGTAAACCACAATTCAAGAGTGAGAACAGATTATAACAGCACATAGTGAGGCTTCTGAATCCTTTAAACATAGGCAAATGGCAACAAGTATTGGGATAAACTGAGATATAACAGTGGAATTCTGCCTGTTTAAGTCCTTTGTCTCAGAGAATTCCAGAGGAGGAAAAAAAATTAAAATTTTGCGTCTCAAACCAGAATGGACACCTGAAAGGGGTCAGAGGCAGAATTTTATTAAGTCTCAGAAGGTCAAGATTAATCTGGAATACTTGGGGGGAAAAAAATCAGTATTCAGTTCAGCTGTGGTGGAGAAGTGGCAATGCTCAACAAGTGTATTTGAGGGGTTTGTTACTTAGAACTGATTGAAAGCAGGGAGAGAAGAACTGGGAGTGGGTTTAGGGAGTTCCAGTGGGAAGGGTGACTGGAGAAAGTCAGATCTGTGGAAAGGAGTGAGATTATAGAAAAATGAAGGAGAAGGATGAGGGAAATTCTGGAGCTTTGGAGAGTCTCTCCACACACTCACTAGCCCTCATGTCTTCAGATGACAGGACACTGCCTCCTCCACTTCCCAGTAGCCTTTCCTCCCACAACAGTCCACTCCCACCTTAAAACCTAGAGGTCTTTTCTTCCCTACTCTTGCTCCCGTTGAGTGGCTTTCAGGTCCCACTATCGCTGGAGGATGCAGTCACTTGACTCTGTGTGGATGGAGCAGGGGAGGGACAGCCAAAAGTGAGCAGGCAGGTTGTTGCCAGCTCGCACACTGACAGCCCACACTTCATACACACCAGCTTAACCCCCAGCCAGATCTTGCAAAACAAGTATCAAAGTCACATACTGTTGTTTACTTTGGCTGTGCCTGGAAGTTAAACTTGCCTATTGCCACTTGTATTGGTGAGATTTCACAGATTTCAGCTGATTTCTATGAGTAAAAATTGAATGGCTTGTTACCAAGCCCCAGTTTTCCTTGGGTGCCTGGAGGAAGGTCAAGGAAGTCTCTAATGCCCACTGCTGCCTTTCACAGAGCTTTCTGGATGCTGGTGGTACTTGTGCAGCAGTTTTAAGATGCCTCCATCAGTTGCTAAAATATATAATAATATATAAATTGTTTATGTTCTTCTTTATTTCTCCCTGTAGAATAAAACTTTTGAGAAATGTTTCTTCCCATCCTAAGCAAGGAAAAATAATAGAGTAAAATGACAGAACCCTTTGGGAAAAACTGTTTGGCAACAGTTAAGGACTGAACCTGCCATTTAAACAATTTAATTCTGCTTATGTGGGCTATAGGTGTAGAAAACGACTACAGGCAAAGCCTATTATATTAATTATTAATATATTAATATTTATATATTATTAATATATTACCCTAATATATTAACTAAGAAACTGAGTTTTTTTAAGAGTGTGAAACATATCTAATGATTTGTTTATAAAAAGCATGGACTAAGGGTTATTGCAGTTCAACAAATTAACTGCTGCTTCTTTGCCCTGGGGAACAGCAGATGGTCACTGACAGGGAAGGATTCAGTCCAGAAAGAGCAGAGTGTGCTGTCAGTGGCTTGCTTTTTTTTCCTGGGAAGAGGTACCAAATTAATAGAGACGTTAACTGACAATTATATTAAATGTGAACTTGCTCTCACTATGGCCAAGGGCAGGTCTGCATTAACTGCTTTTGTCTGAGATAATCACATTTAGTCACTGTATTTAAAAACACAGTGAATTACCGCATTAAAAAGTTCATTTAGTATTTTTTAACTAGAGGAATTCAAAGGGACAATGGAGGTGGCAAACATCTGATTTTAAATATCAGCAAGGAACCCTAAAACAGCTGTTCTGTTCACAGGCACAAGAAGTTGTTGTGAATCCAGGTATTTCTCAGCATTCCTTATCACTGCCACTCATTTTCCAGGGTCTATTAACCTGCTTTGTGACTCAGGATGGGGAAACATGATTTCTGTCAGGATAAGGCTCCCTCCTGACAGACTTTGTACAAAGGTCTGTATCAGTAAATATGCATTAAGTTTTGGAGAGACTCGGGAATGAGACAAATTCCATTTACTTTATAGTAAAATGTAATTTCAAAATAAGAATAGACAGAATGCTATGTTTATTTTATAGTCTCCTTATTTTATACAAACTGTAAAAGACTAGTTACTATTCCCCATTATTATTTACAAGAAACTGCAAGTATATAGTTAAGACAGAAAATCATGGGGTTGTAGCAACTATGCTAGAGATAATCCTGGATAACACACAATTTTTTTTTGTATGTTTTTCACATACGTAGTTTAACACATTAGCACATACAGTCACCTATCTCACCTATTATCACTGCAACATTTTTACATATTAATGTCCAACTACTCTCTGAGGCTTATTTTTTTACTCTGTCTACAGCACAGGTACTATAAAAATAAACATTTAATCCTTTTGTCCCTTTACTCCTTTTTAATCTATATGCATGGAAAATTCAATTTCAACATGAACTTTGCCCAAGAGTAGTTTGAAAGGTAAGCCTACGGTTGTTAATTTTAAATTGAACTCAAGTAATTTCATCCTGTAAAAGCTCTTTGTAGACAAAATCCATTAATGCTACTATAGCGTGATAAGCCTAGAATAGGCTTTTGTGTCTTCTTTGCAATCTAGCATTCTACTGGTGAATAAAACAAAAGCAATAGCCATGCAAACAGGACAGCAATACAGTAACATTTCCTTTACTAACAGCAACAAAAGGTAAATCTTCTGAAAACTTCTATATTTCTATTCAACATGCATCCCTTTGAAAAATTTTCTTATCTTCTGTATACTCACCCTCCACTTGTTGTATCCTTGTATTTTCAGATGTGGTTATAATGATGGCCCAAAAGCCATCCACTGCTGTGCTATCACATCCTGTAAAGCAAGTGACATACTTTTGGGGCCATAGTAGAGGTGGGGAGGTTTACCCCTTCCAGTAAGTCTGCCTCTGATTCCTGAGTCAGCAAGCTGTTCTTTGGTTTTGTAAGGAATCCTAAAGGTATGTTCACATTAAACTCCACTTCTTTTTCATCACTGGTGACACACTGTCATACTTAGCAATTCTCATGATTTTCCTTGTTTGGTCTTTTTCCTCTGAAGGCTTCATATGCTATTTTGTCTCTGTGTAAGACTTTTTGCATGCATGCATTGCAAGATACCGTCTCTCCTGAAAAGCTCAATAAAGATAAATAGAGCTAGGATGCTGATACCTCTTCACACAAGTGGACTAGAAAGACTGTGGTTTTCCAAATGCCAAAGACAAAAACCTCCAGAGGACCCAGGAACTAAACTGGATTTCTTACCTCCCAAGGCAGTGCCACAAGTCCAGCCATCCATTCTTGCTAACACCTTGGCAGCTGGATTATAAATCTCTCTTGTGAGTAATAAAACCAGTTAATGATAATCATCTGAACAACACAAACCTAGCAATGCTACAGACATTCTAGGGAGCATCTTGTGCACCCAAGAAGCTCAGCTGCATTAGTGTCAAGGGTATAGGAATAAATGCAACAGAGAGCATGCACTCTTTGAAATGCATTTCCACTCAGGCAGTTTACTGTGGGTGGGAACTTTATAACAACACTGTTCCTATGTGTTCTCAGGATGAGAGCCTAAAGGCAGCATGTGAATTCAGCCACTTCAGTGCAATTCTTTCGTCTATCCTACATGCAATTACAGCTTCAAGGGAGGGGGAAAATAAGACATGCATGTGAATATTCTGAGCGCATCTTGAAGAGTTCTCGCTTAGGAATAAACTGTGTTTGTCTTTTGACCATCCTCCACATGGTCCTGAGGATGAGAATAAGTTGCAAGAAGGTGCCCCATGAAGGAATGAATCACAATTTAAAGACGCTGACGGATCTCTCAGCCAAACTGAATCTCAAATCAGGAAAACAGGTCGAAATACTAGGGTTTTCTAAAAGCTCATTAAGAGTCAGGTATTTTGTGTGGTAACTGTACAGATTTCAGCTCTGGAAACAAGTCCAAAGCATGTGTTACTGGTCCCTTTGACTCTCACTAGTGTATTTTTCTTTTTTTTCCTTGAGGGAAAGGCTAGCAGCCAAAGTATAGCTTTCCTGGCTTTAACATATCTGAAGAATACGTGAGAAAAAACATTTGTTGTATTTTATTTCTGGTTTATTTCAGCATGGAGTATGGATAAATCTGGACCATATATGATTTTTGTAGTCCTGGCTAAATATTAAACTAGTTTTCTGTATAACTAGCATGAAATTTGATCACTTGCTTCTATGTGGAGGGTTTAAGAATAAAATTAAGGTGAATTTGTTAATTCATTAACATATAACTCTGTTAATACTTAGTGAGGGAATTTAGGTTAAATATTATTGTTACTCTGAACACATAAAAAATCATAAGTAGTAGTACTAAATTAACCAGATACTGGGAGATTCTTTTGAGTAAAGTTGTAAAGATTGTGAGCAAAAAGCACAGTACATTTGTATTTAGAGCAAATTATTCTCATTAGCGTTGATCACTAATTCTTCATTTTCACCCTGCTCAGCAGATTGACATGCATATTAATGCACTGTCTTGGAACTGAGCCATAGGCAAAAGTAATGTTTTTGACATGTTCACTGTTTTAATGGCTAGCTTTCAGAAGGTAAAGGTGTATTACCACATACAAACAGATACTGTAAAATTTCCAATAAATTCTGTAGTATATCTGTAGTATATCTCTGTTGATACTTCCAACAGAGGCATTTTAACTTAGAACCTACCAGATCCTGCCTACCTTTCCTAATATCCTTTCTGCTGCAAATGAGGAAGTTCTAGTGTATCTCTGCTGGGACAGTGGGCAGAACATACCCAATAGATTCAGTCTCCAGACAGGGAACTGCCAAGAGGCTTCATCTTAGCACATCAACTGACTCATACTTCTCAAGGAAGAGGAATAGATGGAAGTCATAGTGTGCTCAGATTTAACTTCACTTTAGAAAACTTTACATTACTATCTGAATTAATTTTCAAATGTGATTCTATCTTTCTATATATCCCACATCCTTACAGCAAATTGTGTCTCATGCTGAAAAACAAAGAGGAATAGAAACCTAACAATTGTGGCTGTAGTACAGTAAATTTTTTGAACACTTAGGAAGAAAATGCTAAATTTCAGATTTCCTGTGCAGCTTTAATTCAGCCTGCATATGTCTGTATGTGCTGTTCAATTATATGACTCTATTGTATATTTTCCACTTGACTACTCTATTAGTCATTATTCAATTTTCCTTTTTCTTTACTGTTATTATTGTTGTATGTGGCCTCATTGTTTTACTCACGACTTGACAAATTCTGTCTGGGGACAAAAGTTTTTTTTGCTTTGTCATACAGTCTGACACTAACTTATTCACAGATATTATGTTTCTATGATATTAATTAGTTCATTTTCACAATAATCCTTTGAGATGAGAGAGTATTATTATTGCTTTCAGAAGAAGGAATGAGGCAGAGAAAGTTAAAAGTCAAAGTATCTATTGATTTTGAGTATCTAATATAAGACAGAAAGGATTCTGTAATATTTAACATCAAATAGCAACCAGCCAGACTGCTTTAAGTATTACCTGGAAGTACAGCTCTGAGTGCCTAACACTCTGTAGACCAGGTCTTGACATTCCAGTCAGACCTGCTGTAGTGGAACAAAGAATGGGCTAATGGAGCCAGGTATTTCTGCTGGCCTTTCTCCCCACATCCGGAGGTGATAACTACAGTGGGTTGTATCCAGTAACACAAGGGATCAGTCCAGATGTTTTGTACATGTGGGCAATCAACTCCATGTTTCTACAAAAGGCATAGCTGACATGTCACAGCTTCCTATGCCAGCCAGTTTGAGTCAGAAAGATACCCCTTAATGAACTCACATCACATATGAGATGTGGACATTAAAGGTAACAAGTTGTTGGAGACAAGTGACTGTAGCAACTGCATTTTGGAAACCCTTAGTGCCTTTTGCATGCTCAAAAGAGAATTTCATGAGTAGTCATGCACCTGAAATGTCATTGGTATGTAGCAATGTAACCTCATTAGCTATCTATCTAAATGCTTACTTCACATTTGGATAGGGATAAAAATTAGCCTAAAATATATGAAATCAATGTGTGACATTTTAGATCAGGAAATTAAAATTATTATCAGCATATGCAAAGTAACTGTAAAGACTAAAGAAATTGGACATCCACTGAGAAAAAAATACTAACTTTGTGATTTTACATAATCAGAGCTTAGAACTGCAGCAGTAGAATAACTAAAAAACACTTTTCCAGATTGCAGAATAGTTTGGTGTCTTTTTATGGTATCACCAGGACGCATTGTTGACTCTGGGAACAATAATAAGAAGAGCAGGAAACTGTATTTGATCTCTCAAAATAGCAGAGGCCTCTTGCACTATGTAAATACCTAAACTTGGACACTGATTTTCTATGGTTCTAGGCTAGGCTCAGGATTACAGAATTACCAGTTGTTTACATATTGGCCCCAAATCTCTATTGCTCTGCAGTCTGTGCACGTTAGCCCTCTCACAATTACAGTTCATAGAACTCATTACTATTGTTTGCTCACTGACAGCTAACTGCTCTCTATGGCTCCCTATACCCAGGAAGAATGAAACGTTCCAATTCTTGCTCCTGAGCAGAAAAAGGGCCTGTCTCCAAACTACACAATTTCAGGTGGGAGAATTAAATAAAAGAAACTACATACAAACTATAACAAAGTAGGGAGAAACTAGAAAGCATCCCTTCCTCAGCTAAAAAAGAAAAGCCACTGCCAAAAAAAGTCTATCATTACACCAGTGGAAAAAAAATGCCATAGGCTGCAAACCACTGGTATGTGATTTAATAGTCTGTCATTGTTCTTAATCCTGTTATTGTTTTCTTTGCTATTTGTTTCCACAGCAAAATTCCAGCAGTGATAGAAAATGAATAGCAGTGAGACAGTTTGGAGTCCATCTGAAACTGTCTGGTGTTCTCTGAGTCCTGGATTTTTGCTAGAATAAGATTTAATCTTGCAACCTGTACTTCACTGATATCCTCATTGAATGCTCTGGGAACAGCAATATGAGTAGAGAGTTGGCAAACTGGACAGATAATCACACATTATTCAACATCCAGCTGCCTTTGGCTACTATCACTCAGTACAGTTTGCTGAATGACAGCTTGCTTGTACACTGGTAATCAAATTTCCTTGCATTTAGAATATTTTGTCTTTCATTCTCATTTTCCACCCTCTTTATCCATCCATCAGTCATTCTCTGTATAAAACCGAATATGTTTTGAATTCATAGAAAATGTCAACAATGCCAAGTCCTTTGACTGCATGTTAAAGCCCCCTCTGTGGTTTGTGGTTTTGCTTATGGTTAACTCTTCTGAATGATTTTCCTGTGGCTTTGTTCATCCCTAAGAAGCCCAATTTCACTTTATAAACCACAGACTCCATACAGACATTTACATCTGTAAATAGCTGTAACTGGCCCCAATGAAAGCTACAATCTACATAGAATAGCTAACACAAGCCCAGTAAACATCTGCATTGCTTTTTAAAACTTCCCTCCACTTTAAAATCCAGTATTACTAATACAACTACAGAACTATCCTATTAACCTGTCCAGACCTAATTTACCTCCTTGCCACAGCAAAGACTAATATGGAAAAAGAGCTTCTACTGTGCAAATAAAATGGTTTCCATAATATGGGAGTTAAATCTGCTTTTATAAATATTATTGCTCTCTCATGATCTCACAACAAACATTTTATTTCTTGCACAGCATGCTATGTAAACTTAAATCTTAGCAAAATAAAGTTTAATTAAAGTTCTTCTTACCTTCAGTAGAACAACATGAGAGCAACAGATTTTGCACAGCTGTTCTGATCTGTGTTATAAAAATAGCTGTACTGACAAATATGTGTTGGGAGGAAAATATTGTAGTAATGGAAAGAAAGTGCCAACTTGCCTACTGACCAGATGTCTGGTCATTATATATAAATGTTTATATGTACAGTGATCTTTGCTTAGAGTGTATGGCAAAGACTGAGTGAGATTCTGCCAGTATTTTATATCGTACAATGACTTTTTTAAGAAGAAAAGCAGGTCTGTTTTTTTCCAACATAGGTGACATGGGGTCTTTGAATGTAGGCAAGTGTACAAAGCAGGCCAGAAAACATGTTTTCAGATTTTGAAAATTCTAATATGTATGAACAAAAGCTGAAAAAAGAGAGAGGAGAAAAAAGTTTTAAATTTCAGGCTTAACATTTCATTAAAGCATTCATGACTCATGTCTGTGGAATGATATACCTATTCATGTCTTATAAATCAAGACTCACAGTAATCTTCATCTGTAATCTTAAAAAAAAGGGTCTGGCCATGTTCCATCTTCTAACTTGAACCCATACTATGAAACAAAACGTAATTTCATAACTAGTAGGGATTCTACCACCTCTGCAGCCTTCCTGGCATTGCCAAAGTCAGGAAATTAAGACAATATGAGACTATTGTTCTAATTCCAACACTGAAGGAAATAACAGTTCTGATGCAGGAGACAGATTTTGGTTGGCTTTCACTGTGTGGAGAGAGGTGAGACAGTATTTTTGCCAATGAATTATTGGCTTTCCTTCTAAGACTGGAATTTCATATTATCCACTAAGTCAGCATACGAATACAATGGCACTGTCACCACCAATCCCCTTTGAGTCGCTCTACACTTGAGTTTTTGGGCAAACCTTTCACTCTCATTACTTACACAGTCAGTCTCCAGCTGCTCCTCATCCACTGAAGACACCTGGTACAGTAGTTATTTCCAAGGGTACACTGGTATTGAACAGCATATTTTTGTCATTCCAGAAAGGAATTTTTCACAAACCATAGCAAACCTTTCACATCAACATGTCACCTCAAAGAGTTTTGAGTCATCAGGGATTCTTTCCTTGGCCCTAGGGAACTTACCCACCTTGGTGATGCATGGTGGTGAGTGACTTATGTTATTTGAGAAGTTTTCATGGATTCTTGATGTTAAAGAAAAATCTCACTGATTCCAGTTGCATCTACAAGACACAAAAGATGCAGGGCACCTTAAATCAGTGGTTTCATTCAGTATCCTGTGCCAAAGTCATAGACTTTAGCTAGAGCCACAAGCCACCTTCATATCTAGGCCCATTCAGCTGATATCTTGGATAGTATCTGATATTGCTAGCAAATACTCAGAAAATATTGTTCACAGCTCTAAAATTTCCTAAATGCATGAAAATAAGTATTCTATAGTGTTGTTTTGACTCAAACACTTATGTCATAATACAATATTTTCATGGTAGCTGTGAAAACACAAGTTTGTTCAGTTATACCTTTAGTCCTTTTCAACATTTGGACATAGTGAAATTTTTAAATCTCAGAATTCATTTAGTAAGTTCAATTATTTTTGGCCAGTAATTATTTTGACAAACATATCCAGAGCACATGTCTTCAATTCATTCTAACTATTTAACTTCAGTCTTCATTTTGTTCTTAGGGAAAAAAAATCTAAACAAAAGGAGATAATGGGTGTTTTGTGCTAATTACAGGTTAGCATGTTTTATGTGTAATGTGGGTCCTAGATTATCAAGCCCTTACTCCAAGAAGCCTTAGTACATAATTTTAAACAGCAAAAATATTGCTACTTCCAGAATTTCATAGGTGAGTACTTGTGTTATGTTTATTAAAGTGGTCAACCTCAAAACATGCAAGCCTGAAGCTGTAAATCCATGGAATAGGAGTTTCACTTGCTAAATATGCATGTGAGCATAGCTATGAAGTTTTAATAGATCTAAAATAAATACACCAGTCTTACTGTACTCCACTGCCTTGAGTTATTCCTATCAAGTCTAAAGTAAAGACTTCAGGGTGGCTGAAGAGGAAGAAACCTGAAAACTGGCATTCTTCTTGGAACACTAGTTGATTTTTAACTGGTGAAAAGTAAGACTGTTTCTACAGCAAGAGTGCATTAGATTCTGACTTGCAATGGCAAAACAGAGCTTTCCAGTCCTTAGGCACATTATCCTGTTTTAATTGTTCATTTTCTCTCAACTGTTCTCTCTGCAAGAATTAAACAGATTTTTATCTCTAAAGATATAATATTATTAACTCTAAAGAGTTTGCTTTCCATGGAAGTTCTTCAAGCATTTGTGAGGCACAAATGCATTTGCCTATAGCAGACATAGAAACGTTTAAAAATCAGCCATGTGAAAAACAAAGCAAATACAGGTAAAGTGTTCTATGACATCACTTTAAAATAACTATTATAGTAACTTGAAATTTTAAAATCATTGTTACACAAATTGCATTTTTATTCCTTCACTGTTCTGTAAAGACGTTGCTCGAACAGCAGCTGCTGTGGTCCTGTCATCCTCCATCCTCATCCTTCATCTGCTCTTCTATCATTGGAACGTGTAAAAAAAATCTTCTAATAGTAGTTGTAATGTGTAAAAATGATAGTCCATTCCATTATTACTTATATTTCTTACATTGCTTCCTAAAAAATGAGCAAAGAATCCTTAGTGCAAAAGCTGGGATTAGTTTTCCACTTCTTAAGGCCCCTAAAATTAGGACATTGAGTTAACAGTTACAAGAGAGCATCAGTGCCCTGGAGAGATTTTCCAGGAGTTTGGGCAGATCTAGCCTTTTCCAGGTTTTGAAGGACATGACCCACAGACTGAAGCCTCCCTTCAGTAAAGCTGGCTATGTAACAACACAGCCTTTACTATTTGCAAGAATTTTTACAACACAGCACAAAGTCTTGCTGCAGAAAGAGTTATGCTGTGATTCACCGACCAATATAAACAATATAAACAGCATGTTGGATTGGAATGAGACGTTACTAAAAAAAAAAAAAATCCCTCAATATTTTTTGAAAACAGAACACTCAGTATTTGCTGATTAGGCATTTGCAGGACTTGTGGTTACACTGTTGATTCCTTCAGAGTTTACATATCTCTAGATCTAACAATTCAGCTAAAAAGACAGCTCATAGTTCTAAGGAGCAATGGACTCAAAGGGATGGAAGTAGGAGACAGTAACTTCCTCACTCTAAACAAATATATTAAATACTGCGTGGAACTCTTTACCATTGAGTTTCTCTACGTGTCACCCCATTCCAATCTCACATATATTTTATTTACTATCTAGCTTTTTGGTATCACAACAGAGCTTATATTCCCATATTGGGTGTAATAGACAGCACAGTAAAACTCACTAAGTCTTACCCTTCCTTACATTTCATATGTATTGCAAAGTCTGAAGAGGCAATATCTCTTTTGAATGACACAGGAAGTAGATCATGAGTAGATCCTTGGTTGCTTTGGTAAAAGTAACTGCAGAGCTCCACCGAAATTCATTTAGATAATTATATGACTGATTTGAAATTAGCCCATTAGCTTCTGCTGTAAGAGTTCTCGTTCACTTCATCGTGCCAGCCTTTTCACATTTTTCCCTTTTCAGCTGTTACTGAATTTCAGTGGTAGCTAAAAAACAAATTTCTCTTTGGGGAATCAAGCACACCAAGGATTGTGACAGGGCAATTTATTATTTTAAAGTTGTGCCAAGCAGCGTGAACCTGATTTTCTTTAAAACATGCATCAAAAATATGCATTATTCTCATTACTTTATTCATGTTACATTTTTACAATTTACAACACAGCTTTACCAGGATGCCTGCTGTCTATATTTCACAGCATCACAGAATCCAAAAAAGGCTTGGATTGGAAGGGAACATGAAAGATCTGAAAGACTACCTAGTTTTAAGTCCCCTGCCATAAGCAGAGATGCCACCCAGTAGATCAGGTTGCTCAAAGCCACACCCAACCTGGCCTTGAACACTTTCAGGGATGAGGAATCCACAGCTTCTCCAGTCAACCTGTTCCAATGCTTCACCACCCACGCAGTAAAGATTTTCTTCCTAATACCTAATCTAAACCTATTCTCATCGGTTTGAGGCCATTCCGTCTTGTCCTATCACTACATACCCTTGCCAAAAATTCCTCACCAGCTCTCTTGTAAAGCCCCTTTTACATACTGGAAGGTGCTGGAGCCTGCTCTCCTCCAGGCTGAACAACCCCAGCTCCCCAACTCCCTCAGCCTATCCCCAGAGGAGAGGTTCTCCAGCCCTGTGACCATCTTGATGTCTCTCCATTGGACCTGTTCTAGCAGATCTATGCCCATCTTATGCTGGGGACTCCGGAGCTGGATGCAGCACTCCAGGGGGGGTCTCACCATAGCAGAGAGGGAGAATCACCTCCCTCGGTCTGCTCGCCACGCTGCTTTTGATGCAACTCAGAATTCATGGATCAAATATTTATCCCACCACCACCCCGCTTCCAAAATACTGAGACTTATACTAGCGTGAAAATAGCGCGCTGTAAGTTAAATCCCGCTTTTCCTCCCGCAGAAGCGCGTTCCCAGGGCACTGTTCCACAGGCAGGTGGCGGCGCCCGCGCCGGCGGCTCTTCCTCGGCAGCTGTTCCCCGTTCCCTCCAGGAGATGCCGCTGCGCCCCGCTGATCCCGGCTCCGCACGCTGCCGGCCGGATCCCGGCCCTGATCTCCGAAACCCGCAGGAGATTGGGAGACAATGAACACGTGTGGTCAGCGAGAGAGAGCAGGGCCCGGCGGGGGCACGGCCGCCGTGAGGAGCTGCCCGGGTGCTCTGCTGTACTTTGTCATGCCAGCCGGTGGATTCCTGCTCGCTGGGCAGTACGGAGAGAGGCCTTTGTGTACACAGTAAAACCGGGAAACAAAACCTGGGGCATCGACCTGGGAGATTTAGAACATCGATCCTGCTCCTAACGGATCAGCTCTGAAGGTTTAAAATTACCACAGTAATCAATTGCTATTAAAATGCATTTCCAAACCAAATCCTGCTATAGATACTTGAAGAGTACAGCACCATAAGCATCAGAAGTGCCTCGGTATTGCAGCACTGCAACCATGTTTAAATCTGAAAGCCCAAAAACATATTCTAAATCGATGTTTACATTTCAGGGGGGTTTGCTTTTTCCACTTGTCATATTCCCCATGTTAGTAACAAAGAGATAAGAAGCACGATGCTAATTCCTGAGCCTACCGGAGGTAAACTGAGAGAAGAGACTGCAACAGAGGAGAGGGCAGGATGGGAAGGCTTCATTTCCAAAATCTTTCTGATTCCTTATCATACAGAGTAGAAAGGGATCCTATGAACTTCTGCAGCGTTTTGCATATGACATGAATTTAAAGGGTATTCAAAGCATCTTTCATGCTAATTATAGCAGACAGACAGTTCCAAGTATGCTTAACATAGACATTTGAAAGACTAACGCAGCTGCTTCTGGGAATAGATACAGCTGTCTCATAGTGACTTGCACTGAGATGGTGATTTGTGTTTTAAGATAAAGTATGGGCAAGTTTACCTTTTTCCAGAGATTATGTGAATAAAAAAAGTTATATTCCTCCACAGTGCATTTATTAATGAAGTGCGAAACTGAAGTGAAATAAGTCAGGTTATCATCACGGAATTCAGTAGGAACAGCAATAGTTTTCAGCAATATGTTTAAGTATAATATCACAACCAGCCAGGCATACTGCTTCACTTTAGGGTTAAAGTTTTCCTCATCAAGTAAATAATTTGCTAGCAAAACAGAAAACAGCTGCCAAACAGATAACAGGCAATGCTCCAGGTTGTTTTTATTATAATTTCAGTCAGTCAAACATCCAGAATAGCATTTTTAAATTATTTCTGGAGGGCAGTTTAACAGGAGAAGAAGCCAATAAAGTAGTATAACTTTCATTTCTCACAATACTCAATTAAATGCATTGATGTAAGTTATCTTTAACTTTTGAAAATTTCCTTACATTGCTATGTAGCCTTTATGGGTTTAAAATAAGATAGCAAACATAGAGCTTCAATTATAGATACATCTGGTAATCCTGCTCTGCTATGAACTCAATAAAGGAGTTAATTTCTGATAATTATCAAAATTTAATAATTTAATAAGTATCTTTCTTCATTACTCCATTAGGAACCAAAAATCCCATTTGAATTGACTTGCCATTTCCATGGTAATGGAACATGTAAGGACAAGAAATAGAACTCTAAACAAGAATAGCCAAACAAGAAGGAATAAAAGTATCTTGTTTGATTATTTCTAGCATTAGGGCAACTATTGTTGCACTAATAAATGAAATAAACAATTTTCACGATCAGTTGCCACAACACATTCTGCTTTACATTACCAAGCCCAGCTATAGGGATTTTCTAGCAAACACGCTAAAATTTAGAAATGCTTTTCCCTTTTCACTGCACTTTTCTCTTAGCTATTTACCCTTGCAGACATTATTTGCCCTGCGATCAGATATTATTTTTGTGCTCATTATTTATAATGATAAACAAAATAATATTGCAATAATCTGAGGTGCATTAAAATTTTGCTTTTACTAGTCATGCATGAAAGCTGTGCATGTGCTGAAGCCACTCAAGGCCTCAGCACTATAAATAGTGCTCTATTGTTAGTGGATAAAAGACGAAACAAGTCTCCCAGCACTGGAGCACAGGATGCTGTATTAAATGTTAAGCTTCGCCTGTTCTAAAAGTGAAAGGCGACATCCACTAATAGACTAGTCTGTGGGTGAGGCGTACGGCTGGGAAGGGCTCACTCTGACTCTGCAGCTTCCCAAGGCAGCAGGAGTAGCAGCTGATCTTTCTGCCTCAGCCATGGCAGAAGCTGTTATAAGACACTGGGTGGAAACTCCTGTACGCTACCAGGAGCACTTTGCTGACCAAGAGCTGGAAACACACAAACTGAACCACCTTTTATACGCTTTGCCAGGCCCTGCTACAGCAGCACTGAGCAACCAAAGACGCACCACGGAAAGCACGACTGGGGCAGGGGAGAGTGGCCAGGAGGAGGAAAACACACGCTTCCAGGTCTTGCTGGATGTTGTGCAGTTCCGTCCCGAAGATATCATTATCCAGACTTTCGAAGGCTGGCTCCTGATTAAAGCTCAACACGGACCCAGGATGGATGAACACGGTTTCATATCCAGAAGCTTTACCAGACAGTACAAATTACCTGACGGGGTGGAGAACAAAGACTTGTCTGCACTTTTCTGCCATGATGGCATTTTGGTTGTTGAAATGAAGAACTCGGTGGGAAAGAATTAGAACCTTGTCTGTAGTAATTGGTGAGATAAAATCATTCTTAATTAATATAACAAAGTAATATCATTCATGCAACGCTGTAGAGTGTGGTAAGCATGTGGCTGTATTTATATTACAGTAAAGGAAAGCCTTTGCATATGTTTTTCAGTATGCTGAGTTTATTGTTTGATGTGAATGTTAGACTGTTTGCCTCCAGCTACATATATGTTGGAAATCCAGGCTGCCTGAAGAGTAGCAAACTTAGGCTAGTCTCAGCAGGAGAAAAAAAAAATCTATTTTATAATACATTAAAAATAAAGTATATTTTTGAATTAAGTAGGAGAAGTTGTATTTCTAAAGAAATAAGCATTTGTCATACATAGTCATAAAGATTAAAGAAGCAATAGACAAGTTGTAAGTTAGTTTTGAGTTGTGGGCAATAGACAAGTTATGGAAATTTAATTTAAGTAGCAAAAAAGGTGCTTTCTAATTTCTGAAATCAAAGTCTTCTCTTTGGAAAAGCATACAAACTGAAAAATACTATCAAGAAAAAAATCTCTATTTCCACAGTTCAAGCTTGTATACCAAAACAAGCCTTGAGAGACTATTTTTAGAGGTGTATTGCATATTTGAAACTGTAAGAAAAAAGAATAATCACTGACTATATTTGCTTGAAAACACAGTAAGTAGAAATTATACTTTCTGTCAAAGACAAATTAATTTAAAAGAAAACATTTAAAGACATTTTAGAAAATTGGTTTTGTTTAACATTTTCCACTATGTTATCAACTGAAGAAAAAAATTTTTGCTTACAAATGCTGAAAAGGATCAAATTCTTCATTGTGAAACCTGGTAATAAAAAGACATTACTCTTACACAAATGCCTTTATTCTTATGCATTTTAGGTAGTCTTGTTATTCAATCAGATGAGTATTTTATTCTTCATGTTGCTTGACAATTTAGGCTGAGATTCCACAACTCTCTCTTCAAGAGCAAATTTTTCTGCCTGTGTATAGTCCCACTCTCTCTGTAAGAACATGTGCTCTACATGAATCTAATTTTAAGTGAAGAGGTTCCTTTTACTACAGACACAGGTTTAGTTTCTGTTCAACTCTTTCATGAGAGTGGCAGAGATGAAAAAATATCCACCCACTATATCTAGTATCTGGTCTTCTCAACATTAAAAAGAAATAATGCTGTGAGTTTGTAAATACTCACACATTTGAGGGGAACTGCAGCTGCAAGTTGGACTGCCTCCTTTTATGTCTACTGGAGATGGGTATGTCTGCTGTGCTATGAATAGTAAAGGAATGCGGAATGGAAAGTGCCAAGTTAAATACAGACTCTATCATATCCATCTGCCGTTTGGACAAATCAAAAACATAATCAAATGAAACTGACTACAAATACAATTTTAAGAATACAAGAAAAATCTGATTAACAAAGCCCAGGCTCTTGCTAGCTGAAGCCAAAGAGAGTTCCTTAGTTTAAACGAAAGTTCTAAGCTTGTAAGTTTGCACGTGTCCATTTATTAGAGTTATTACATCATGGTTGTTTAGACTCAAAGATATTTGAAGCAACTGATTTTAGAAAAGTGGGTACTACAATTCTGATATTTTATCATAAGGAATCTGTACAAGAAATGCAGAATAAAATCTGAATTGTAAATTTCCATCATGTTCCATTATTTTATGTTTTTAATTGACCAAAAGTCAAGAGCATACTGTTTTCTAACGAACTAAACCAAATATAAAACACATGTCCCTACATTTCCACTCAACCCCATACTTTTCCCTCATATGGCCTGTGGTTGATTTGTGTATTGGTTTAAGATCTCACTAGCAAATCAGACCTAGATTTCTAGGTCAAGAATCCTCATCAGTCAGGAATCTGGTAGAAGATGTAACACGGATTGAGTTGAATTTTAGATACAGGCCTGGATTTAAACTTTACAGGTCAATTTTATAAAAGCTTAACAAGTTTAAACCCGTGGTTTCCACATCACCTTATGGCACAACTGTTGGGATGGAGCTGAGGATCAAAAGTTAGCAATCTGCTTTGGTGACTTTTGTTTACAGAGCATTTTGTAAATTTTGCCACTTAAACTTACAGGTTATTATAAAAAACTATTCTAGCTATGACTGCAATGATATTCACAGCCCTAGAGATAAGAAAGTAGTTCTAAAAACAACATACTTTATTTAATTATTTCAAATTAGATCATGATTAAACTACTGGAAATTTGGCAAGTAATTTGACCATACAGCCAAAATCATAATATCTATTCCATATATGTTAATATTTTGGTTACACATAGGCCTGCTTATGTACACAGGCCTGCCTCCAAAAAACTGGATGGAGAATGTGGCATCTGACTGTCTTGTATTGTAGGTCTCTTTGCATCACTCTGTGCCCAAGTTTGTTCTTGCTCACAACATTATCAGTCAGAAATCACTGGAACACCCTAACCCAAACATGGCAGGGATGTACCCAGCCAAATTTTACCTTCTCTTGTAGCCAGAGCTTTACAAAAGCCTACATTGGTGCTCCTTGGTGAACGGTGCCCCTGGCCTGGCACTCAAGTGCTCATGTAATAGGGACCATGCTGGAGATTGGACCTGCCACTGACTTCCTGCATTTTAGCACCAAGAACAGCACAGAGGGAGGTGCTTCTCTCCTTTTTAAGTGGCAGTTTACTGAAAGTTCTTGGAGGAACGATTTTTACATGTTTACCAGAACAGCCTTGAAGTACTGTTTCTAAATAGTCTGGAAAGAGCTGTTTTCACATATTTTAGATGATGTTTTACTTTTATAATCTGACTGAATGTGAATGTCAGAGAAAGCTGCTAATATCGTTCATGGGAAGCAGACTGAGATATTTATCAACACCAAAGATTTTAGAACAGCTACAGCTTAAGACAGATTTAAGACATGCTGATGTGGTTAAATTAGGAAGTGTGAAATTGGCTGTCCATAAAATTCTGTCCCAGAATAAGTGATAAGTCTGGTAAGCCTTGCAGAGCAAGCATTAGAGAGCCTTCTCAGTTCCCATCAGTGAAGGATTACCTTTGTAATTGATCGGACTGCTCCTCCAAATGGATAATTTCATGCATAAATCTAAGCACTGTGAAAAATACTTTCACAGAAGAAAAGGTATCAATATCACACTAGCCTCGAAAAACAAGGTGAAAACCATACATTTCCATAAGATCCTGGTGGGCAGAAAGCCCACAAATGCCTTGGACTTGTTTCCCTTTATAGTTTCTGCTACAACCAGGGTGTTTGAGGTCTCTCTCTGCACAGCCTCTACACTGCACTGGTGGTGCAGTGAACCAAGGCTGACATAACACCCATCAGTCACTCAATAAGTACTCAGCTTCAGCCCTGGGCATTGGAAAAGAGGAAAGGAAACCTCTGGGGTATCATGGTGGCAACATTCTCTCCAAGAGGCGTAGGTCTCATATTACTTACTTCATAGCCAGGAATCAAAACCTTCCTTTTAATCTGAGTAACGTCACAAGACTGGGTTTTAATGGAAGTAGGAACATTTCTGAAAATATTAGGTGCACCTTCTATTCAGAAGAGATGCAGATCTCTGTCTTGCTGACTACCAGAGACAACATGCACTGTGAACACAGGGGTTAAGTCTAAAGATTTAGACCTGTACACTACATTGGAGATATCTGAGCTGGCCCCACTCATCCTAACTGGAGCCAGAAGTACAGTCCCTGTATGCCAGCTCAGCTCCAGAAAGCTCAGACTGTCTACTGCTGTGCTCAGGCTGAAAAATCATACCTTATTAAAAACACTTGGACAGACAGAAGGAGAGGAGAAACATGACACTACAGTTCAAGACTTCCCCTCCAGGTTAGTGTTAGAGTGGAGGTCTCTTCTGCCTGTGCCATGGTGGGCTGCAGCTTCACCACAAATCCCATCAATCTCTTTAAAAAATTAGCACTCTTTATCCACATGGTAATACCACTGATACCAGCCTTTCAAGGAGGAAGTATGTCTAGCAGCTGCTTGCACAAATAGATTTGATGCAAATAGAGTCATTTACAGTTTGTCTCATGCTCCTTGGTGTGTTTCCTGTGCTTTGTCCTGGCCCTGACCCCAGGGAGCACCACTGTCTGCTGACAAAGCGTGCTGCTGCCCAGCTCTGCAACCTAACACAGAAGCAGCAGCAGGCAAGTCAGTCCACCAAGAGGAGACAGAAAACTGTGGGACCAGGGTAGGCCTTGGCACATAGCCAGCAAGGAAGCCCACCAGAGGTGTCTCAAGCGAGGATGTGGAGTAGGAAAAACAGTCCAACTGGTTCAGATTACACACATACATATACATATATATAGTCATGGTTTAAACCCAGCTTGCAACTAAGCCCTATCCAGCCACTCACATTCCACAGTGGGATGGGTGAAAGAATAGGAAGAGTAAAAGTAAGTGAACTCATGGGTTGAGACAGAAACAGCTTATTAGGGGAAGCAAACGCTGTGTTCACAAGGAAAGCAAAACAAGGGATTCTTTCACCACTTCCTCTGAGCAGGCAGGTGTTCAGCCATTCTCCAGGACATCAGGGCTCCATCATATGTAATGGTGACTTGGGAAGACAAACACCATCATTCTGAACATCCCTTCCTTCCTCCTTCTTCTCCCAGCTTCATCTGCTGAGCATGATGCCATATGGGATATTTCTGTGATCACTTAGGGTCAACTGTCCCAGCTGAGTCCCCTCCCAACTTCTTATGTCCTCCAGCCTCCTCCCTGGTGGGGTGGAATGAGAAGCAGAAAAGGCCCTAAGCCTGTGTGAGCACTGCTCAGTGACAGCTAAAACATCCCTGTGTTACCAACACTGTTTCCAACAAATCCAAAACACAGCCTTATACTACCTACTGTCAAAAAAATTAACTATCTCAAGTCAAAACCAGAAAATAGATATAAAGATTTCAAGACATAATATTTAAACCTCCGACAAGAAATATTTCACTTTTTGGTAAAATAAGCATTTTTAGGGGTTGATAAAGAATTTCGAAATTTTGTAAAAAAATTCAGGTTTTAATAGAAAAGGAACACATACATGGGCTGAATGCCTGGTGTGCTAGGCTGAAAGAATAAGTCATCCTACTACCTTAATTGCACATCCCTTCAATTTTCCCATTTATTAATTGTACAATCCATCGTGTAAGTAGACACAGCATGTCAGAAACTCTAAAAATTTTTATTTGTTCTTAGCAGACTTGGATGACATGGGGATTAAAGTGGGAGTGCCCTATCTGAACTAGCCACTCCAAAATTTCTACAGTCAAGTCCTCATCAGTTCGAACTGGTTTACTGTAAACTAGACAGCTTGTGCCACTGTCCCTCTTGCTGGTCTGCATGGTTAGTTTGATCCAGCAGGACTTCCTCACTCAGGTGCCACTGTGCAGCCCCCAGGGCTGGCTGGAACCTCGCTCTCTCCCACCACAGCACCGGTGCAGCGCAGAGCTCAGCTGCTGGCTTCTGCAGCTGACTCAGATGCCCACACGGGATCACATGAGTAGTTTCCTGTGTGTGTTTGACTTCACACAAGAAATAAGATGGAATTAGAGGACATTTTGGGGTCTAGGGGCAATAACTCCTTTATTATTAGCTCGACTCCTCATCTGATACTCCTCATCCATCAGACTGGATACACCAGTCTCTTCTTAGCCTGGACACTGCAGTCATCTCTTCCACAGACATCGCAGCAGCACAGTGGTGTAAGGGATTCCACTGATCATAGCTACAATGAAAAATTAATGAAGGGAAATTATTTTCAGAGTGTGGTTTGACTAATAAAAACATAATTCTTGTACTCCGGCTTACAAGGCAGACAGAAACTCATGAGCTATCTGCTCTGGTGACAGCTGTATGCATTTTAATAGTAGCTCAAGTATATTTTTGCAACTTTACTGCAATTACTCAAGTCCTGGTGGCATGATAGGTATGTACCGTACAAGATATACCATAAATACAGTCTCTGACTTGATGTATATATGAAGCCTCAGGGCTTGATCCTAGAATGAAACTGAGGAACTTGGGAGACTCTGAGGCAAATACATGAAGAAATATGAACGCTGAGACTCTATCATAACCATCAGAATATTTAACTTAGACCGTGTAGGAACTTCAGTCTGGAATGGTTACAGTGTGGAGATAGATAACGTTTCCAGATTTATTCTATTCCAGATTTAAAGGTCAGAAGGATCAGTGATGATCCCCAGTGTGATCCCCTGAACTGAACGCACATCATCTCACTTGCTAATTTCTTCATGAAGCCAGTCCATAATATGTTTTAAAAAGAACACATATTTAAGTAAGACATCAAATCTTTATTTAAAGACTTCAGTTGATGGAAAACTCATCACATACCTTCATCAATTGTTCAAGTGTTAATAACCAGCAAGGCCAATAAAAAGCAGGTTTTCCCTAGTGATTTGAGATTTGTTCAGTGATATAAATTTTATCCTAAAACTAAAAGTAATAGTCTGGACAGCTCTTGGGACAGTCCTTTTACTATACTGCTGTTATGAGTTACAAAGATATAGAAGTATAACACATGCTAATAAACATCCTTGTTACTAATAGCACACAAAGGAATTCATCAACATGAAAAACTGTGAGTCTAATTTTTCCACACAGAGCAGAAATATGTATTGAATAACCTTGGGTATATTCAATATCTTTCCTCTATCATCATTGGTACTTTTGTCATCTTCATGTCTGTCATAGTTTGAAATTGGTCCCCCTTGAGAGTTTGAGGGGCTCAGAGGTGACTGGGTGCCAGGGCAGTGTTCCCTGGAGAGCCAGTCACTGTCCATGTTGTTCGCTTCTGCTCAAAAATCATGTGTCACAGCACCAGAAGTGGTTGGCATTGCAGTCTTGGTTGTTTTGCTGTTGGTGTCTGCTGTGTGGAGGTGGACAAGGCCAGGGGGTGGCTGGGCTCCCTCTCTTCCCCTCTGGGGGGAGATGGGAGCCCTGCGACCCC